>NC_053166.1:145989568-146298318 GCF_016835505.1 Polypterus senegalus
ATTTCCTTTCTGCAGAAAGAACTGTTTGCAACTTAACATCAGCGCAATCAAGGAATTGGCTTCATTGCAGCTAAGAGCCTCTATGTCTGGTCAACTTTCATTGAGTGGATGTGGAGGAGATGCGCTCCTAAAAGTACCTGGGGGTCCACATTAATGACAGGTTGGACTGGTCTCGTATGACAGAGGAACTATAGAAGAAAGGGAAGAGTGGACTCTTGGTTTTTAGGGCACTTTAATGTAAGTAATGACAATCTTCACATCTTTTACAACTCTGAGATGGCCAATGCAATTTTCTTCGCAGTGGTGTTCTGGGCTGGTAACATCAATACATGAAAGACCCACCAAATCAACAAGCTAATTAAAAGGGCAGGTTCTGTTATGGAACATACTCTGGACCCCCCGGAGGTAGTAGAGGGAGAGAGAATGAAAACAAAACTGATTGCCATTATGAAACCAACAAGTTATTCATGTTTGTCAAAAATGAGACTGGGGGGTCCCTTTATACCAAAAGGCAATACACCTGCATAGTGCCTCACTGGGACTGCCAAGTCAGAAGTTTTTCTTGCTTTTGAATTTTCTTCTTGTTTTGTCATTCTGGTGTGTGTATATATTTATTTACTTATCTATTTATGTATTAATTCATGTAAAGAGCTTCTGTAAAAAGCCAAATTTCCCCCGGGCAACTGAAATTCTATCTATACTCTTATTTTAATTTAATAAAATTTAAACCAGGCCATTCATCAAATAAACCTTCTGTATTCAGGGAGTCCACAGATGAAATTCCAACACAGGAACCCTGGCATCACTAGCACGCTGCAGTCAGTGCTAGAAATCATTACATAGCTAAGCCTTACGAAAACAAACGGGTTGCTATAAACTTTTAATAAAATGTCATCACACACATTTACAGTCTTGCTCTCCAATTCTTTCTGCAGAAACACTGAGCTGCCCCCTAACCCTAAGCTTTTTGTTAATCACCTCTACTGAAAAGGTGGCAGTGGCCTTTGTTTTGTGTTTGTCATGGATGGAAGTGCTAAATAAAGGGCCCTGCCTCATGCGTTAGTCTAAAGTGAATTACTGGACCCCGAGACATGACATTTTACATATTGGTATTGATGCACTCAATCCTTCATGACTCTGAAGGGTGAATAAAATCCATGGGCTATGCTGACAGTATATCCAGTTGGAATCGGAGAGTCATAAGCAATATGAGATTTATCGCCGTTCGCAATGCTTGTAGCAGGAGGCTGAGTTCTGCTCTAGTCGGCTATGAAGATTAGTCCTTGGTGTGCTGTCAAGTTGTAAGACACGCAATGTGAAGCATAGCAGATCTGAAAAATAGGAGAAAGGAATGAAATTCATCATATACAGCCAGTGGTTGCTTTATAAAATCCTTCTTTCCGACTGTTTCATCTATTTTTCTTTCTTTGTGTTTTCATTAAAATGTATCTGGCTCCAAAAATCTAAAAAAGGCCTACCGTTGATGCATTCCAGTATGGGGCAAGAGTATCAGATGGCGACTGTGTCCAGATGACTGTATTATAAAGAATATTCCTTAATTTGAATATGGGAAACTGCAAACCGAGTTAAAAACTAAAAAAATTGTTACAGATTCTTTTATCGTTGGGATCCTCTTCTGTTTGAGGGGCAGGTAGCTGCTGGCCTTTTCTCAACCGGTCTGTCGTGTAGTGACATTCATGGTGACAGTTTGCACTTTTTACCACAATACCCATTTACCCTCTCATGGGAAGAAGAAAACTTTATAGTCACTTGAAGAATTTGCAATCATAATTGTTAATTTTGCTATTCAAGTTTAGCAAAACAAATAAAGCCTAACCTAACACAATATTTAAATGTATTCAATTCATTTGTACAATATCAAATCCAATTTTATTTGTCACATACAAATTATACATACAGGACAATATGTAGTGAAGAGCTTAGTTGCTTGTCTCCAATGACTGCGATCTAAGAAGAATATAAAAGGACAATAACAATAATACAATAGTTTATAAAGGTCAATAAAAATCATTAATAGAATTAAAAATATATGTCATAAATGAGAAAATAACAGAAATTAAAGAAATTATTCACAAAATACAAAAGTGCTATAACTAATGCAAACAAAACAGAAGAAAACAAACCTTAATAAACAGCCAAAATAGAAAAAAATATATATAATTTCAAGAAAGAAAAACAAAAGGACTGTCATTAATAAACTAAAAAGTAAACAGGATTAATTACTAAAGCAAAAAATCACAACTTCTAAACATCAAATCATAAGAGCCCCAAATAATCAAACGTATAAGTCTAAAAGAACCACAAACCTTAAACAGAGGGAAACACAAAAAGGGAGCTGGAAGTCGAAGAACACAGTTGCTATCATAAACTAACACCACAGATATCTACACTGGCAGGCAGGAAGGAGTCTTTTAAGGACTCTCAGGTAACTGCTGGTTTAATTAACACAGCACCTGAGAGTCTTAATAGACTGAGACAGAGTAACGAATGAGCACCATGAAAAAGAAAAAAATAACAAAGAGGGGAAAAAGCAAAAAACTTAACATACATAAGCTCAGATATTCAACCTGAGAGGAAAGATTTTGGCCAAGTGAAATAAAATTAAGTGCCTGTTTCGCAAAACTAGATGCACTCATGATGTAAACAAGAGTTCTGAGCTGATTACATTTAAAAGCTAAACATGATGTAACCCACATTCAACCGGTAGTTTCTTTATAAAATCCTTCTTTCCTACGGTTTCATCGATTTTTCATTATTTGTGTTTTTATTAAATTGTATCTGGGTCCAAAAATCAAAAAAACACCTACCATCGACACATTCCAGAAGGGGGCAATCATATCAATGTGGAATGTGCCCAGACAACTGTATCATAAAGAATATTTCCATCCATTTTCCAACAAGCTATATCCTAAATACAGAGTCACGGGGGTCTGCTGCAGCCAATCCTAAATCCTAAATATTTCTCAGTCTGAAAATAAGAAACTTGAACCAGAGGTTAAAAAACTGCAAATTGTTAGAAATTCTATTATCATTGGGATCCTGATCTGATAACTGGCCTTTCCTAGCACACGCTACATGTTGGCTAAGTTTCTCTTTAAGGTAAATGTGCTAAAGAAAAAAAAAAAATACAAGAGACATTGGGAAGTGATGGAAGAGGACTGATGGGAGAAATGCTATGACTAGGAAATTTAAAGAGAAAAAGAAAGAAGGAAGAGTGGTCAGTTCGACGAGTGACGTCAAGAGGAAACAGTGAAAATGGGCGGCTCAAGCCAAAGAGTAAAAAGTCACTATGAGGGAAAGGGCTTGGAGGCGTATTATTATATCACATCAAATGGACAACCCATGTATCAAAAAACATGATGTCTGTGTTGATTGTTTAATTTTAACCTGCCTTCAGTGAGTAGCATGGATAGTTGTACAAATTACATAATGACTACAGTAATCCCTCGCTATATCGCACTTCGACTTTCGCGGCTTCACTCTTTGAATTTCCCCTTGGGATTAATAAAGTATCTATCTATCTATCTATCTATCGCGGATTTTAAATGTAAGCATATCTAAATATATATCACAGATTTTTCGCTGGTTCGTGGATTTCTGGACAATGGGTCTTTAATTTATGGTACATGCTTCCTCAGTTTGTTTGCCCAGTTGATTTCATACAAGGGACACTATTGGCGGATGGCTTAGAAGCTACCCAATAAGAGCATGTATTATATATTAACTAAAACTCCTCAATGCTATAAGATATGCTTCCCGCGCGGTGTTTGATTGTTTGCTTGTCTCTGCCTCTATCTCACCCTCTCTGACATTCTCTGCGCCTGACGGACGGGGTGTGAGCAGAGGTGCTGTTTGCACAGAAGCTGTTTGCCTAGTGGATACGGACGCACCTCTAAGAAATGCCGCTTTATCGCGGTGCTTCCAAAAGCACACTTATTGATTTTTTGATGGTTTGCTTTAATCTCTCTCTCTCTGACGTTCTCTGCGCCTGACGGAGGAGATGTGAGCAGAGGGGCAGTTAGCACAGAGGCTGTTTGCTTAAAAGATACTGACGCCGGCAAACTTAAAAGCACACGTATTGATTTTTTGATTGTTTGCTTTTCTTTGCTAGCGCTCTCTCTCTTTCTCTGTCTGAAATTCCCTGCTCCTGAAGAGAAAAAGATATATTTGCATTCTTTTAATTGTGAGAAAGAACTGTCATCTCTGTCTTGTCATGGAGCACAGTTTAAACGTTTGACTAAAGGGTGTTATTTCATGTCTAGAGGGCTCTAATAATGTTAACAGTGTGGGAGAGTTTATAAGGGCTTAAAATATATAAAAATAACTATACAAACATATGGTTTCTACTTCGCGGATTTTCACCTATCGCGGGGGGGTCTGGAACGCAACCCCCGCAATCGAGGAGGGATTACTGTAGTTGGATTTGAATTGTTAGCCGAGTCAATATTTAAGGATAATTGCAATGGAATATATATTATTAATATAAGCAATTCAGGTTTGAGTTAATAAGCTGCCATTACCAATAGTTATCAGTGTTCATCTGAGGTTTTGTGAACACTACACCTATTTTAGTATTTGTAAGATGTGCATGCAGGATGTTGTCTATATAAGAATACTGGCCATTTTTAAGACCTGCATTTTCCTAGAAAGTGTTTGTTTTGAAGTAGAAATAATTCATTTTATTATTTAATGCAGATTTTTTTTCTTTGTACATATCAGTTTAATGGATGGTGAGAATAAAATCCATGGGCTATGCTGACAGTATATCCAGTTGGAATCGGAGAGTCATAAGCAATATGAGATTTATCGCCGTTCGCAATGCTTGTAGCAGGAGGCTGAGTTCTGCTCTAGTCGGCTATGAAGATTAGTCCTTGGTGTGCTGTCAAGTTGTAAGACACGCAATGTGAAGCATAGCAGATCTGAAAAATAGGAGAAAGGAATGAAATTCATCATATACAGCCAGTGGTTGCTTTATAAAATCCTTCTTTCCGACTGTTTCATCTATTTTTCTTTCTTTGTGTTTTCATTAAAATGTATCTGGCTCCAAAAATCTAAAAAAGGCCTACCGTTGATGCATTCCAGTATGGGGCAATAGTATCAAATGGCGCACTGTGTCCAGATGACTGTATTATAAAGAATATTCCTTAATTTGAATATGGGAAACTGCAAACCGAGTTAAAAACTAAAAAAATTGTTACAGATTCTTTTATCGTTGGGATCCTCTTCTGTTTGAGGGGCAGGTAGCTGCTGGCCTTTTCTCAACCGGTCTGTCGTAGTGACATTCATGGTGACAGTTTGCACTTTTTACCACAATACCCATTTACCCTCTCATGGGAAGAAGAAAACTTTATAGTCACTTGAAGAATTTGCAATCATAATTGTTAATTTTGCTATTCAAGTTTAGCAAAACAAATAAAGCCTAACCTAACACAATATTTAAATGTATTCAATTCATTTGTACAATATCAAATCCAATTTTATTTGTCACATACAAATTATACATACAGGACAATATGTAGTGAAGAGCTTAGTTGCTTGTCTCCAATGACTGCGATCTAAGAAGAATATAAAAGGACAATAACAATAATACAATAGTTTATAAAGGTCAATAAAAATCATTAATAGAATTAAAAATATATGTCATAAATGAGAAAATAACAGAAATTAAAGAAATTATTCACAAAATACAAAAGTGCTATAACTAATGCAAACAAAACAGAAGAAAACAAACCTTAATAAACAGCCAAAATAGAAAAAAATATATATAATTTCAAGAAAGAAAAACAAAAGGACTGTCATTAATAAACTAAAAAGTAAACAGGATTAATTACTAAAGCAAAAAATCACAACTTCTAAACATCAAATCATAAGAGCCCCAAATAATCAAACGTATAAGTCTAAAAGAACCACAAACCTTAAACAGAGGGAAACACAAAAAGGGAGCTGGAAGTCGAAGAACACAGTTGCTATCATAAACTAACACCACAGATATCTACACTGGCAGGCAGGAAGGAGTCTTTTAAGGACTCTCAGGTAACTGCTGGTTTAATTAACACAGCACCTGAGAGTCTTAATAGACTGAGACAGAGTAACGAATGAGCACCATGAAAAAGAAAAAAATAACAAAGAGGGGAAAAAGCAAAAAACTTAACATACATAAGCTCAGATATTCAACCTGAGAGGAAAGATTTTGGCCAAGTGAAATAAAATTAAGTGCCTGTTTCGCAAAACTAGATGCACTCATGATGTAAACAAGAGTTCTGAGCTGATTACATTTAAAAGCTAAACATGATGTAACCCACATTCAACCGGTAGTTTCTTTATAAAATCCTTCTTTCCTACGGTTTCATCGATTTTTCATTATTTGTGTTTTTATTAAATTGTATCTGGGTCCAAAAATCAAAAAAACACCTACCATCGACACATTCCAGAAGGGGGCAATCATATCAATGTGGAATGTGCCCAGACAACTGTATCATAAAGAATATTTCCATCCATTTTCCAACAAGCTATATCCTAAATACAGAGTCACGGGGGTCTGCTGCAGCCAATCCTAAATCCTAAATATTTCTCAGTCTGAAAATAAGAAACTTGAACCAGAGGTTAAAAAACTGCAAATTGTTAGAAATTCTATTATCATTGGGATCCTGATCTGATAACTGGCCTTTCCTAGCACACGCTACATGTTGGCTAAGTTTCTCTTTAAGGTAAATGTGCTAAAGAAAAAAAAAATACAAGAGACATTGGGAAGTGATGGAAGAGGACTGATGGGAGAAATGCTATGACTAGGAAATTTAAAGAGAAAAAGAAAGAAGGAAGAGTGGTCAGTTCGACGAGTGACGTCAAGAGGAAACAGTGAAAATGGGCGGCTCAAGCCAAAGAGTAAAAAGTCACTATGAGGGAAAGGGCTTGGAGGCGTATTATTATATCACATCAAATGGACAACCCATGTATCAAAAAAAACATGATGTCTGTGTTGATTGTTTAATTTTAACCTGCCTTCAGTGAGTAGCATGGATAGTTGTACAAATTACATAATGACTACAGTAATCCCTCGCTATATCGCACTTCGACTTTCGCGGCTTCACTCTTTGAATTTCCCCTTGGGATTAATAAAGTATCTATCTATCTATCGCGGATTTTAAATGTAAGCATATCTAAATATATATCACAGATTTTTCGCTGGTTCGTGGATTTCTGCGGACAATGGGTCTTTTAATTTATGGTACATGCTTCCTCAGTTTGTTTGCCCAGTTGATTTCATACAAGGGACACTATTGGCGGATGGCTTAGAAGCTACCCAATAAGAGCATGTATTATATATTAACTAAAACTCCTCAATGCTATAAGATATGCTTCCCGCGCGGTGTTTGATTGTTTGCTTGTCTCTGCCTCTATCTCACCCTCTCTGACATTCTCGCCCTGACGGACGGGTGTGAGCAGAGGTGCTGTTTGCACAGAAGCTGTTTGCCTAGTGGATACGGACGCACCTCTAAGAAATGCCGCTTTATCGCGGTGCTTCCAAAAGCACACTTATTGATTTTTTGATGGTTTGCTTTAATCTCGCTCTCTCTCTCTGACGTTCTCTGCGCCTGACGGAGGAGATGTGAGCAGAGGGGCAGTTAGCACAGAGGCTGTTTGCTTAAAAGATACTGACGCTCCGGCAAACTTAAAAGCACACGTATTGATTTTTTGATTGTTTGCTTTTCTTTGCTAGCGCTCTCTCTCTTTCTCTGTCTGAAATTCCCTGCTCCTGAAGAGAAAAAGATATATTTGCATTCTTTTAATTGTGAGAAAGAACTGTCATCTCTGTCTTGTCATGGAGCACAGTTTAAACGTTTGACTAAAGGGTGTTATTTCATGTCTAGAGGGCTCTAATAATGTTAACAGTGTGGGAGAGTTTATAAGGGCTTAAAATATATAAAAATAACTATACAAACATATGGTTTCTACTTCGCGGATTTTCACCTATCGCGGGGGGGTCTGGAACGCAACCCCCGCAATCGAGGAGGGATTACTGTAGTTGGATTTGAATTGTTAGCCGAGTCAATATTTAAGGATAATTGCAATGGAATATATATTATTAATATAAGCAATTCAGGTTTGAGTTAATAAGCTGCCATTACCAATAGTTATCAGTGTTCATCTGAGGTTTTGTGAACACTACACCTATTTTAGTATTTGTAAGATGTGCATGCAGGATGTTGTCTATATAAGAATACTGGCCATTTTTAAGACCTGCATTTTCCTAGAAAGTGTTTGTTTTGAAGTAGAAATAATTCATTTTATTATTTAATGCAGATTTTTTTTTTCTTTTGTACATATCAGTTTAATGGATGGTGAGTCAGCCCTGGAATTTGGAAAGAGCATTTGATTATCAACTGAGAAAATCTGCTACTTTAACTGAACAAGAACTGCTGCCCATGTGCTGCACCTGTGACCTTTCTTGGACAATCACATAAGATTTTAGTAGATATGTTGATACTACCTGGGTAGACAGACTGCATTTGTTTTATTTTGTTACCTTAAAGAGCTCTGTGGACATTTTCTTACGCTCTTTTTTGTAATGGCTACGAAGGAGATTACAGTTTGTGCGAATATTGTAAATATCGCATGGTATAATAAATGTGACATAGCTGTTTTTTGTTATAATATGGTGTCGTGGATGGCCAGGGCCCTTGCCTGGCCCGTACGCCTCTTCCTCGGAAGGACCAGGGGAACAAGTGTGGACAGAGCATACCTCCCCTGGAACACTAGATGGTCATTTTTAGTATTTGAATATAAAGCATAAATTCACAAGATAGCATGCCTTGGATTCTTTCCTAGACTCCACTTCTAGGTTGTAGCCCATGAATGCCAATGGCTTTTCCAAACAAGTCTGATGAGGCAGATTACATTTAATGCTCTGTCTAATGGATACAAATGCAGCCGAGTAACATCAGTGTATTAGATTTGTACCAGACGAAGGCAGCCATTCTTAACAAAAATTCAACAAATCTATTGCTTTGTTAGAAATGAGTTAGCCATAGGCCACAAATACAGTTCATTATCACGATAATCACTTTGGAAACCGGTTTTAAGATTTAATCCTTCCCTCTTTTTGGCTTAAGGTTGAGAAATCTTGACATACTATATATTTATATTCCATTCGTAGACACACGTAGCTTAATTAAGAACTAATGAACAAGTCCAATCTGTAAGGCTAGGATTTATATGAGAGCAAATATAAAATCACAGGTATACAGCATGAATGCAGCATTTCTTTATTCAGCACACTGCAAAATATGAAATCTAAGCAAGTGAAAAGTGTTTATATCATGACATTATATCTCGTTTTCCTTATTGTAAGAATTATTGTATTGTATTTATGATTTTTAAACTTACTTTAAGAAATCTTGTTAAGCACATTTTGCTGATCCCATTGATAGATATTTTTACTAAATAAAAGCAAAACGACTCCATTTTAAAGGGTTTTTTTGTCTAGTTTTTGTATATGCCTTTTTTTGCAGGGCACTTACTATAGCAAAAGTTAGACCTCTTGTAACAGGGCAAGATGCTGAGAAATTAGTTCACGCTTTTGTTTTCAGTCAAATAGATCACTGTAATGCACTCCTCTCAGGACCACCCAAAAATGATATCAATTGATTGCAACGAGTGCTGAATGGAGCTGCTAGCCGAGCACATCACACCAGTGTTGACATCACTACACTGGTTACCAGTGTCATTCAGAATTGACTTTAAAATACCGCTTATGGTTTACAAAGCCTTAAATAATCTCTCTCCATCTTATATTTGGGAATGTCTTACACCTGACACTCCAAATTGTAACCTTAGATCTACAAATGAGGGTCTGCTTAGAATTCCAAGAGCTAAACTTAAAAGAAGTGGTTGAGGCGGGCGGCCGTCTGCTGTTATGCACCTAAAATCTGGAATAGCTGACCGCTAGAAATTCACCAGGCTAATACAGTGGAGCACTTTAAAAAACTGCTGAAAAAATATTATTGTAACATGGCTTTCTCTTAACTTTATTTTAGTTTAATCCTGATGCTCTACATAATCATTATTATTCATGATGACTCCAAAATCCGTACTAACCCCTACTCTCTCTTCTGTTCTTTTTCCAGCTTTCTGTGGTGGTAACCTGCACCACCACCATCTGATCAGCGCACCGTGATGTCCCTACATCGATGGATTAAAGGCCAGAAGTCCACATGACCATCATCATCAAGTTCTTCCAGGAGAACCCTGAATACCATGAGGACTGATTAAGGTCATTTATGTTAGGTAGAATGTCTAGAGGGCCTTGGGACCCCTGCAGATTTTATTTTTTTCTCCAGCCATTTTTTCTGTCCTCCCTCGTCATCGGACCTTACTTTTACTCATTGTTAATTAATGTTCCCTTATTTAAATTCTTATTTATTTGGTCTTTTTTCTCTTTCTTCATCATGTAAAGCACTTTGAGCTACATTATTTGTATGAAAATGTGCTATAGAAATAAATGTTGTTGTTGTTTTAGCCAAAGTGACATAATAGTCACATTAAAATAAAATGATTTCCTCAGGGCAAGTTAGTAGTGAACACTGAAAATGTGTCTTTGTACTTTACACTTCAACATATTAGCTCATATGCCACACTTCTAGCAATTATGTAAAAGGGCAGAGGTGTGAGAAGACGATTTGTGGAAAGGTGCCAACAGAGGGCTGGCAATGCACAAAACAGATGGCTGGAATATAAAAGGATTACTTCCAGGGTGGTGGCAGCACCTGTGTTTATATGGAGCACCTTGGAAGATATAATTCTAAGAAATAGATACAGGGAAATGGATGATGTGATAAGATGACTGAATAAAGGGGTGGGCAGAATTATAGTCCCCGGGATGTTTTTCTTGTCTTCTTAGGGAGTTAAGGTTGGGGGTTTGTCTAAACCAGGGCCCATTAAAGCCCATTAAGGCTTTTATTATGTGACTAGCAAAATACCCGCGCTTCGCAGCGAGAAAATAACGTAACCTGATTGTCAATGTAATTGTTTTGTCACTGTTGTGAGTGATGAGTGTTGTTGTGTGAACGATAGGGCGCCTCCCCTTGAACCCCTGTTCCAGACACCAGGTAAAAGTCCTCAAGTTGACTTTATTTTCTTGCCACAGTGTGTCAATAAACCAATCCTCCAGCTCCCAGGGCTGCCACCCTTCCACCCAGCTCAGCTCGTTGTCTGGGAGTTCCCATAGTCCTTTATAATCCCTGACCCGGAAGTGTTTCTGCCCAATAGTCCACAAGTCCTTTTCCTTCCGGGTCAGGGGAAGTCCATCGCTCTTCCTGTGACGAACCTCCGGGTCACAGGGCACGAAGAAGCCCTCGGTCCTCCCTGCAGCTCCCTCCTGTGGCCCCCACGGCATCCAGCAGGGCTTTGCATAAAAACTCCAATGTCCATGATGCCCTGCTGGTCTTCTGGGGACCTCCTCGCTGCAAGGAGGGCTCCACCTGGCGGCTTGGGGGTATTGGCCGGGATAAATGGCCGGCCATCCATTACAGTATTCCCCCCCCAGCGATGAATTATTATTCGGAGCGGCCTGCCCCAGAGGGAAGTCTTCCTCCAAGAGGACGTCCTGGTTGAGCCTTGATTAAACGAACATCTTGGTCCCTGGAGAACCTAGGGGAATATTATTCCAAATTGACCTCTTGTCCCCTCTCTCCAAGGACAGTTCCGCCAAAAATGGCCCAACCTTCGGCACCCGTAACACTGCCTCTGTCCTCCTGGTATTCTTCTACGGGACTGAAAACAATAAGGAACTGTTAGGTCCGCCCTTTGCTGGGAGAGAAACCCCTGCCGCCTCTAAGGTGCTTTCTCTCTCTGCTTTTTTCCTTTCTTGTCAGGAGACCCTCGTTTATTATCGGGATCTCCTGCTTAATCTGGGGCTTGTCCACAACCCTTTACTGTTGCACCCCTTTACTTTTATAAATCACTTCAGGGCTGCCTCGCCCGAGTCAGCACTGTCTAGCTGCCCCGGATCGACCACTCGGTTAATGTAACTTTGTAACCGTGTATTGGCACCCGCTACTTATTAAACGCGGGCCCGGATCACACGCGCCCTCATTATATACGATAACCTGTATGATCATTCATTACGGAGGCTCCTTCGCCGCACGTAGGCCCTCACCTTCTCCAACGGCTCTCTGGCTGCCGCTCCCAAATCCCCACGATCTTTTCAATGGTCGCCAGGACCTGTAAGATAGTGTTAGTTTTTCGAGTCCCGTAAGTCAATATAATTATTTATTTCGACCGCAGAACACTCACTTCCTCGTTGTGTTACCTGCCGACCGGGAGCCAATGAGCATCAGGCATATCGCGGAGGCTTCTGGGATTTGGAGTTCTCGGAGGGTCGAGTTGCCTTCTTCGCGAACTGCGGTCTGCCTTTAATATTTTTCGACATCCCGATCAGCTACTTCCCGACCCTCCTTACCTTCTTGTGGTTTGAGCGATCGGAAAGACCAAGTCCGTTCTTCGGGCTTGAAGGTATGGAGCTCCTCCTTCCCAGATGCACCGGGTTTGCTACCGTGTCCCTTGTCGGCTGCCATCATGCGGAAGTCGATTTCTATCGACAAGAGAAGGCCGTCGCCTTCGGGCAGTCTCCTTTTCCCTCGGAGCCTCCAGGTGGTCATCCAAGGTACATGCACGGGACAAGGTGAGAAACAATAAAAGGATTTTAAATCCCGCACGCACCTTAGAGGGATCTGCTTCCTGGAGGTTTCTCCGGACTTGTAAGGCCTCTCCTTAACTCCTCCCGAAGGCCGCCATTGCACCACGGCACTCCGCTGGCGCTTGTCGCTTTGCTTGCCCTTCTTCTTTCCCATTTTGGACTCGGTTTTTCGGGTTTTGGCGATGCTGTGGTGATTCCTGATTCCGCAGTCTTCTCGGGTTCGTTTCCCACAGAAATTTTTGATTCAGGTCCTCTACTAGAGTATCCTACACGCCACACGATAGGGGCGCCTCGCTCCCTTGAACCCCTGTCCACGACTCCAGACACCAGGTAAAAGTCCTCAAGTTGACTTTATTTTTCTTGCCACAGTGTACAAAGCACACTCTCCTATACTCATTAACAACAATAATAATAACCAATAAACCAATCCTCCAGCTCCCATGCCACCCTTCCACCCAGCTCAGCTCGTTGTCTGGGATATAGTCCTTTTATAATCCCTGACCCGGAAGTGTTTCTGCCCAATAGTCCACAAGTCCTTTTCCTTCCGGGTCAGGGTAAATCGTCCCTTTCTTAGTCCATCGCTCTTCCTGTGACGAACCTCCGGGTCACAGGGCACAGCCCTCGGTCCTCCCTGCAGCTCCCTCCTGTGGCCCCACGGCATCCAGCAGGGCTTTGCATAAAAACTCCAATGTCCATGATGCCCTGCTGGTCTTCTGGGGACCTCCTCGCTGCAAGGAGGGCTGGCGGTTTGGGGTATTGGCGATAAATGGCCGCCATCCATTACAATACATACATACACACACATATATACACACACATACATACATACACACACATATATACACACAAATACATATATATATACATACATACACACACATATACATACATATCAACATATATACACACACAGCTATTTCAGTATCAGTAATACGCTGCTTGTTAAAACGGTTGACTCCGCTCTTACGTGCAATAACAAATCAAATCATTCAGTTGTCTTTGCTCATATGTCATTTTAGAGCTGGACGCCTGGCATCTTTTTGGCCACAAGTTCGTTTCTGTTTGGTGTGAGGTTCTGTGTTGTGGAGATTCTCAGGATGGATTGCAGGTGCTCATCAGTGAGGCTACTCCTGTGTGCTGTTTTGTTAGTCTTTATCAATGAGAAGAGCTTCTCACACAGATATGTGCTACCAAACATGCACAAGGTTCGAGCCGCATGTAGACGGACTTTTTTTGTTCTTCAAAGTCACCAAAGCGCCATGCAAACTCAGTGCGCAATAACTCTAGCTTCGCAATAACTTGCAGCTGAAGCGCTGCATTATGGGATCTGTAGTTTATTGTGTTACCAGCGCTTCATATACCCGGGCCATTAATAACAATAATACAGTATATAAAATGATCTCGGGCGGATATAATTACACGCGATAATTACACGCCGGATGTGGCCCGCGGCCCTTGAGTTTGACACATATGGACTAAATAGAACTTGAAAAGATGTATTTTTTCAAATGTGATCGCGCAATTCAGATAGAGTTGACGCAAGACTATAGCCTGCATGCCTCAATGAGTCATCCTCCTCGCTCTTACTTTTTACCGTTCATCTAATGAATACACTGAGTATGGCTTTACCAAAACAATCATTGATGGCGAATAAAGTATCATTATTATTGTAGATCGGATTATATATATATACATATATATATACCCACGTATCGCAGCGGAGAAGTAGTGTGTTAAAAAAGGTAGAAAAAGAAAAGGGAACATTTTAAAAATAACGTAACATGACTGTCAATATACAGTATTTGTTTTGTGAGTGTTACTGAGTGTTGCTGTCATCAAGGATTTGATTATCATTATTTCTTTCAATCAGGTTCGTATTTGTAGGATGTGTTGTGTTCAAGTTACATTCCGTGTTTGTCAATCGTTGTAAAGATGACAGGTTTCATTCATCGATTCGTTTCTTACTGCATCAATAAACAGCTCGTCTTCTTCTTTATCTGAGACCTGACACACTGCATGCACGGGTTTTTACACTGTCTTCCTTTAGCGGGACATTGACTTTTTCCAACGTGTGCTTTGTTTCCGCAGTAGTTGGATTTATGAATATGCTTGTAAGTATCAGATGCTTCATATTTTTTGCTGCCTTTTCAATTGTGTAATTCGGTTTTTGTTCGGAGCTCTTTGGAACTGTTGCTTTTTATCTGTGCACGGCGCCAGTTCACGTGAGCCACTCGGTGTACATGCATCGAAGTTTCCCAGCTGTGCTGGTGCCATCTCGTGCTATGTCCATAGCTGTATTTAATGTTACCTTAGTCCTGGCACTTAAAACTTTCTCTCGCAGTTTCGCTGAGTTTGTGTCAAACACCACCCTGACCATCTCATCTTCCTCTCCATAAGCACAGTCCTTCACCCGTGAATAATTACCCGTGGCAGTTTGCTATTGGATTGCCGCTGACAGACGGCCTTATATGGGCAGGCACTAAATTACAAACGCCAGCGGCAGCCTGTCTATGAACTTAATTTAAAGTGTAGGTTTACATCGTGCTTTGTTTCCGAAGTAGCAGAACTCATAAATATGGTTGTATATGTCACTCGCTCGCTTCCTATTGTTTCGCTGCCTTCTCAATTATATAATGCATGTTTTCTTCAGCACTTTTTTGAGGTCTTCCTGGTTTTCTATGTACTGCGTGATTACGAGGGAGGCGTGATGATGTCACACGAAACTCCGCCCCCACGGCGTTGAAGCTCATCTCCATTACAGTAAATGGAGAAAAACTGCTTCCAGTTATGACCATTACGCGTAGAATTTCGATATAAAACCTGCCCAACTTTTGTAAGGAAGCTGTAAGGAATGAACCTGCCAAATTTCAGCCTTCCACCCACACGGGAAGTTGGAGAATTAGTGATGAGTCAGTGAGTGAGTGAGTGAGTCAGTGAGTGAGTGAGGGCTTTGCCTTTTATTAGTATAGATTCCTGGGCTATTAAGGAAAAAATTAATGTTGCAGAGAGTCAGTGACTTTAGCAGTTCCTGAAGCAGTTGGAATGAGTGGCGAGGCTCCTGTAGCACTTTCCAGACAACACAAGTAAAAACAGGGGATGGAGTTGGATGGCCGTCATCAGAGATGATGAATCCTCTGACTTCTCGTTGAGTAGATAGTGTGACACAGTGAAAGGTCAGCCTCAATGATATTAGAAACGGAATAGACAGTCCTATGGAGGAATTTGCAATCCTGGCAAGTCAGGTTACCAAACCACACTGTGATGCATCTGGTCGGGATATTCTCAGTAGTGCAGTGGTAAAGTTCACCAGTGTTTTGGTTCCCATCCTAAAGCTCTTTAGCCTCCTAAGGAGAAAAAAATATTTTGAGGGTATGTAGGTGGTATTGACTGACCACGAAAGCCAGTCAGTGATCTGGATATGAGTCTTATTTGACACAAGTAACATGAGATGTTTTTTTATATTGCCCAGCATTGTTTGGCATAGACATTGATTAAATCAGACATGTTTTTATTATCGCCGCTGTGCATGAAAACGTTTTTCTCTGCCATTACTACAAACTACATGGGGTGAGGTGAGTAACAAATAGAGAAGATATATCATTTTTGGGTGGAGTATTCCCATTGAGGCATTCTTATGTGATTTTGGGCTACACAAGAAATAAATTGTTGTTGTTTAACCATTAACCTGTTTTTTTGTTTCAGGTTTGTAAGAAGGTAACAGTTCATTCCAGTAGAACCAACTTTAATGCTTTCTCGTGTATCCATCCACACTTTAACCCTTAACTACTCGCTCTGATGTATTTTGTACACCAGTCACAGTTATTTTTGTCCAACGTCCTTTTAGTTGAACATACCAGCAGCACCTATCCATCTATCCTCAGCTTGATTCACTACAAGTACTGTTTCGCCAATGGTTTCCCTCCAGTGTGGCCCCAGCTGGTTTTATGGGTGGATGCCCAGTCGCAAGTTCCATACGGTGCATTTGGCACACCACGCGGGTACTTACAAATGCATGACAGCAATGAGATGTTCTTCTTACAATGACTTTGTCTGCAAAGAAAATTCAACAACTGAAGTGAAATGTGATCCATGTGCAAATCCTGCAGTGGATGAAGGTGTGACCTGTGATGAATGAGCACTGGGGAAGTGATTTATTTTCAGATATTCCTAGACTGTGTCAAAATATTCAATAATATGGTATTAAATTACATTAAAAAAACATGCAATTTAAAATGATTGCAGTATTTTATATTACAACCTCATAGTGTGCATATAAATAGCCATTTTAATAGGGGTGTGTAAAGTACACTGCGTGAGTACTTATGAGATAAGAAATGGTGCGAGTAATTAAGGGTCAATAAAGCTGAATGAAAGACCTTGTAACGTTGAAGGAAGCTCCATACTGAAGGTAAAGAAGTAGCCAGTAGTTTAGTCTGAGGTAGCAATACTGCATTAATTATGTAAGCCAGTGTAATAAATAAATAAACAAATAAAATTCTGTGCAGTGCCTGAGGTTTTAGTAGTTTGGGAAACCGAATTTAAATTAACCCCTCATTTCCTAAGGGGTTTTAAGTTGGGCTATATTTTGTAGTGCAGTAAATCTGCAAAGAAAGGCAAATAAGGCAAAAAAATAAAGTAGTCAGCCACAGATGGCATGATATAGAGACGCATACAAATATTCATAATGGTATAAGAAACTGCAGTTTATTTATATTTTATAGAATTTGTCATACCTTCTGGCAGTTTCAGCATCCTCTTCGAAAACTACACAAGTGACTAGAGGCAGCCTCTTCTGATAGACACAGTATAGTCATTTGTCAAATAACAATTCATTTATTTCCCCCTTGTTTGCAGAATGGGAGCTCTTCAATAAAGTTTTACAGCTTCCTTTTATGAAGTGTGGCATTCCTGACATCTTTGTGATGTATACGGGCAGCTACATTAGTGAAGGGCCACGCTTGAATAGTTATCACTTTAAGCTGTAGCCCTGGGAGTATTGTATTCAGCTTGCTCATTATTTTGAGCCCTGCAGGTTATAGCACGATGTGCTTTTAGTACATTAAAATCATAAATGTAGGTAGTCACTTCCTATGAGGGTCAGCCCTGTTCCCAAAAGCCAAGCAACTCCGTCTCAGCATGAAGTGGCTTTGTCGGCAACATTATTAGACCCTTATTTGGCTGAAATTGAGAACAGTGTTATGTATTTAATTTTATATTCTCTATACAAATTTGGGGAGCATAGGAGTTTTGATGTTTGAGAATATCATCACTTTGTTTCTGTTGCATTTCTTATGACAAACCAATAACGTTTTGACTGTGATTTAACATTGGTCCATTTTCTTTTTTGTGAAGCAGTCAGCGAAGCGATTAAATAATGCACATTTTGGGACTCGGCTAACATTGAGATTGGTGATATGAATTCAATAGTTCAACTCCCATCAGGCAGGAGTACATCTGAAAATGTAAAATGTACGATTTCATAGAAGAAATGGCACTGCCATTATGATTATTATTACTATTACTGCTACTGTGACTGATCTGACCCCAGAGAATCGGCGAGAAAATTTTTTTTTGCCAAATGAGGAAATCGTAAGACACCCTGCACTTTGCATCAAGATGAAGTATATTCTTCTAACTGTGGTGAAACGTTGGAGGTAACATATTTTTTTCTCCCATTATCTTATGTATCTTTCTGATCTTAAAACATCTATCTGTTCTTCATGATAATGTGGGTCATCCGTTGAGGATCTGGCTCTAATACGAAAGGCTTGAGGGGAAAAAAACTACACAAGGCAGGCTTGATGTGAACAAAGCTAGTTAAAGTGGGTTCAGAAAGTGCACGCTGGGCTGTCTCAACAGCATCAGAGGCCCCCAGGCAAAGTAGTGTGCTGGGGTTTCCTGTTTTGATAACAAAATAGAAACATACACGGGCATCAGAAACATCATGGTCCCCTACGCTCCTGGGGCCCCCCAGCCAGTGCCCATTGTGCCCATACGTTAAGACGGCTCGGAGTCAGACCCCTTCATTTTTTCCCATTATGTTATGTTACATCCTTAGGCTAAATTAATTTAAACTAATTTTTGCTTTCACTAAACAACAATCAGAGTGACAAAGCGAAAACAGGATTTTAGGAATTTATGCAAATATATTAAAAAAAATAAAAAGTATCCCATTGACACAAGTATTCTGAGCCTTTACTCAGTACTGAAACCCTACAGCCTGGGCAGCCTTCTTGGGTGTGAAGTAACAAGCTTTGGGCCCCTGGATTCCTCTCTGCAGATCAAGCTCTGTCAGGTTGGATGAAGATTACCAGTGAACAACTATTGTCAGGTCTCTCCAGAAATGTCTGAGCTACACTCAAGGACATTCGCAAAATTTACTAAACCATTGGTTTGCTATGATCAAGTTTAATTTTTGGGGTTGTGCTGACTTTGAATAGAAGTTGATATATTTTACATCTTGACTGCCAAATTTTGGGTCATTTGTTAAGATCACATCCCGCATTTCTATGTGTTTCCCTGTATCTTCTGTTCATCAGCACAAATGAATAAAAGGTCATCTAGGAGCTCATTTCTTCAACCTATGGGCTGATACAATACCTTGCTACTCTTTTCCTTGCTTCTTTTTTGGCTTTGGAATAGCCCAAAGCCTGGAAGACCTTCACAAAAGGTCAGAGTTTTGAAATGAAGACAGGAGTCTTGGCCAGTGGGGAGTGTGTCTTTGATTCAGAAGTGCAATTCCATATGTAAAAGCTTCCAGGTTGTAGTATTTCGATTTACCGGAGGAGTCAATTTAACAATATTTTAGCCAAAAATGCATGCATTTTGCATGTTTTGAGTACATGACTAGATGACTTAATATAGACTATGTAACGCAACTAGCATATCTTTATATATAATACACTACTGTAGCTGTTCGTTTGTCTGTCCATGATTTTAAATCACTTGTAGCTCGCAAACCATTTGACCCATTCACCTGAAATTTGGGACACATATACTAAGTGACATCTACTATCCACGTTTGGGGTGATGATTGACCTCTGAGGTTACTCCTCTTTTTATTTTTTTTTTATTGTAGAATAATCTTTCGGCAGCAGCCAGCAGGGCGGCCATGTGGTGCATGCGTATGGGCACCATTCTCATCCCTACCACCTTCGCCATCACTTCCTCTACCTCTTGATATCTTAAATCATTCTCGAGGCAGATTGAAGACTTAAATGCCAGCGTAAGTGAAAAATTAAAGAAAATGTACTAAGTAATTGCAACACAAATACTGACTTAATCAGTTTTAACGCGAAAAGATGCTGACGAAAGAAAAGAAGCGGGCCGCTAGGGTGGATAAAACAAGAGTTGCTCAGGAAGCAGCAAGCGCATCAAGCTCTGAGCAAACGAATGCTAAACGTACAATGAAAGAGTATGAATGCTCAAGTCAAGTGTATTCACTGCACGTGCACCATTACTGGTTGATCATATTTGCTGTTCTCCAGCGCTGGTCACTGTCTGCTTCCATTAAAGCATAAACATTGCTAGCACCATTGAAAACATGAGAATTATTTTTTTGCTCATGTGTCACTACAATCCACATAAGGTTAGTAATGTTTAAAAAATATATAAATTTTGGGTGGAGTAGTCCTTTAAAATCTACGATATAGGCATCTGATTTTCTAGAACAAGTGAAAGAAGACAAATCACAAACTAAGTAACTTTGTTCAGTGTCACAGAAATATTTGGCCAGCTATAAAAAACAGGGAACAAAGCTGTAAGGGTTAGGGTTAGGGTTATCTTTGCTAGCTGTGTTCGGCATGAAAAAATGAGATTAAATATTTTTTTTGGTCCATCACTGCAAACCACATGGGATTTAATTTAAAATATTTATATTATTTTTGAGTGGAGTATTCGGGTAGTGAAGAGACACCAGAATTGTGGCTACTCTAGCAGTAATAGAATAATTGCAGCTGATATTTAATTCAATCTTTTCATGATTGTTCCTAGGAAAATATTTCTGTTGACACATTGATTGCCAACTACAATTTGAGTGAATTTTCTGTTTCATGTGCCATCTATGAGTTATCTTGAATTTTAGAAAAAATGCATTTTATTGTGAGTTTTGCTCTTTAACAAATTTTATTTATTTACTATATTAAAATAACACTTGATTTTACAGTATTGTCAGGAATAAATTTACCTCTTGTCACTGTGGTAGTCAACGTATTAAATAAAAGGTGGAGGCAGCCAGTGTTAATAGGGTTCACAGTCCATTCTATCTTCAGTCTAAGAGTTCTGTACAGTTTAAAGTTTTTAATTTAATTTCACCACACTCAAGTCACTCTGTTGATGCCTTTCCTTTTTGAGGTCCCAATGTTGAAGTCTTTATATAATGTGATCACGGCTGTCTTCTTATAACTGTTATTATTCACAGTAAAGCTTCATGGACTGTTCAGGCTGATGACAACCGCCTGCTTGTATCGGAACAAATGATCTTGTCAGCACACAAATCATTAATGAGCTCACACTTTACTCTCACTGTGGGATTCCTTTGACAAAACAATAATAAAGGAGCCTGCAAAGACAATAAATAAATAAATATACTTGGACAATAATGAATGCCTCAATGTTCATTGATGGCACAGTGTTCCAATTTTAATAGAAAATGACATCTTTTTATGGTTATAAAAATTGGTATTATCAAATTATGTGAATGTAGATGCATTATTTTTGCTGAATTTCATACTTTGATTTTTATATTACTATTAATATGATTCAAGTTAATTGTTAGACGCATGGTTGTTTATTACATTTTTATTTTTCCCCTTCTTTCATTTTCAAAACCCAGTAAGCCTCCTGATTCCAACCGAGCAGGAATAAGAAGATGGTACAGCAGGAACCTAGTATTACTCTCATTTTATTATTGCTTGTTGTTCCTACTATACCAATTAATATTAGGATTCAAGTTTCTTCTTCCTCTTATATACAACATGTTGCCACTCTCCGGCAACGTAATTAGTGATTATGACTGCCTTATCTCAAAACTTCTGTTTTTCTTATCTGAAACTTCTCGAAAAAATCTTTCCAAGTAAGAATTTCACCGAACTGTGTACGTGTGGCAATCACAACCTTATAAATCTATAATATTACAATACATTTTTTATTTCCTTCAGTTCTTTGTATTTCAATCTTATTTTCTAGTAGTCATAACGAAGGTTGTGGCGAGTATTAGACAAAACAGGCCTGACCAGTCTTCCCTATCTTCAGCTTTACTTTTCGATTAATCCTGGAGAATTCCCAAAAACGGAGAACTAATCCCTCAATGTGATTTTACTTCCTACAGGGTACATCCATGATGGATAAACCACACAGCTATTGTCAATTGGTGCAGCCATTGGTCTTCTTTGAGAGTCTCCCATACTGCTTCCTCCTCACCCTGACATGAATGGTGATTCTTCCTATCCAATTGAAGAACCCCATTGTCTGTCACTTGATCCCACAATCGTCACCAAAGAGGAAAATATTGTAGTAGATTGACTAATAAATAGAAAGATTTACTAGTTTGTCTTTACCATTATTATTGAAAATTATATGACAATAAACTGTGTAATAAAAGAAGAGAGAGAGGTTAGGAGCATGCAACTGTTACAGCGCATTGCCACACACACCACACGACAAAACAAAGCAACAAAGATAAAGAGTTGGGGCACCTGCTGGTATTCCCCGTATATTGTAAATGTTGGAAAAATTTAAAAGTTGGAAAAATAAGCAACCGTATATGCTGTTCTGTAATATCTTCTCAGACACAAGTCCAGAACTGACTGCCATCTTCTGGTAGTGTTTGACAGGAAGAGGTGAGATTAGAGGTGGAAGCAGAAGTACAATACAATGCAATACAATTAATTTTTCTATAGCCCAAAAACACATACAGTAAGAAGTGCTGCAATGGGCTTTAACAGGCCCTGCCTCTTGACAGCCCCCCAGCCTTGACTCTCTAAGAAGACAAGAAAAACTCCCAAAAAGACCCTTCTAGGGAAAAAAGAAATGGAAGAAGCCTTGGGAAAGGCAGTTCAAGGATAGACCCCTTTACAGGTAGGTTGGACATGCAGTGGGTGTCAAAAAGAAAGGGGTCAATATAATACATAACACAAGTAATCCTCAATACAATATAATAGTAAAATAAAAGTATTACAAGTACAGAGCAGAATTTAATAGTAGATGATATTACATAATACGATTTCAATTTGTTTAGAGTCCTGGGGACCTCAGCCATCAAGCTGCCTCCCCCTATTGGCCATTCCACAGCTGAGAAAGCACTTGGCCAGCCAATCCAATGAAAGGACCCCTCTATCCAACGATTCCTACAATCCTCCATCAGAGATGATTTTACCTTAGGCAGGCAACAACTTGGCAGGTGGGCAGTAGCTCCAAGTGAGAGAAAAGAAACAGAACAGCTGAGGGTTAGTAACAAATAAGAACTTTCATATTACATATGTTTTAGTGCTAATGACTAACAACAGAGATGCAGTCTGTACAGTTAATCAGCAGCTCTAGTCAGGGTGTGCTAAACTGAAGTAGTGAGTCTTCAGCCAGGATTTAAAAGCTGAGACCGAAGGGACATCTCTTATAGTAGCAAGCAGACCACTCCACAGTTTAGGGGCCCTGTAACTAAAAGCTCGACCTCCCATTGTTATTTTATTAATCCTTGGAATCATAAGCAGACCGGCATCTTCAGATCTTAAGTGACATCACAGTTACTCCTGCATTCCATCTTCTGTCCTGAGGATGGGAAAGGGAAAAGCATGAGGACAACCGTGCCAACTCTTGTCTTGGAGTGGAGTTTCCATTAGCAAGTGAGCCCTGACACTGTCTACTATCGACATGTGCGTGACAACTGTCATTACATAGCAGATGAAATCAGTTGTGCTACGGTAGCACAAAATGTTCCACCAGCACATATAGTTAACTACCTTGCTGAGAAGCTATCATCTGCCACAAGTAAAGTGGTTACATGTGCTAATGACATTAGACTAAACTTTCTGGTCAGTAGATGGGCTTCTATAGCAGGGCCTCGATACCCTTGCACTTTCTGTACACTTTTACAAAATTCTGTTATAAATTTTATTTTAATTGGATAAATTTAACATTTTTGCCAATCAATCTACACCCAATAACACAGAATGACAAAGTGAAAGCATGATTTCAGAAAGGTTTGCAAGTGTGTTAAAAAACAAACACTTTGACACACCTAATATTATTAATCTGCACTTCTGCCTGTAACAGTTAACAAGCTGCATATGCAGCTGAGTACCGAGCACCTTGGTGTGTACCCACTCCTGCACAAAAATGCATACAACATTTTTCAGTAATGAATGAGTCAGTTGTTTTGGGAACCTTTTGAGAGTTTTCTTTAATTTCTGTATTGACATCTGCTTTATTGTTATGGTCTTTTATACTGTTATTAATGTTTACCGTTATATTGTGTCATCACAGTGCCATTTTTAATATGGTCAAGGCCATTTTTGTCTGTTGTTCATTATCATAGCCTTTTTGTTGTTGATAACAATGCTCGTTGCTGCTTACGTGACCTCAGCGTTATTTTGTAAATTTGTATTTGCCATCATCAGGCTATTTAGAAAAAAAAAGTTAGGAAAAAAACCAAACGTTTAGTGAGTTTTTATTATTATTATTATTTTACTGATACCGGCATGTATGCGCCTTGTTTCTGACACCCACATTGTCTTGTGTGGCTACTCACAAGCATCCTCTTTATTTCCTGGTCTTTGCTTATGAATACATTTATCCTTTGTGATTCATGGGAGTTACGGACACAGGACCTCCACGAATCCGCAAAAACATTCTGGGCTGTTGATAACACAGCATTTTAAGTTTATTGGGCTAAATAAGATGCAAAAAATTGACAATAATCACTGAGCACTCAAATCAAGTGTGTGAGGCTGGCTGCCAAGACAAAACCACTTGTCGTCCCCCAGACAAAGTGTTTAGTCGCGCAGTTCTTTAGTAAACTGTATCATTTTACAACATTTAACTTTTAATAACATTACGTGTATATTTATGGTAGTAAATGAGAAATGATTAATATCGCAGATACAAAAGAAATTCACCAACACACTAAGCACAGAATGATAAACACTTGCAACACAGTTCAGTTTTGCAGCTGTAGATGATGGTGGTGTAGTTATGAAATTAAGTCCCCCATGAACAGCCTCTGGAAAGTTATGTAAAGTTTTTTCTTACTGTGAGCCCTATGCAAGTAAACATTTGTGGAAGTTGGACGCTCTCCCCAGACGAAATTACATGAGCAAGCAGCCACAGAACAAGAATGTAAATCCTGAGAAAAACCATAATCCAATCGTGCAGGGAGTGTCCAAACAAAAAACATCTGATAATCTTATGGCTCCTTTTTTAAATGTTGTCCTTTATCTTGCTTCACTTAACAACCCTCGCAGACATCGCTGAAGCAGCCCAATGTAGTAGTCCTGGGGCTGCTGGGATTTGCAGTCCATTTAAGTAATTCTGCTACAGCATCATCTGTGATTTTCCACAATAGGTCACAAAGCTCACAGAATAAATTCTATTTAATTATTCATGACAAACCTGTCAATAGGTGGATCTGTGAATCGCAAAGACTGACCTGTAATTTTTTTTGTGAAGTTGGGAGCATTCACAGAACCAAATGAGTGCAGCGGGTGACACTTTAACACCACACTGGAACAGTGTAATGATTTTTTTTTGTATGGTGGATGATGTGCCAATCCTGCCACCGACACCCAAGTTTTCCCTGTAAGTTGGAGGACCTGCTTGCAGGGCTGCATGCAGATTAACGTCATACCCAGGACAATGCAGTTGCTGGTTAAGGGCCTTGTTCAAGGGCCCAATGGAGTAGAGTCACTTCTGGCATTTACAGGATTTGAACTGCCAACCTTCCGATTGCTGGCGCAGATCCCTAGCCTTAGAGCCACAACTCCTCTGGATAGGTCATTATTTCATCTTGGCTGCAATATCTTCAACATGTTTTCACTTCACATTAAAATTCTTACATGTATAATGTATAAATAAATTCTACAAATCAGATTTGCATCATTTTCAGTGGTGTTAAGCAGGATGTTTTTTTTTTCCAATGACTATGACTACTAGGTATTAATCAATCAAATTATTTCAACTATTGAGTATGACATGTGCATCACCAGTATGAACTCACCCTGAACACAGTGGCCATCCATCTCAATGCAAACGCCAGAACATTTGTTACACACAGACTCTCAGTAGGTCATTTCAGAGTAGCTATAACAATGTGGTTAGCTAAAAATAAAATCATTTGCAAAGTGCGGTAAACTGCAGTCTTAATAGAAAAATCAATTTTAAGGTATCAGTGCTTATCTCAAGACTGACAGGGTGTAAGTGGAGACAGCGTAACAATATGCTTATAAGCAATTATGCACTAATTTGCTAATAAAACTCATTTAGACATCATTGATGAGCTATTCAACTGCAATTAGATTGTAATTTGTGCCTAATATATGACTAATAGTGTGTTTTCCCAAAGCTGTCTGTGAAGTTTGTACACCTCTAATCTATTAGTAAGTCATGTCTAATAGGCCCTCCATTATTTGTTAGGAAACAGAGGAGATTCACCTTTGAAGTCAGCCAAAGTTTAAAAATCAGAACATCATTTAGATAAGGAAAGATGAGTTGCAGCAAAATGAATTAACCTGAACTAGCTTGAAGCTAAAACAAAGTGCAATTTGAAGTGGAAGGCATGAATATTCAAGTAAATTAAGATGATCTACCATAAAACATTTCTCAAGGTGTTCAATGGAAGACGTGGAAGCCACTTCTGTAATAAGCATTGCCATGCCTTTTATTTTATTA
Source organism: Polypterus senegalus (assembly GCF_016835505.1). NCBI lineage: Eukaryota > Metazoa > Chordata > Cladistia > Polypteriformes > Polypteridae > Polypterus > Polypterus senegalus. Next base: position 146,016,162 of record NC_053166.1, read on the forward strand.
CTAGGTATGGTTCCTGTCAAAAACAGGTAAGAGAATACATTTAAAAATATTTGATATCTCTTGCCTTACATGTACCTACAGTGTTTATCCTTTACCTTATTTCGGGATCTTTGTGTGTCTCAAACTTTCTTGCTTGGTGCTTCCTCTCTCGATTGCATTCTCGTAAGGCTTGCTCCTTAGATTCTATCATTTCGAGGGGTCTTGATCTTTGACTACCAACAATGGTGGATAGGCCCCCATTATTCGCTGTTTTCTTGCAAATTCTTCTCGTGTTTGAAGACGACTGTCAGTGTTCCTCCTACACCTTTCCATGGATCAACCTTTCTTACCCAGTGTTCTGTCAGCAAACTGGCAGATACATTTTTGATCAAAAATGGGAGATGTGCATAATAAGCAAAACTAAACAAAATGTATAAAGCATAACGTAACCCAGTGGTTCTCAAACTGTGAGGTAGGCCACCCTAGTAGGGCACGAAGTAACAAAAAGGGGGTTGCGAAGATGTGAAAAAAAGAAAACAAGAATCAAAAATATGAAAAATACGTGTATTGAAACCAAAACAAACTAACTTAAGCTAAATTCTGATACTAGAAAAATTAAATATAGAGTTAGATAAATGTTGATAAACGTTAAGTAATATCATTAATTAAAAAGGAACAAATTTGTATTAGTGGGCTCCTTTCAAAAAAACGTCAGGGGGCACGATTAAAACTGTCATGAAAACTCGGGTCGCAAATACTTAAAGGCTGAGAAACGTTGACGTAACCAAAGCTCGATACGACAGACGATAATCATGGTCGAGAGAAGAAGAGGGTCAAAACCAAAAGTACAAGCGAGCAAACAGAACAAAGGTAAACTTTGAATATATAGATTTGAGATTCGCAGATTGGACTAGGATTTCCACCCATAGCTTTTCTTTAATCCTGTTGCTGGGATTACGCATGAGTCCTGATCTCAGAGGCCACACCACTGGCAACACAGGAAGCTGACCTAACGATGGAAAAAACACTTTGGGGACCCAAAACCATGCCAAATCATGAAATCCTTCACTTTCTGCCCCAGTTGTCTTTGAGTGAACAACCAAAGTGAAACTGACCAATCAGACCAAACTAAAACTGTCCAGTCAGACCAAAATCAAACTGACCAATCAGGCCAAAGTCAAACTGACCAATCAGACCAAACTAAAACTGTCCAGTCAGACCAAAATCAAACTGACCAATCAGTCCAAAGTCAAACTGACCAATCAGACTGCCCAGAGGGAAGACTGCCCAGAGGGACCAAACACACACACAGACAGTAGCAGTTTGTTATATAGTAGAAGATTATGTTTTATTGTACTACTACTACTAAAAAAGCAAATTCTTTTCTTTTTTATTTCGTATAGATTTATTCCTGTGGTGAGCATTAATGGAAAGACAGGGAAATGAAACAAGGCCTGTGTCAAAACCAAATCAATCAAGCGAATCACACATCTTATCAAAAAGGAAATTCAAAAATGAATGTCAAATAGGTAATTAGGATATAGCGGGTTAGATAATGGATGGATGGATGTCAAATAGCAGAACTGTTAGTAATTAGCCAGGAAACACAAGAGCAGACACACAATTATTAGGATTTTTGTTTTCTTTGCGTTTATTTCATAATTTTGTATGAATGGGAATTTATTAACATTAGTTTCTCATTATTATTGTACAACAAATTCTAGAAAAAACTTGGGACAGTATGGAAAATGCTAATAAGAACAAAAAATAAGTGATTTGTAAATTTACTTTGATTCTGTTCAAATAAAACCAGTATTAAGGCAAGGTGTTTAGGTGTTTGTTACCTAATCAACTGCATTGTTTTTTGAAGATATACATTTATTCTGAAATTGATGCCTGCAGCACATTCCAAAATAGTTGGGGCAGAAGTAGTTTAGGACTAATAAAGTTGTGACAAGTCAAAATAATAGAATGATGGTAAACAACAACAACATTTATTTCTATAGCACATTTTCATACAGAAAGTAGCTCAAAGTGCTTTACATAATGAAGAATAGAAAAATAAAAGACACAGTAAGAAAATTAAATAAGCCAACATTAATTAACATCGAATAAGAGTAAGGTCCAATGGCCAGGGTGGACAGAAAAAACAAAAAAAAACTCCAGACGGCTGAAGAAAAAAAATCTGTAGGGATTCCAGACCAAGAGACCGCCCAGTCCCCTCTGGGCATTCTACTTCACATCAATGAAACAGTCCTCTTTGGATTTAGGGTTCTCACAGAAGGACTTGATGATGATGGTCACGTGGACTTCTGGCTTTTAACCCATCCATCATTGTTGGAGCATCATGATGCTTTGAGTAGGTGGTGGTGGCGCAGGAAACCGGAAAAAGAAACAGAAGAGAGAGTAGAGGTCAGTACGTTTTTTAGAGCCACCTTGAATAGTTATTATGATGAATTGAACATACAGAGTATCAGGATTAAGTTAAAGTGAAGTTATGAAAAGGCCATGTTAAAACAGAGGAGGAACTCGTGTTCTAGTATATAAAGGACATATCCTTCAAGCGTACAGATGAGTTGTGGTTCACCAATTTACTAACAGATGCATTAGAAAATCATCCAGCACTTTGAAAACAATGTTCCCCAAAGACAAGTTGTATTTAACTCTAAACAGGTTACAATATACTGTAATTAAAAGATTCAAGGAGTCCAGTCAAATATTGGCATGTAAAGGGCAAGGCTGAAATTACTCGTGAATGTGCATGATCTCTGATCCCTCAGACGTCATTGTCTTAAAAAGAGTCATACATCTGTGATGGATATCATGACATGGACTTGGAAATACTTCAGAGAACCTTACACAGTTAGCACCATTTGCCACTAACTCCATAGATTCAAGATTTATACAAAGCAAAATCCACACATCAACACTGTCCAAGTCTACGTGCCGCTGACTTAGCACAATGGAATTGCATTTTTTGGTCCAAAGACTCAACTTTTCCTTTAGTTTTGAGAATAAAAACAGCAGTCTTGTTCACCAGGCCAAACAGGAAAAGGACCATCCAAGCTGTTATAAGCATCAGGCCCAAAAACCAGCGTCTGTCATGATATGGGTGTGTGTCAGTGCCCATGGTATGGGTAACATCTGTGATGGCAACATGAATGTACAAAGGTATATACAAACTTTGGAGGAACATGTGTTGCCATCCAGATTGTCTTTTTCAGGAGCATCCCTGCATTTTCCTGCAGGACAACACCAAACCACATTCTGCTGGATTACAAGTGTATGGCTGTGTAAGCAGAGAGTACTTGCTGGCTGGCCGCATTATAAAGAGCAAAATACGGCAACTAAGGCAGCTGAACACCTGCGTCATGGATGAATAGGGGAACTTCCACTTGCTAAACTTAACCAACTTGTGTCTTCAATGCCAAAATGCTTAATAAGTGTTATTAAAAAAATGGGGATATTGGAGTCATGAAGACTCAACTCGCCCAAATTTTTTGCAGTCATCAGATTTGAGAAGAGTGCATATTTTCTGAACATCAATTACATTCAGAAGGGAAAGTAACAAATAATGTGCTGATAACCTGGCAGAAGTTACCACTACCCAAATGTATTTATAAAACACAAGAAGAACATGATCAAGTTTGGCTGTGTTTCTGGTCAATATCATGAAGGTTTATACATGCACTGCAAAAAATGAAATCTGAGCAAGTGAAAAAGTATTTCTGTCATATCATATCTTAAATTGTATTTTCCTTATTGTAAGAATTATTGACTTGTATTTATGAGTATTCAGCTTACTTTAAGATATTTTTTCAAGTAAATTTTGCTTACCCCATTTATTACTAAATAAAAGCAAAATAATTCCCATTTAAAGTTTTTGTGTCTAGTTTTTGCATAGGCATTTTTTGCAGTGTGGGCTTAGGATTTAATAACAAAGGCTGGCCAGTGAAATGTGAAGTACCATACCATACCATACCATACCATATTTATTTGTTGAGCGCTTAAAAACACAGCATTACAACTGACCAAAGCTGTACAGTTACAACAAGCAGGACTAAAAGCAAAATATTAAAAATAAACATTAAGAGAGAATTAAAACAGAGATACTAAAAACAGGTCAAGGGACCAAATAAAATAGAGAAAATAGCAAAAGGCAAGTGGAAAATGAAACAGGTTAAGAATTAAAAGCCAATGTGAAGAAGTGCGTTTTTAGGCGAGATTTGAATGTGGCGACTGAAGCGGCTTGCCTAACCACTAAGGGCAGGGAGTTCCAGAGCCTGGGTGCACAGACGGAGAAAGCCCTTTCACCACGAGCTTTAAAACGTGCCTTGGGAACGGTTAGGAGCAGCTGATCTGCGGATCTAAGAACACGAGGGGGATTGTGACAATGGAGCAAGACACTCAAATAGGCGGGGCTAGACCGTTTAATGCCTTATAGGTTAGGAGGAGAATCTTAAAATCGATTCTGAATCTAACCGGCAGCCAGTGAAGGGTTTTCAAAATTGGTGAAATGTGTTGGATTCTGCTAACTTCCAGTTAGAAGCCTTGCAGCCGCATTTTGAGCCAGTTGGAGTCTAGAAAGTGTGGCTTTACTGATACCAAAAGGCAGGAATTAGAGTAGTCAAGCCGGGACGTAATGAATGCATGAATTACTGATTCCAGGAGGTGGTTAGAAAGAATAGGCTTGAGTTTGGCGATTGCCTTAGATGGAAAAAGCAGGATTTTACTGTGCTGTTGACTTGAGCATCCATTTTCAGGAACGTATCCATTTTGATTCCAAGATTGGAGACAGACGAAGTTACTGGAATGGGAAGAGAAACGAGGCCAAGGGGTGGAGCCTGTTTGCAGTCGGGACTAAAAACAATGACCTCGGTTTTTGAATCGTTCAGGTGAAGGAAGTTTACAGCCAGCCAGTCCTTAATGTCAGATAGGCAGTCGAGGAGAGGTTTGGTGGAGTCAGTTGGCTTGAGGGAGAAATAAATTTGGCAGTCGTCAGCATATAGGTGATATGAAATTGCATGTTTTCTAAAAATTGCACCTAAAGGCAGGATGTAGATTGAAAAAGTAGTGGCCCTAAAATGGAACCCTGGGGACCCACATGGGAGTGGGACTGATTCAGATGAAAAATCGTCTAGCATGACTCTGAGAGTCCTGTTGCAGAAATATGACCTGAACCAGTCGAGGGCTAAGCCAGATACACCAGCCCAGGATTCGAGTCGGAGATCATGATGTCGTGGTCGATTGTGTCGAAAGCAGCAGATAAGTCGAGAAGAACCATAACCACGTGGAGTCCTGAGTCCAATGCCAAAAGGACGTCATTTAGGACACGTAAATGCGCGGTTTCTGTGCTGTGTTGGGGCCTAAAGCCTGACTGAAAAAGATCCATTACCTGATGGTCCTGTAGGTGATGAGTTAATTGCTCATAAACTACTTTTTCTAGTATTTTTGACAAGAAAGGTAGTTTGGAGATTGGACGAAGATTGGAAAGAACGGCAGGGTCAAGATCAGGTTTTTCACAATTGGATGTACAACTGCGTGTTTGAAAGCATGAGGAACTATAGCCGAGGATAGACTACTAGTTATGATCTTTAGGACATCATATCGAATCACAGGAAACACATCTTTCAGCAGTCTGGACGGCACCACATCGTCCGGAGAGCCCGAAGGCTTCATTGAGGCAACGATTTTTTCCAGATGGGGAAGCGAAATAGGTTCAAAGCTGGTGAGGGAACCGTGCGCAGGAGCGGCTAAATCAACAGAGCCAGAAGAAGAAATGGAGATCTGGGATCTAATGTTCGTGACCTTATCCAGAAAAAAACGTGAGGATCTGATTACAAAGAGCAGTGGAGGCAGCAGGGAAAACAGTTACGGCTGGAGAGAGACAGCATTTAGTGTTTTGTATAAGACACGTTGATTGCCAGAGTTTTTTGAGATGATGTCAGCGAAAAAACGGTTCCTTGCACCTCTGACCGCTCTCTGGTATTGGGACCACGCGTCTCTCATGCAGTCGAAGGTAACAGTGAGACCATCTTTCCTCCATTTACGTTCTAGCCGCCTACAGTTTTGCCTGATGGAGCGAGTTTGTTCGTTTAGCCATGGGTCATGCTTGACTTTGGATTGTCTCCGTTTGAGTGGGGCTACGACATCCATCACAGAACAGCAGGAAGTGTGGAAAGTTTGCAATAAAACATCAGCATCCGTGGATTTACATGATGTGGAGATTGGTGAAAAAGCAGCTGCAAAATATTCAGCAGCAGAGGGGGGAATGACACGGGAGGGACGGGTGGTGGTGGATTTACCATGCTCAACAGAGACCAAATCCAGATTAAACAGAACAGGCGAATGATCAGAAAAGCTGGGAGGCAGAATGTACTTAATTCACAAGAAGAAAAAGGAATGCAAAACTAACTATTTGTAATGCATTATATATTTTAAGTAACTACATAACATATTTAATACTTTTTCGTAAGTAATGAATAATGTAGTTATGTAACATTCCACATGCTGCTTGAGAGACACAGGCTCCATGATTATTTTTGGGTTTCATGGTGACCGTTGATGAAGTTTTGTCATTTTATAGCACAATTTTATGACAATGGAGCATTTTGCCAAAGGAAAATTCCAGAGGTTGACTTGCATATATAAACGAGACTTTTTAAAAACCCAGGTTTCTGCTTTGACTGGGTGACTCCCAGTTTTGTATGTGCATGTAAATGCACTGTCTGTGGTCATAACAGTTCCCTGGGCATCTCTTTCAAAAAGAGTATGGCGTTTCCCATTTTGTGGCTAAATTGCTCTCCATGCCCTTGTCCAGTTTAGCCCCCTATTCATCCCCTGTCTCTAAATGGCTAACTAGCGCTCACCCCTTCACCGGCTAACAGCTTATGTGTGGTGAGCATAAAGGCACAAAATGGCTGCCATCACATCACCCAGGGGGGTGTTGCACATTGGTGGTGGGTGAAGTGGCTCCCCACTCTCTATGTAAAGTGCTTTGAGTAGGTTAGAAAAGTGATATATAAATGTAAAGAATTATTATTGCTACAGGTGGCAAGTATTCAGTCCCCTTGAAAGTTATCATAGTTTTCTGCATGACAAACGATTTTTTATCTATTCAGTATCTTTAATGTGAATTCTTATGCTGTAACAATATATTTCCAAAGTCTAAATAAGCTAAGAAGAAAATCTCCAAAGTGAGTGTTTGCCTAAGTATTTAAACATCTGTGTTTTGGAAACTTCAGATTTACACAAATGACAAATGAATCAGAAATGACACAAAGGTGACAGTCATAATTAAACATAATGAGATACGACTTGTGAGTCCTTTCTATTTCTCTGGATATGAAAAGCCCGCTTTGTAAGGGCCGTGGTCTTTGTTGGACAATCACCCCAAAAATGAAGACAAAGGAACATTCTGCTGATGTGAGAAACAAACTCACTGAAATGCACAAGGCAGGACATGGCTACAAAGAAATATCAAAGAGTCTGAATGTCCCATTAAGCACTTTTTAAGAAGGTCCACATAAAATACATTAGGTATTTTCTACAAAGCATGAGAAAGATGTAGTAGAAGGTTTTATGGTCAGAGGAGACCAAAATAGAACATTTCGGCCAGGCCTCAAAGAAATGTGTGTGGCGTAAAACTAACACTACCTGTGCCTCAAGAAACATCATAACTACAGTGAAATATGGTGGTGGCAGCATCATGCTATGGGGATGCTTTTCATATACTGGAACTGGGAATCTTGTTAGAGTTGAAGGGACAATGAATGGACACAAATAACACACAATATTACAGGAGAACTTGTTCCAAGCTTACTATGAACCTACGACCCGGGCGAAGATTCATCTTTCAACATGATGATGACCCTAAGCATTAGGCTCAAAAACAGAAATGTTCTGAGCAGCCAAGTCCAAGCTCTGACCTTAACCCTATTGAGAATCTGTGGCACTATTTAAAAACCGCTGTCCAGACACGCCATCCCACCCACCTAGAGCAGGAGGGCCGCTGTGGCTGCAGGTTTTTGATCCAACCCAGATGCTTAATTAGAAAACAATCCTTGTCAATAATTAAATTTCATGGTTTGTTAGTGCTGTAAGTCTGCCATGTCAGGTCATTGCCATATTCTATATATTTTTTTGCCTTTCTAAGGGTGTCATCCAAATGATTTGAAGTCTAAAACGGAGAAGTTCACTTTTTTCTCTTCACTTTTCTTCCAGGTATTTAATTAAACCAAATAGTGCGTGATAAATACACACACAGGCGTAAATGGAAACAAGTTAAATGGAGAACTGCTGCTTTCTTTTGTCATTATTGCTAATAAGGAGCAAATAAAAACTGAGAATACAGCTGTTTAAGATTAAAATAAGCAATAAGGGTTCAAAATCTTAACGAGTGAAACAGCTAAAACGAAGCAGAAGTGTTACTTATTGGAAGAAAAATCTACAGCCACTGAGGCCCTCTGGGAGTGACTTTGCCCACCCCTGAACTAGAGGATCACTGGGAATTCTGCCAAGAAGAATGGGGAAGAATCCGTCCTGAACAATGTGCCCAACTGGAACATACTTACCCCAAAAGAATGAAGGCTGTTATTGCAACAAAAAGGTTCTCAACAAAGTATTAATGTGTAGGACTTGAATGCCCGGGCAAACACTCACTTTGTAGTTTTTCTTCTTCAGATAAACATCTATAGAAAATGGTTTATTGCATTGTTACAGCACAAGAGTTCACATTAAAAATACAAAATGGATAATTATGTGGACAAATCTTTTGTCATGCAGAGAATTAAGATGCTTTTCAAGAGGACTGAATAGTTTTGCACATCACTGTATTACCCCAGGGTGGCACGGTGGCGCAATGGTAGTGTAACAGGTGTTGGTCACACTTACAGGTAATCTAACCTAGACACCGTTAAAATATCCGACTACGCCACCCAGTTTTGTTAAGAGACTGGGAACTCCTGAAATTTACCAATGATAGCACACAGGTTTCTTTAAATTGGGCGGTGAGTAAACACACAATGAAAGACACAACAGCAACTTCAGGAAGTAACTGTAACTTCTATTACACTAGACAATAATAAGTACATGAAAAAGATAAATGAACATAAACCAAATCTAACAGTATCATGAAGAAAATTTCTTATCGTAGAAAAGAAAGCCCACAGTCCACACTCTAAAAGTCCATTAAAAACATGAATTGGATGATACAACCTGTAGTGGTGCAAAGTCCAGTTTGTTCTCAGTGTTACCCAACACTTCATTGTTCAACTGTCCACGGATGCACTCTGATCACCGGACACTCGTTTCCAAGAGAACCATGGAATCCCTGTCGGCGTCTCTTCGTTGTTCCTTTTTTTCCACTCTGGGTCCTTGTATTGCTGTGAATTAGGCACGCCTTATTTCTTGTCTGCCAGCTTGGCTCGGTCCTTCCATGCAGCTTCCCTCTCTCGCTGGACCCACAACTGACGTCTCCTTGTGGAGCTGTCTCTCCCTCCCTGGGAGTATTGCCGCCCTTGTGCCTCACGTCGTGCCAGCCACGTACCCTTGTCAGCCTGCGAGCCTCTGTGCTCTGTCCGAGTGTCTTGGCAGTGCTCTCAGTGGATCGTCCCCCTCCTCTCTTGCTTTCTCCTGGCCAGGTCTTAAATCTCCTTCAGTCCCTGCAATTATCAGTCCTGGACAACCAGATTAAACAAGTGGCACAGCTAAATTTCCTGGGTTTAACAAATAATGAAAACACGAGCTAACAAAATGTATTGTTACCAACCATGAATGAGTATAGATCTGCTGTTTAGAAATCAATATGGTCAAAAATGCTAATTGCCAAGTCAGGTAAATCCAGAAATCCTCCAAGGCAAGACTTCAAAGCGGCGACTCCTTTGCAAGACCGCTGATACTTACACAAACAATCCTGACACAATCAGTAACTGGATTATCCAGGCTCCTCCAAGGAAGCAGCAGTTCTGTTATTACACGTGGTATTGTTTGTAAATCTCAACCAGCCATAAACTTCAAAATGGCAACTCCTTTGCAAGACAGCAAATACTTACATCCTGTAGACAGCCATGACACACTCAGTAACTGGATTATCCAGGAAATTGAAAAACAAGGTCCCCTTCTGACATCAGTGCTGCTGCCTCGCAGTAAGGAGACCTGGGTTTGCTTCCCGGGTGCTTCCTGCCTAGAGTTTGCATGTTCTCCCTGTGTCTGAGTGCTCCGGTTTCCTCCCGCCATCCAAATACATGCATTGGTGATCCTAAATTGTCCCTGGTGTGTGTGCCCTGTGGTGGGCTGGCGCCCTGCCCGGGGTTTGTTTCTGCCTTGCGCCCTGTGTTGGCTGGGATTGGCTCCAGCAGGATACAGCAGGTTGGATAATGACTGACTGTATTACCCCAGAAGTATTGGTACACAAGGCTGGTGGCAGTCCATGCCAGGGCCCACTCAATGAGTGTAAAGTTGAGTTTTGCTTTTTTTTATTGATTTTATTTAGAAACAGATAACATCCCATACAGTCAAATGAAATTGACAAATCAAAGCAAAGAGAAAGAGAGAGGAGCCAGCAACCACAACTACTCTATAAAAGGAGCAAGAAAACATGGGCATCCTTTTCCCGAAATGGAAGCTTATTCTATAATGTCATTGATTAGATCCTGTCATATTTTTAAAAAACAAAGTTTTGCACAGATCCTCTAAGTGAGAATTTGATTTTTTTTTTCCAGTTTCAAGTAGTACAGAACATCGGTTACCCACTGACTTAAAAGAGGGGTGGGATTCTTCCAGTTGAGCAAGATAAGTCTATGTGCTAGTAGTGTAGTAAAGGAAGTTTTGCTTTTTTGTTCCCCTCACTTGTTCATACCTTCTTTGCGAGTTGTTAGAACCATTTTTGGATTTTAGGCTTCCAACCAAAAAAGCAATAAAGCTGGATTTACTACACGAGGCTCCCACGCACAAGGCCACAAAGTTATCAACACCTCAGCAGTGCCTCGTCAAGAAGAGCCCACACACATAATAAGGAATAAGCGGCTTTGCATTTAAAAAAAAAAACCAAATATTAGTAATCATTTCTTTGTGAGCTTCCCAGGTCCCGTATAATTCTGTGTTAGTTTACATTTTCCTAGCAAAAAGCTAAAAGAGTTAAGAAGATAATAGGAAGTTTAAGCAACCTATTTTTTATTCCAGAGTATTTAAGCCAGCCCAATGGTAATTTCGGGAGTGGGTGGTATTATTCCACGTTGGATCTTTCTGAGTCTTAGAGGCTGCACCGCCCACCTCGCTGCATATAGCTTTCAAAGGAGTGCGGAGGTGCCCTGCCTGTCAGGAAGCTGCTAAGGAGGGTGAGACTATGAAAAAAGAAAATGTACTGTCAATAAACGCATTCTTTTTTTGGGCCTGCCAATGTATTGTACAAGAGAAAGTCTCCAAGGAGCCTGCTGATGGGCACGGCTTGAAGCATTTCAGCTCATTCCCAATGTCGATACAGAGTTGCGCTAGCGGGAGGCGCTTTCCGAGGGTCTTTACAGTGATCAATCTAATCCATAGCCTGAAGTATTGGAAAGTAATATAGTGAGAGTATGCTGACATGTGAAATAGAAAAACCCAAATCCAATATTTGGCTAAGGGGTCCACCTAGTAAAGAGACGTCTTTTCACAGCTGCCAACTTTCATGAATCTTAGGAGAATAAGAAGGTGATTTTTTTTTTATTTTCTGTTTCATTTAGAAGGTCTAATCTATAAAATCCTGACTGAGCATAAAACCGTGAGCTACTCAGGTACTCAGGCTGCATTTATCTGTAAATAAAATACACAGTACACTCAATCGATGCTTGCATAACCTAAGAAATAGAAGAAGTCTTTTTATTTTTTTGCTTGATTACCCAGAAAATATGTGGAATGTATTTGTTTTTTGTAGGTCCAATTGCTGACTATATATACAGTGGATTCAGAAAGTATTTAAACCCCTTCATCTTGTACAGACTTTATTGTGTTGTAGATTTAATTTTAAATGGATTTAGCAATGATGGCAAAATGAAAATGTGTGGCAGAAAGGTTTTCAAATGTAGTAAAAGTCTACAACCAAAATCTCTCATTCATATAAGTATTCATACCCTTAATTCAATACATTGTAGGAGACCCTTTGGCATCAATTACAGCTTCAAGTCTTCTTGGGTAAGCATGGCACACCTGGATTTGGGCAGTATATCTCACCTTTCCTGGCAGGACCTCTCAAGCTGTATGGGAAGTTTCTTGCGATGGCCCCTTTCTGGAACAATGTGCTGGAAGGACCAGGGGAGCAGATGTGCACAAGGACGCATTCTTGTTGCAGCAGCTCCTTGGATTCCCACACTGGTCCATGGGAGTTGGAGTCTGGCACAGCCCTGTTGGGTTCTGTGGGGGGCCGCCAGGGAGATCTGCAGAATACTAATCTGGGTTTCCATCACACCTGGGAGTATTTCCAGTTAACGCTGATGAGCCACCTGAAGTGCTCCCAGGTGTAACATAAAAGGGAGGGAGAGGACATCACTTACCAGAAGAGGAGTGGAGGCAGAAGGAGGAAGAGAAAAAGAAGAAGAAAGGATTGTGTATTGGTGTTTGGACTGTTTATAGTACTGTAGGAGGAAGAAAAGAAATGCATTTCCCCTTGAAAATAAAATGTGTGTGCTGCAAAGACTTGTGCCTAAAGTCTGTCTGTGTCCAGCTTAGGTGGCTGGAGCGCCCCCTGGTGGCCACAGTCTGCAAATTGGCATCTTCAGGGCTTTCCATGCATGTTCTATGGGGTTCAAGTCTGGGCTATTTCAAACCCTTGTCCCAAAGCCAGCCCAGCGTAATCTTGGATTTGTGGGTCACTGTTCTGCTGAAAGGCGAACATTCTCCCCAGTCTGAGGTCGCATGCACTCTAATGCAGGTTTTCTTCAAGGACCTCTCTGTATTTGGTTGGGTTCATCCTTCCCTCAGTTCTGATGCGGTCTTCCTGTCCATGCCGCTGAGAATCACCATCATAGTATGATGGTGACACCACCATGCTTCACCATATTATTGGCATTAGGCAGATGATGAGCAGTGCCTGGTCTTCACTAAACATTTGGCTTGGAATTCTGCCCAAAGAGTTCAATCTTAGTCACAGTACACAAGACAATCTTTTTTCCTCAGACTTTCAGAGTCCTTTAAATGCTGTTTGGCAAATGGTTTGTCATATGCCTTTTGCTCAAGAGTGTTATTGAGATGTTTGTCCTTTCTGACAGGTCATCTCATCTCAGTAGAGGACTTCTGAAGCTCTGTTAGAGTGACCAGTGGGTTCATCCCTGATCAAGGCCCTTCTTGTCCTGTTACTCAGTTTGGCCAGACAGTCAACTCTAAGAAGCATCCTGATGTTTTCAAAGATCTTCCATTTCACAATTACTGAGGCCACTAGGAACACTCATAGCTTTACAGATGGTTTTATCCCTTTGTCCTGATGCGTGCCTCACCACAATTTGATTGCGGAAGGTACGGGGAGTTCTTGGAGTTCATCATTTGGTGTTTGTCCTGATATGCAGTGTAAGTTGTAGGGCCTTCTATGTGCCCAAACAATTTGGTTTGCCAGAAGTGGACTCCAATCAACTTCCCAGCACATCTCAAAGAGAATTAAAGCAAACAAATTAAAGCACCGGACCACAGTTTTGGGTGCCACAGCAAAGGGTCTGGATGCTTAATGGAATGAGAGAGTTCAGTTTTTCAATTTTTATAAATTTACAAACCTAAAACATAGCTTCAATCAGTCCTTTTGGGTTATTGAATGAGATTGATGGTCAAGAATGGCAAGTTGGTTGATTTAAAATTAAATCTACAACACAATAAAGTGTTCAGAAAGTGAAGGAATCTGCTTTCTCAATCTACTGCATATTAACTACATGAAAATAGAACATTTCAGTATAAAAAAACATTGACAGTCCAATGCAACATACTGTTCATTTAATTATAGAAAATGTTTAACTCCCTTATTAAATTATAAAATTATGGTTAAAAGAACTTAAACGAGTCTATATTATGAAACAGTGTCTCCAGAAATGAATGTGTGAGAACTAAAAGACTAGGAGATATGAAACACAAGGCAAAATTGTTGTCGAGGACAGAAAAATTTGGAACCAGAAGATGGCAAAGTGATATAATATTAATAATAATAGCATAAATACAATAATAATAATAAAATCATAAGGACCAAACAAAAACCAAAGTCAAAGCCAAAAAGTAATAAAACAATTCTTTACATTTATGTAGCACTTTTCTCACTACTCCAAGTGCTTTATATAGTCAGTGAAGAGCCACTTCAACCACTACTAATGTGTCACATCCACTTGGATGGTGCGACGGCAGCCATTTTTGTGCCAGTAACACACATTAGCTCTTAGTGAAAGGGGTGAAAATGGTAAAATGGCCTGTATTTGATATAGCGCCTACTAGAGTTCAAGAACCCCCCTAGGTACTTTACAACACAACAGTCATTCACCCATTCACACACCAATCCTTCCGACCACCACCAGCAGGCAAGGTAGGTTAAGTGTCTTGCCCTGCGACCCTCCGATTGCTGGACAACCCGCTCTACCGACTGAGCTACTGCTGCCCTAAAAAAGATAGTTAGATTCCTGCTACAAAGACCTGCCTTTTCCTTCCTTCCAGCTATAAAAACCTCCAACTTTTCAGACTCAGCTGTCCCATTTTGGACCCAGTCTTTTGAGGCTACTTGGCATAATTGCATTTGGCTTTACAGCAGTATTTATAATATACAGGGTGGAACCCCAAACCTTTCTTTTGTTTGTTCTGATTTGTTACTCTATATACAGTATACATATTATACAGTATCTGCTAAATAATGCAAAGAGTACACTACATGTGTTTCGCCCTTGTTGGGGCTCATCAGGTGCACACACTTTTGCGTCTACTTATAGCGATCGAACCTCGGATATCAATGCCTGAGGCAAAACCTCTGACGTTGCGCCACAGTGGCTGGTTCGCAACCCTGAAAGGGGATGCAAAAGTATGTACACCTAAAGAACCCCAATAAGTGACAGATACCGAATAACATATCTATGATCTGCTCCTTGGAACTGAGAGGACGTGGCAGATGTTTGCTGACTAGCCAACCAACCTCAAGCATTACCTGGTAGGTGATCACCCAAATAATCACATTGCGATTCAGACATAAAAAAATGTTTATATAAAATACAATAAAATACAATTTATTTTTGTTTAGCCCAAAATCACACAAAAAGTGCCGTAGTGAGCTTTATCAGGCCCTGCCTTTTGACAGCCCCCAAGCCTTGACTCTCTAAGAAGACAAGGAAAAACTCCCAGAAAAACCCTAGTAGGGAAAAAATGGAAGAAACCTTGGGAAAGGCAGTTCAAGGAGAGAAAGATCAGAGACAGGGGATGATTAGAGGGCCAGAATGACTAGGCCATGGTGGGCAAATTAGACAGGACATTAGGATACACCCTACCTTTTAAGATGACAAACACAGTATAGAACCAAAATGGTACCCAGCACTAAGTCTACTTGTAATAAACCTGTCACTAAAAGATTTTATTTTCTGATTATCCCACATAGGGATAACTCAGATTGTCATCATATTTACAGCATCACTTCTTGGTCATGTAGTAAATGAGATGGTTCCCGTCATGTGACCTGTCTCCCACATTGCACCACTAACATAACGGGAATATAAATAAAAAAAAAACACAGCATGGACTATGACACTCTGGTGGCAGAGGGTGCAAGGCGGAAACGCACTTTGGGCAAAATCTTCTTCATCGAAGCTGTCATTGCAGGACTGTCATTCACCTTCAAACAATTAACTTACCAAGAACTGGATGAAAAGGCAGACAAACCTTCCTGGATGGAAAAAAATCTTATCACCATTTAAATTGCTAAAATAAACACATTTTTTGAACCTCTGTTAAAGGGTGTAAAATCGTTCTCCTTTGTGCATAAAGTCACTAATTTATGACACAGAATAGAAGTGCAAACCTTAACAATTTTTAAAATGTATCTGAATAATATATTGTGATAATATGGCTATTAAAAAAGGAAATGACCTTGATGGTCTAAACGGTGTGCTCTTGCTTGTCAAATTTAATATATTTTTTTAAAATAAGAACTTTAGAAACCCAGGAAAAAAACATGTAAAAAATGTTTGGCTTTCTGTCAGCTGCTCCATTCCTCGAGAAGGCCATTCCATCCAAGGGCCAAGAAGGACCATGACAGCCCTGAGACCAATCCACATACTAAGACAAAGAGCCACCTGGTAGCCTATCATCCAGGTTGTATTATTTTACCAAATCTTGTGTTACTTTATTTTGGGAAAAACTGGAAACATTGTTTCTCCTGCCTGTGCTTGGCTGTTCTTATAGTCTATCTAATTGACCAGGGTGACAAATGTAATAGAAGGAGGAGTCTAGTCTAGTCAGTGTGGTAAAAGTATGAAATTTGGGGCATTCTGTTATGGTCTACATAATAAAGAATCTAAATGGGAAAATGGTGCCACCTTAGGACCCTACCACCATATAACACACCATATAAATAGCATGGGCTGCCTCCTTATTAATGTCAACTTCATTTAATAATAATTCTTTACATTTATATAGCACTTTTTTCATTACTCAAAGCGCTCTCCAAACAGAGAGGACCTGGGAAGGGAACCTATAATCTCCTTACTTCCAAGCAGCAGTGCTACCAATGCGTCAGCTGCGTGAATGTCACACAGTTGGAACTGACCCTTCAAAATAGAAAGAGAGACAGAACTTTATTTGTCCCCAGGGTGAAATTTGGCTTTTTACAGAAGCTCTTTAAATAAATAAGTACATAAATAGATAGATAAATAAATAAATATACACACACACCTCAATGTTTATAAAGCAAGAAAATTAAAAAGAAAGAAAAATGTCTGACTTGGCAGTGCCAGTCACTGTGAGATATTTTACAGGTGTATCTCTGTTGATATAAAGGAGTCCCCCCATAGCGTTTCTTGACACACTTCTGCTAAATAATTTGTTAGCTGAACGTCCTAAGTGTTAGTGTGTCAGTTGAGGAGACGTGCTGCATTGTTCATAATGGCACTCAGTTTTGTCTTCATTCTCTCCTCCATTACCACCTCCAGCAGGTCCTGAAGGCATCCCATAACTAAGCCTGCCCTTTTAATAAGCTTGTGGATTCAGTAGGCCTTTCTTGAAGTGATGTTATCAGCCCAACACCACAATGTAGGAAATCACACTAACCGTCACACAGTTGTAGAAGATGAGAAGGATGGCATTAGTGGATTTGACTGAATGTGCAGGAAGATTATCTACATAGATTACATCAACACATTTAAAAGAGATACAATATACAGTGGGATGCAAAGTTTGGGCAACCTTGTTAATAGTCATTATTTTCCTGTATAAATCGTTGGTTGTTACGATAACAAATGTCAGTTAAATATATCATATAGGAGACACACACAGTGATATTTGAGAAGTGAAATGAAGTTTATTGGATTTACAGAAAGCGTGCAATAATTGTTCAAACAAAATCAGGCAGGTGCATAAATTTGGGCACCACAAAAAAGAAATGAAATCAATATTTAGTAGATCTGCCTTTTGCAGAAATTACAGCCTCTAAACGCTTCCTGTAGGTTCCAATGAGAGTCTGGATTGTGGTTGAAGGTATTTTGGACCATTCCTCTTTACAAAACATCTCTAGTTCATTCAGGTTTGATGGCTTCCGAGCATGGACAGCTCTCTTTAACTCACACCACAGATTTTCAATTATATTCAGGTCTGGGGACTGAGATGGCCATTCCAGAACGTTGTACTTGTTCCTCTGCATGAATGCCTTAGTGGATTTTGAGCAGTATTTCGGGTCGTTGTCTTGTAGAAAGATCCAGCCCCGGCACAGCTTCAGCTTTGTCACTGATTCCTGGACATTGGTCTCCAGAATCTGCTGATACTGAGTGGAATCCATGCGTCCCTCAACTTTGACAAGATTCCCAGTCCCTGCACTGGCCACACAGCCCCACAGCATGATGGAACCACCACCATATTTTACTGTAGGTAGCAGGTGTTTTCTTGGAATGCTGTGTTCTTTTTCCTCCATGCATAATGCCCCTTGTTATGCCCAAATAACTCAATTTTAGTTTCATCAGTCCACAGCACCTTATTCCAAAATGAAGCTGGCTTGTCCAAATGTGCTTGAGCAGACCTCAAGCGGCTCTGTTTGTGCTTCCTCTGCATCACTCTCGCATACAGCATCTCCTTGTGTAAAGTGCGCCGAACAGTTGAACGATGCACAGTGACTCCATCTGCTGCAAGATGATGTTGTAGGTCTTTGGTGCTGGTCTGTGGGTTGACTCTGACTGTTCTCACCATTCGCCGCTTCTGTCTATCCGAAATCTTTCTTGGTCTGCCACTTCGAGCCTTAACTTGAACTGAGCCTGTGGTCTTCCATTTCCTCAATATGTTCCTAACTGTGGAAACAGACAGCTTAAATCTCTGGGACAGCTTTCTGTATCCTTCCCCTAAACCATGATGGTGAACAATCTTTGTCTTCAGGTCATTTGAGAGTTGTATTGTGACACCCATGTTGCTACTCTTCAGAGAAAATTAAAGGAGGAGGGAAACTTACAATTGACCCCCTTAAATACTCTTTCTCATTACAGGATTCACCTGTGTATGTAGGTCAGGGGTCACTGAGCTTACCAAGCCAATTTGAGTTCCAATAATTAGTTCTAAAAGTTTTGGAATCAATAAAATGACAACGGTGCCCAAATTTATGCACCTGCCTGATTTTGTTTGAACAATTATTGCACACTTTCTGTAAATCCAATAAACTTCATTTCACTTCTCAAATATCACTGTGTGTGTCTCCTATATGATATATTTAACTGACATTTTTTATCATAACAACCAACGATTTATACAGGAAAATAATGACTATTAACAAGGTTGCCCAAACTTTTGCATCCCACTGTATATCCATTTGATGGTCATCAGAGACAGGTTATTGTTAATTTGCTAAATTCTTCTGCTGGATTTAATCCATGTTGTATGTCCAGAGCCATTAACTTATTCAAAAAAGAATAAATACTTCAAGATGAGATTCTACACTGTTTGCTTCGTCGATTCCACCACTTTTCTGCTGCATCTGCACTACATTTGGGGATCATCTAATCTTTGTACTGGAGATAGATGTGTTCATAATCTGAATTCTAATATAAAAGTTTATTGAAAATGTGCTGTATTTCTATACGCTAAACTTTTATCTTTGTACTTGAAGAGCACACTGGGGAAATTGGTGGTTTCATTTTAAGGGCATAGGGGAGCCATTATTTCAACTTGCAAACTACAGGATTTTAACTCATAAAATACCAAAAACAAGCCTATTTTACCCTTTGTAACATACTCAGCTCCACTTAAAAAAAGTATTGTGTTAAGTTTGGCTATGAGCCTTTTCTTTTCTTTTTTCTTTTTTAAACTGCCGCTGCTGTGTAACGAGCTTCACAAAGCGGTGATTTTCTTCACTGGATATTAGTTACACAATTTCACCTGGCAGTTTTTCATTATTATGCGCGAGTCATGCCATTTTAACTTTTGAAATTTGCCATTTGGCAAAACAAATAACACTTTTTCTTTCCTTTCTCCTTTCTTTGTTCTCTTCAGTCTACCCTTTAACAAATGGATAAAGTGCCATGCCACAAAGCATGTGACATCTCAGGGTAGTTCCTCACACAAAAAAGCTTTTTGGCTGTTTCCAAATCCAGGTCTGTAATGCTTTCTTAACCTGTGACCACGTAGAGCAGTGTTTTTCAACCGGTGTGCCCTGGTGCAGTGGTGTGCCATGAGATCTACCTAAATGTACCATGGAAATAAAAGTATAATGCCAGTGGGTGCAGACCTGAGAGTGACACACTCCTCAGGTGGTCGAGACCTGTCCAAGGATTACAGAACAACCTGGAGAAGCTGGCATAAAAGTAGCTTGGTTATCACCATTTTGAGGCCTGACACGTGGAGTCCACTTCAGACTCTCCTCCAGGCTGCTAGAGTCCATCTGCCTGGGTGTATGGCCTCACAGAGCAAGTCTCACAAAGACTGGGAATAGTGGGCATGTGAGTTGCCTTTGACCCCGGGTCAGCAGAGTTGGGGCAGAGAGGAGCAGGTAAAGTACTAAAACAGCTGGGAGATGCGTCCAAAGTGCTAAGCGTTGTGTCTGCAGGTGCCGCTATTGCAGTTGCTTTTTTTGCTGGCTTCCCCAGTAGTCCTGCCCCTTGGACAGTTGAGCACATCTTTGAGATTTAATATGTCTGTGGTTAGTAGAATAGTGGTGTGCCTTGGGATTATTTTGGTTGCAGAAAGTGGTCTGCCACAGAAAAAAGATTGGGAAACACTGACATAGGGCCTCTTTAAGTGGACTAAAGCCATGATAGTTGAATGGTACTAAATCCGAGCTCTAAAGGGGATGTGGAAGACGTTCAAACCGCAGCTGTTGCACTGCCTACACCACTGTGGCCAATGCGCGATAACATGCATTGTCATAGAGCAGCGAGACTGTGTTTGACAGCATTCCTCTTCTTTTGCTGTGAATTCCCCAAAGAAATCTCACTACAGCACATTGTTCAACAATGGTACAATTACGCAGAGAAGTGTCCATTTTCATTTGACCTTGGCTTCAACTAAACTACTGGCCGGGCACTGCCATGTTCAAACTACCTACAAGCCACTGTGAATGTATTATATTGGGTGAGCTTCAATCCATTCAAATTGCCCTTATTTTTTGATTTACCCACATAGACGCAACATTTTTGTCCAATCATCTTGCAAGGTACCTCCCTTTGCTGCCAAGAGCTTACCCAAGGGCTATACGATTTTGTAAAGTCACAGTCCTGGTGGAAAGAACCTCAACTAAGAGTTCTTGAAGGGCTTCAGAGGTGTGATGAGCAGCAAGTTCCAGTACATCAGTTTTTCCAGTAGGGGGTGCACACTCCATACAAATATGTTTGTTAGAATTTTTTACTTAACCAAAAGTCTCTATATATATATTGTCACACACATGTGCATAGAAGGCAGTCAAGGGGTCTTAATCAAGCATACTGGACCAGATAAGATTGGCAAAGTTGACTCCCTACAGAACCATAAAACCTGCCTTATCTGACCTCCAGTTCCTTGTCTGTCCGCTGAAGCTCCAAAGAGCTGCCTCTTCCTTCCTTCCAGTGATAAAAACCTCCAACTTTCCAGACTTAGCAGTCCCATTTTGCTTCACAGCAGTATTTATAATATACAGGGTGGAACCCCAAACCTTTCTCTTGTTTGGTCTGATTTGTTACTATCTCTCTATTATAAAAAAAAAAGTCCTGGGTGGGAAAGACTAGGGAGATGAGACGTGAAGATCACGGAAGACACTTAAAAGACCTGCAAGACGAAAGAAATTGGCAACAGAGCATCTTGTGGGGACCTTAAACATGAGACTTTGTGCCAAGAGATTGACCCAGGACCGTCTCGTGGGGACATAGAACATGAGATTCTTGCAAGACACACCCTACTTAGAACCAATGTCAAATAAGACCATGGACAGCAAAACACTCAGTCGTGCAAAGGCTTTGAGCACACACAGATCCAGGGCTCTCAACGCAGTGCTTGTACCGTTACACACAGCAGGATGTTGTCTCTCGTTCAGTATTACAGATGTGTTGACAACGGGTGCCATCCTGCTGTGATAGCGTGTACAGTGCTGTGCAGAAGAGCTCATCTTAACCTTTTGTATTCACCCTTCAAGAATGTCTCTGAAACACAATTCTGATGCAAGTGCTGGTGATACAGTAAAGAAGAGAAAAACCATCACCATGGCAAATAAAGCAAAAATAATAAAAAGGTCAGAGAGGTGTGAAACACCATCATTCATTGGCAGAGCACTTGGTTACAGTCGGTCAACAATAGCATTTATTAAAATAACGTACCTGTTCACACTTACATACAAATTCAACTAAAGTACAAATCTACAGTCCCTACCTCGTACATAACCTGGGGACTGCCTGTATATATATATTTATATATACAGTATATATATATATATATATATATATACATATACATATAGATAGATGGATAGATAGATGCTTTATTAATCCCCAAGGGGAAATTCACATAATTCTGCAGCAGCATAATGATACAAAAGACAATAACTTTGAATAAAGTTAACGTTTACCTCCCCGGGTGGAACTGAAGAGTCGCATAGGAGCCTTCTCAGCGTCTGTCGCTCTTCCACGGATATCAAACTGTCCAGCTTCATTCCTACAATAGAGCCTGCCTTCCTCACAAGTTTGTCCAGGTGTGAGGCACCCTTCTTCTTTATGCTGTCTCCCCAGCACACCACAGCGTAGAAGAAAGCGCTCACCACAACCGTCTGATAGAACATCAGCAGCATCTTATTGCAGATGTTGAAGGACGCCAGCCTTCTAAGGAAGTATAGTCGGCTCTGACCTTTATTACACAGAGCATCAGTATTGGCAGTCCAGTCCAATTTATCATCCAGCTGCACTCCCAGGTATTTATAGGTCTGTACCCTCTGCACACAGTCTCCTCTGATGATCACAGGGTCCAGGAGGGGCCTGGGCCTCCTAAAATCCACCACCAGCTCCTTGGTTTTGCTGATGTTCAGGTGTAGGTGGTTTGAGTTGCACCATTTAACAAAGTCCCTGATTAGGTTCCTATACTCCTCCTCCTGCCCACTCCTGATGCAGCCCATGATAGCAGTATCGTCAGTGAACTTTTGCACGTGGCAGACCTCCGAGTTGTATTGGAAGTCTGATGTATGTTGGCTGAACAGGACAGAAGAAAGTACAGTCCCCTGCGGTGCTCCTGTGCTGCTGACCTCAATGTCAGATCTACAGTTCCCGAGACACACATACTGAGGTCTGTCTGTAAGATAGTCCACGATCCATGCTACCAGGTGTGAATCTACTCCCATCTCTGTCAGCTTGTCCCTAAGGAGCAGAGGTTGGATGGCGATGAAGGCGCTAGAGAAGTCCAGAAAAATAATTCTTACTGCACCACTGCCTCTGTCCAAGTGGGAGAGGGATCGGTGTAGCATGTAGATGATTATATATATATATATATATATACATACAATTTATTTTTGTATAGCCCAAAATCAGACAAGAAGTGCCGCAATGAGCTTTAACAGGCCCTGCCTTTTGATAGCCCCCTAGCCTTGACTAACTAAGAAGACAAGGAAAAGCTGCCAAAAAAGCCCTTGTAGGGAAAAAATGGAGGAAACTTTGGGAAAGGCAGTTCAAAGAGAGATCCCTAATCAGGTATGTTGTGCATGCAGTGGGTATCAAAAGGAAGGGGGTCAATACAATACAATACATTACACAGAACAAAATACAAGTAATCCTCAATACAGTACAATAGTAAAATAAAAATATTACAAGTATAGAGCAGAATTCAGCAGTAGATGATATCACATAAGAGGATTTGGATTTGTTCAGAGTCCTGGAGTCCTCGGCCATCAAGCTACCTCCCCTTATTGGCTAGTGCTGGGCCAGCCAATCCGATTAAAGGACCCCTGTACCCAATGATTTCTGCAGTATATAAAGTATAAATAAGATATATCTTTCCCTAGTGGTACAGCAGTGATTCTTAGATGAAGAAAAAGAACACTAAAGAAAAAATATAATTAGCTTTGTTTCAGTATTGGCTGGACACTCACAATATTACAGAATTCAGAGGAGCGCTACTGGGATTTCTGCAGTTGGCTCTGGCCTCTTCGAGAATGCTGGAGGTATGTTTCCTAGGTATAGGCAGAGACCATGTCTTGCATCCATCTATAGAAGCATGCGCTGATACAGCATGTTGCCACACACACCATGACAAACCCCCTCAAGATCTAATGTACAGTGCAGTTGCCAGAGATTTATACTTTTTCAGGTTCCAAAATTAGAATATGCATTTGCCAAACTCTGATAGCAGACAGTGCCCCCCGCCATATATCGATTATCACCAAACAGCGAGCACATCAGCACTTTTAAATAGCCCTGCCTGAGTTGTCTTCCACTTATTTCTACCTATCTCCCTGTCAGTTGTTTTGTGTGAATTCAGCTGTATTTATTTATGGCCTCAATTACCCATTTGAAATAAAATAATGGTTATAGAATAAACCACAAACCATAGTGGTACACCTTAAACCTTTGGCTACAATCAAGCAATTCATTTATACATCCCCCTAAAAGTTATAAAATAAGTGTTACCACCCTCTGCCAATGAGAATCCCAGAAGAACACTGAACCACCCAGACAAGACAACAGAGAGCACTTGAGCTAACCAAGACAGAGAGGGAGCAAACATCCCAACTGCTGCAGCAGCATTCACTCCACCAAAATTAATTTGGGTCTCCCAGCAGTGCAGAATGCTTATTATTTTTATACTTATTTATAATTTTTTGCGTCTTGATTACTTGCTGTAGTTGTTCTGGTTATTTTGTCACCTTTGTGACCTTGGGGTGACTTTCCTGCAGTGTTTTTCCTAGTTTTGAACCTGATCCATCCATGGAGATACCTAACGATCCCTGTGGGAAACAGCAGCCAAAAGCCGCACTCACATAAAATACATACTGTAGTTATTTACCAGAATATCATTTGTTTGGTCTGGTAGAGGATAGGGATTTGTATTTGTTACACATGGAATGTCAATAAATGATTCAATTGTCAGAAAATGTTTTTCTTTCCTGAAAATACTCAAAGGTTACACTGATATCTCTTTACAGCTTGGGGGCCATTGATACGCTCAGCACAATGGATACCAGGCAGAGACATAATTCAGAGACATTCGTTCAATTACCCTTCATTTTCTCCATATACAGCTGCTTGCCTTGGGTATTTTTGGATGAGACTACATGGATAATAAGCATTTATCATGTTGATGCATAGGAAGATTCATAGTGTGGCACTGGAAGATTCACAATAGCCTGCCAAGCTTTAATATGAATTCATTAATCCAATTGGCATAAAATCTACATATACACGCAGACAGCGAGTGAGCCCATGGAACAGTCAAACACTGTGACGAGCCAAATGACAATTACAGACAAGTGCTAATTTTGAAAACGGCTCACCACCGCAATCAAATTCTTCTCTTTCTGTGGATGTTTCAGCTCATTTCTAGTAACCACCTTCACGGTCCATTAGTCAGCCAGTAATGAGAATCATTCAGGCTGCCTCAAAGCATTAAGAACCATTTTGTAGCCTTGGACAGAGATAGAAGAATCCTCTTCTACCTGGTCTACACTTGACAAAGACAATGAGCTTGATCTTCCATGTAATTTCCTTCTCTGTGGTTAAAACGCTATAGCAACTGTAGGTTATTTGAAATATTAGACATTGGGGGTTATAAGAGCATCACACACACACGCCTCGTGACATTTCCTTTCCTAACTGATTAGTTTCCTAACTTTATTTGGCACTTTCCAAGATGAGCACCATTTCAAAACAAATCCTAGGGCAGTTTTTGTTACGTTTGGGAAAAAAAAATATTAGTGTCACCCTGCTTCTGTGTAAGTGTTGACAATGTTGTGTTTGCTAATGCACTTGAATTCTATTGTTTGTGTGACTTGTACAAAAAATCATTAGTTTACTTGTTCTTGGCATAGAAACGGGAAGACCCCCTCGTGCAGTGTAGTAGAAATTTTAGCAGGTCTGTCTTTGTATTGAACACGTTCATGCAGTTTACCTCTCGCTTATTATGTTGAATGGCTGGTGGGATATCAGTGAGTCAAAACGAAACCAAATATCTTAAATAGGGCACCAATAAGCCAACATAGCAGACTTGCGATAGTGGTAGTGTGTAGTGGTGACCGTGACCAGGCAGCGGGGACAAACGGGACTTTGGTCCGGGGCCCCTTCACGCTTGATTTTTTTTTATGCTGATGTTGTGCGCGTAGATATATATTCGGACAATTATTCAAGTTACATGTAATAGAAAAGTTAAATCATTTAGCTTACAACAATACAAGTGAATGTTTTAATAGCCATGCAAGTAGATATTGTGCTCATGTCGTGTGAAGCACGCTTGTCAAAGGGAACCGGCAGCGGCACGCTTCTCAAAGACAAAGAAGAGCTGACGCTGACGTCCTTGAGCTTGACGTTGAGTAGTATGTTTGTTGTACACGGTACGTGGATAATGGATTGACTTCGCCGCTGTAATTGAATACTTCCGTTTCACACACACAGGTGCTGTTCTGTCTCAGACAACAGTGATATTGTTGTGGACTATTGTGGATGTTGACGTGTATGGTGTTGCAGAAGTCCGTCTCCGTAGTTTGATAATTCATTCGCTTGGGTGTTTATTGTTGCTTTTAAAGCAGTGCCGAGTGTGCGTTGGTTTTGTGTGTATCACTAAAGATTCTGGATCACCCAGATTTTTTTAAAACTTTGAAGTTTGATACAGCAAGTTACCATACTGGTTGTACACCATGTAGATAACCCTAACCGTTAGTATATATTAAAATGTTCAGATGTTACTCCTATTCATTGCATTGGTATAATTGTACCGTTACGCGTTAGATAATACATAGGCCTATCTCATGAACGTATTGTTTTAATTCCGCTACGAGCTTCCGTTAGCACTGGCTTTCCTTCTCGCAGTCAAACTTTGATGTGCAAGAAGGCTTAACTCAACAAGTATGGTATTCATAAGTGCAGCATTGTCGCTGCGGGATAAACTACATTTCGATCATTTTGTATACGTATTTGAAGGTTTTGTCATGTGGGGACCCAGGGGAAGGCAGAGGGGCCCACACGTAGCCAGTTGTCTGGGGCCCAAATATTTCTGGTGGCGGGCCTGCCGTGACCTTTAAAATGTCTACTTGCTCCATCACGCCAGATTAGTTAGTCATTAATTACATGCAGTAGAGTGAACTTTTCTCCTTTGCCTTTTGCGATTTTTTGCAAGTTGAAATATAAAGGATATTGAAGAGCAAAGTACTTTTGTGAAATATGGTGAAAAATTGTCAAATATTTTTACAGAGTGTGAAAGAAAAAATAAATGCTTGCAAGTTACTAAGGGTTAAAAAACGGCAGGTTATTTATAAAGGCGTCTTTCATAAGACAGTAAGCTGACCTAGGACAATTTCTTTTTTTGGAACGCGTCTGTTAGACACAGGAAAGATGACTTTTCTTTCTTTAGGGCCCCATCTGACACGTACACAAAATAGAAACGGTTTGCCGATTTACGTAATGTAAAATGAAATGCTTAGATAAAGATATGGTACTTATTGATAAGTTAGGGGAATGGAGAGTGAGAAAAGATATTAAACTTACGTTTGAAACAGGGGAGCTTTGCTCTTCTGCCTTGCAACGTAGAATCAATGTACTCATTTGTGACTGAATAGAGACTGATTGATTGAACTATCCCTGTCTGCCTCGGAGATCTTCTTCCACAAGAGACATTTCAAATGTTGCAGCCAGTTTATGGAGAGGATGTGCACATAATGTTACAAATCATACCGACATTCCAAATCGATCAGATGAGCAGGTGATCACATGACAGTGCGTGATGTGATTTGTGAAAATCGTCACTTAACTCCTCGTGAAGTTGCTGAAGCAGAGGGCATCAGTAAAAGTTTGTGTCGTACAATTTTGACGGAAAAACTACTGATGCATCATGTTGCTGTAAAATTTGTGTCTTGACAGATGAGCAAAAAGAGAATCGAGTGGCACAGTCGGTCAGGAGATGTTAGCTCATTCAACTGCTGATGAAAACTTTCGGAAACGTGTCGTGACTGGTCATAAAACGTGGGCGTAAAACCACAGTGCACTTTTTATTTCTTCCTGAAGTTGAAATTTACCCTGAAACAAAAGAAAGTTTGCCATAGGGCCCACGTGACATTCCAGTAAATGACTTCCATGATGCAAAAAACGGTGGGCACGGTATATAAATAGAGGAGAGGAATTCTTTGAAGCAGATAAGTATGATTAATTTATACGCATATTATTAAAAGTTTTTTTTTTAAAGTTCAGTTTTTTTTGGATAGACAATATTTTTTTCTATAGCATATTTTCATGCAAATGATTTTCAAAGTGCTTTACAAGATGTCAAAGAAGTAATTACATGCAAAGAAAAACATTAACATTAGACAAGAAAAATGATGCATTTGTATACTGTATACAAAAAATGAATAATGCACACTTACATAAGACAGATATATAAATTATTTATTTTTTACACCTTTAAATTAAGCCTCTAAATGACGGACCGATGATCAGTTCAGTAAGCCAGGTTGACCAAAAAACAAGCAAACAAAAAAATCTGTAGTTGTTTCAGGCTGAAAGACCACCTGGACACCAATGGGCATTCTATCTTATATGTAAACGTCTACGCGTGGAAGTGTGTGTGTCTGTCTGGCCGGAAGTGAGAGGTTTAGTCGGGGTGAGGGCTCCGCCTCTGAGGAAACAGGAAACCCGCTTAGCCGCTAATAACACAAGCGAGGTGAACACGTCAGCAAAACGAAACCTCAGAAGAAAGTGAAAGTCGCTTAGCCGTTAACATCGACAAAACATTATCCCTTTTACTTTTCCTTTCCTCCCACCGCTAATACACAAGCGAGGCCAGCACATCTGCAAAACAAAATCTCAAAAGAAAGATAAAGTCACTTAGCCGCTAACATCGGATAAACGTTATCCCTTTTACTTTTCCTCCCGTCGCTATTGCACAACTGATGTGAACATGTTGGCAAAATGAATCCTCCTAGGAGAGAGACGCCCAGAGCAGTAGCTTTCAATTATCCGACATCTTTACATTTCAATTTTTTTCTGATGATTTCAATAGTTTCTAGGACCCTGGGCTTTTTACAGCATTGGCTTACACAGTTGTCTAAAATAAATGCCTTTAAGTGTGTCTTTATTTCTTTTTTTTAATTCTTTGTTTTAGAGAATTTGACACAGTGGGTCTCATAGCTAGTTACGGTATCCACTTTCATTTAAATATCATGGGTGGCAGCTCAGGACTTTGATCAGAAGGCCACCACAGAAGAACCAGAAAGAAAACAGAGAAAAGTAAAGATTAATAAAGACTGTAGAGTATGATAATTCTGTGCTTATCTAATTTATTAATGGTAGAACTAAACTGCAGTTACCAGAAGGCCAAATTAAAAAAGTGTGTTTTTAGGAGTATTTTAAATGATCTGCAGTGTTGGCCAGACATATCTCATACATCCATCCAGCTATATCCTAATTACAGGGTCACGGGGGTCTGCTGGAGCGTATCCCAGCCGACAAAGGGCGCAAGCCCAAAGCAGGGCACACACACACACACTAGGGACAATTTAGGATCGCCAATGCACCTAACCTGCATGTCTTTGGACTGTGGGAGGAAACCCTCAGAGACACAGGGAGAACATGCAAACTCTACGCATGGAGGACCCGGGAAGCGAACCCTGGTCTCATAACTGCGAGGCAGCAGTGCTACCCACTGCGCCACCATGCCACCCATATCTCATACATGAGGGTAAAATTAATGCAGGTGTCAGCACAAATGGTAGTTCCATAGCCTTATGACGAAGTTATGAAATGTCAGATTTTCATTTTGCCCCGTCCTCCTAAACCCCATCTTCTTTCCTTGTTTTGTTTTATTTGAATTTTTCTTTATTTTTACCCAGATCACTAAACAAGGCGAGCTCCATGGTTTGTCTACCAGTAGGAGGTTTAACCACATCCTTCACCACAGCTACCTCCTCAGCCATTGCCTTCAGCCTTTCTTCAGTAGACTTGGTTCATTCACATTTACCTTTGTGGTGTTTCTTTTACATTTTCAGGGTTTTGATTTATTTTGGTTTTGGTTTATGGATATTGGTACTGTTGCTCCTTTAGCCCTGTACCTTTTTTAGAGCTTATGATTATGATTTTGATATAAATTAACATTGTTGTAAGGTTTTCCCTGGTGTTTGACCCTTATATTGTGAACTCAATGGGATATAGTACACCCAAATTTAAAAAAATGATGTTTTTTGAACTGGGAAATTAAGAATTGGACCAACGGAAGACATAAAAATGGCCAGGAAAGCGGCATGGATCCAATACCGAAATAAGCAATCAGAATGTTATGAATTTTGACCTTTATTATTTTTTTGTTTTTTCTTTATGATATTTTTTGTTTCCTAATTCATTTTATGTGATTTTTGAGATACTGAATCCATTTCTGATTTTGGTTTTATTAGATTCAGGATTTATTTTGTGTCCTTCCCATTATGGTTTTCCTATTGTATGTGTGTTTATTGTGACAGGTGCTAGAGCATTGCTATGAGTGACCTTCGGGGGGGTCAATGGTATAAATGATGCTGGTTGAGATCTTTGGATTGTCTGAGTTTGCAGATAATCCCTAAAAAGAAAATTAAAGTATTTGTTAGTGAGTTTATGCTGTAGCATAATAGGAAAAAAAAAGTATTAGGGTCCCCAGTGAGATCCTTATTTCATTTCAAGGATGCTAAAAAACTGAAGGAAGTGAGCAAAAAAGAAATAATAACACAGAGCTGTATGAGATTGTTTCAGTGATTTGGTTTCAGTTGCTTCTGCTGGCAGTGTGGCTCCATCAGATGTGGTCCAGTGAATGAACACTGACTTCAGCCAGTGCCGTTTCTTATACAACAGGGTGACCATAAGGTGGGGCTTCTTGGGTGGACCAGAAGTATCGTCACAAGTCTTTGGAGGTCTCCTCCTCCCCTCTAAGGCTGGAAAAGAAAGAGAGGTTAGAAGTTAGTTTCGCTGCTTTCTTTGTTTATATGTGAATTGGGACCCCAACTCTTTGACATCTCTTGGTTTATTCTTTTGCAGTGTGTTTTATTATCAAATAATTGCAAGTAAATGTGGGCTCAGGACAAAGCTGTCATTCAGGCGAGATGCACACAATTTTCTTCTAACACAGTCAATAACCAGTCAAAGTCTTCAAACTAATTGCTTTATTTGTCCCAACAGAACTTTCTAACTAAGAAGTCCTGTCATCTACGGGCCCTTACCCTCCGCTTCTTAGGCCGTGACATTTGTGTTATAGTTTGAAATTACTCCAATCTGTTTGGGCACCAACCTCTGCCCCAAGGATCTCAGCTCAGTCTTCTGTGATATTTTCACTCTTCAAACATAATCATAATCTTTCTTTGTAGAAATCAATAACCCTAAAGCACTTGAAAGTCAGTCTTGGGTTGATTTTTGGCATGAAGTTTTTAAATTGATGTTCCTGTTAGCAGAACACACCATAATGCTGCATGGGTGATTTTTTTTTTCTTTTTTGAGATTAAATGTTTATTAATTGGATGAGCAGGTTTTGAAAACACAGTATATCAAGTGCTGAGAGCAATTTTTCCATCATGTTCATGGTTAAAAAGAATTACACTGCAGAATATTTGGTTTGGAAAGAGAAGTGTGGCAACCCTTCTGCATTCTCTCTGTAGAAACATCAACCTGTGACTGAGGAGCTTAGACAAAGTAAGGTTTGGCCATGTGGGAGGAGGTCAGGGTTTTTCCTGTGTTGGACTGTACGGGCACCTCGGTTGTGACAATTGGCCGTGGCATCGACTAGCACATACAGTTTTCTGAAAGAGATGCGATTTACAGATTCCGCCAGTATCTCATTGAAGAACTGCAGCCTCTGTCGCATGCTCTTAGCTGTATTCCAGTTTCATTAACACTAGAATCCCTGAAGTCTACGAAAAAACTTGTAATCCCGGGCCACCTTAAATTCCTTTGCACCTCTCCTCATCAGTGTCTTTTGTTTTGCAAATGTCAATCAGCACAAGCAGCAAGCAACCTGCTATTCCATACCCCAAAGACGGAGTTGAAGTCAGTCTCAAATTCTCAGAGTTCAAGTGTGTTTTTTAGGTTGTAAGGTGCTTGGGGTTGTATAGGGTAAATAATACAGTACATCGTTGTTTGGAATACATACATTTCATGTGTGTTCCGTGTCTACAATGATCTGTGCAAATGAAGGATGACAGGAAAACCGAGGCAAGAAATGCTGAACACATACCTAAAACAGAAACCTTTTCCATGTTATACTAATAATTATGTGAAGTGTATAATGTGTGAAGACTTTAGTCTAAATATCAAATAAACACATGCACTTTTATTCAAGAATATAAATAACTAAAGAAAAAAAATCATTATGCAATCAATTATTTTGTGTTTTATATTTGTGATTTGGGTGGCACGTGGAGTAGAGGTAACGCTACTGCCTCGCAGTTAGGAGACCTGGGTTTGCTTCCCGGGTCCTCCCTGCGTGGAGTTTGCATGTTCTCCCCATGTCTGCATGGGTTTCCTCCCACAGTCCAAATACATGCAGGTTAGGTGCATTACCGATTCTAAATTGTCCCTGGTGTGTGTGTGTGTGCACCCTGTGGTGGGCTGGCTCCCTGCCTGGGGTTTGTTTCCTGCCTTGCGCCCTGTGTTGGCTGGGATTGGCTCCAGCAGACCCCCGTGACCCTGTAGTTAGGATATAGTGGGTTGGATAATGGGTGGGTGGATATTTGTGATTTATTTAGACTTATGTGCAGAGATCCATTTTTACTATGACACTAAAGAGTCTTTTTCTGCCAAAAACCAAATTACAGTGATCCCCGCTGTATCGCGGTTCAGCTATCGTGACCCCGCTACATCGCGGATTTATTAATATTATTATTATTACTAGGGGGCTCTGCCCCCTGCTCACTTCGCTCGCCCACCCCCGGGTTTGGTTTAACGGATGAATAATTTAAAGAGATTGTTATTTCATGGGAATTGTTACATTTGCATTATTTTTATTTTTACTTTAAAACTTTTGTAAAAACAATATTTGTCCTTTATTTCCTGCCCTGGGGGTGGTTAAATCTCTTTCTCGCGGCACTTATAGCGCTGCACGCGTCGTGAAGTGGGGGTCTGAATGCACGCTAAAGAGATATGATCGGTTCAGCTGGTGTCTGCTGCTGCTGGCCAGCTGTGTGTTGTGCTTGTCGTGCTTTGCGTCAATCACTTAAAAGCCTGTACAGCAGCTTTCCTTTTGCCACTTCGCGTCACTGCCGCTCGCTTTGTGAAGGAGGAGGAGTTGGGGGTGAATGCTGAACGCACGCTGGCTTTCTGCAGCTGCTCAGCGCTGCCAAGCTGCATGTTCTGCTTGTCATTGTTTTAAGAGCTAGGAGAACCTAAAGTTTGTCTGCCAAAAGCATTCAAACAATTGCAAGGTTAGATGTCAGTGAACTTGTTTTAAATTGTTTGTAAGTAGGGCGTAACGTGCAAAGGTCACCGTCTTACGGGTTTTGCTTCCTAAGGTTGTAATGTCTAGTCTTGCGTGTCGTCAAAGTGTCTCTCTGAGATGATCTGGTCTCGATCTCTTAGCTCAATCCCCCCCAAAAACCCCTGAGGAGGCACTCTACGCTTTTACCACTTTGCGTTTCTCCTGCTCGCGTTGTGAAGGGGGGAGCTGAACGCACACTAAGCAGAAGTGGACGGATCAGCTACTGGCTTTGAGCTGCTTCTGCCATGATGCCTGTTCTGCTTGTCACTCTGCGCGTCGATTATTTAAAAGCCTGTACAGCAGCTGTACTTCTGTCTCACTGCCTTGTCTTGCGTGACCGTTAAAATGTCTCTCGTGGGATGTCAGATTGTCTTCTGAGAAGATCAAGCCTCGTCTCCCTGGTCTCCCTGCCAAGTTTTTTTTTTATAATAGAGAGATGTTACTCATATCCTTAGCCCGACATCCACATATCATATGTGTTTACAAAGTGTGTTTTAATAAATTTACATGTGTTTAAAGCATGTGAGAGAGGGGTATTTTAAGACTTAAACTATAAAATAAATGTTTATTTATATGATCTTTCTATATTGCGGATTTTCACCTATCGCTGATGGGCCTGGGACGTAACTTCCACGATATGCGGGGGATCACTTTAAATCCACTTTTATTTAATGATATATAACAACAAAGTGTGTAAACTTCAAGGGGGTGAATGCTTATAAGAGGCACTGTATTTTAGGGCGCCCACTTCTTTGCGTAGGTTCTTCATTTGTCACAGGCCCAAAAACCATCAGGTAACTCGACTAAACCAGGAAATACCTCTGCCTGTAAGTAAACGGCATGTTTTATTGCAAGCCTTTCTTTTGTAAAAGCAAAATAAAAAAAAATAATAATAGGAGAGAGAAGGAAACATTAGTAACCCTTGTGAAGTCAACATTAAAGTGGAAAATGATATCAAAGAAAAAGAGCTTGCCAGGTTCAGTTAATTTCATACTGTAAATGTCATATCTGCTTATAATATCTACAGGCAATGTGTAAAGATTTCATTAAAATAAAAACTGAAGTGTTGCGTATAGGTCAAGCTTTGAGGCATTGTTTTGCTGTAGCTCAGGCTTTTTAGTAAATATCTGCTCATATACTAACAGGCAATCATTTGGGGCTCTTAGCTAACCTATTAATGGTCTCTCAAAAGGTTTGAAATATGCAGGCACCTATCCATTTGTCTAGTGCCACCTCATATGGAGTAGCAAGTTTTCTGGCAGTCCTGGCTGAAGCTGTCAAAGAGAACCTAGATATTACAACAACCCCTTTATCTTTCACCTCTCACCTGCTGGCCTGAACATCACATAATTTTTTCCTTCTGTCAGTATTATTGTCGATCTCTGGAAGCTACATATGACATTTTGATATAGCATAAGGCAGCAGGAAGTCACAAAACATCCCAAGCATGAAGTGAAAAGGGGGTCGATAGCCCTAATCAGCTTGAAATGGCAAAACCTGTTTTATATAGCACCATTTCAGCCAGCCATCCATTTCCCCACCTTCCTTCTTCAATCAATCAATCAATCAACATTTATTTATATAGCACATATTCATACAAAAAAATGTAGCTCAAAGTGCTTTACAAAATGAATAGAAAAGTAGAAGACACAATAAAAAATAAACATAAGTCAACATTAATTAACATAGAATAAGAGTAAGGTCCGATGGCCAGGGTGGACGGAAAAAACAAAAAAAAAAAACTCCAGACGGCTGGAGAAAAAAATAAAATCTGTAGGGGTTCCAGACCAAGAGACCGCCCAGTCCACTCTGGGCATTCTACCTAACATAAATCATAAAGTCCTCTTTGTATTTAGGGTTCTCATGGAAGGACTCGATGAAGATGGTCACATAGACTTCTGGCTTTCAGTCCATCAATGTTGGAGCATCATGATGCTTTGAGTAGGTGGTGGTGGCGCAGGCCGCCATCACAAAGAAACCGGAAAAAGAAACGGAAGAGAGAGTTGGGGTCAGTACGGATTTTAGAGCCACTATGAATAGTTATTGTGATGAATTGAACATACAGAGTATTAGTATTAAGTTAAAATGAAGTTATAAAAAGGCCATGTTAAAGTAATGTGTTTTCAGCAGTGTTTTAAAGTGCTCCACTGTATTTGCCTGGCGAATTCCTATTGGCAGGCTATTCCAGATTTTAGGTGCATAACAGCAGAAGGCGACACTCATTTGAAGATCTAAGGTTACGATTTGGAATATAACGTGTCAGGCATTCCGATATATAAGATGGAGTGCAATTATTTAAGGCTTTATAAACCATAAGCAGAATTTTGAAGTCAATTCTGAATGACACAGGCAACCAGTGTAGTGACATTAAAAATGGAGAAATGTGTTCGGATTTTCTTTTCCCAGTTAGGATTCTAGCAGCTGCATTCTACACTCGTTGCAAGTGATTTATGTCTTTTTTGGGTAGTCCTGAGAGGAGTGCGTTACAGTAATCTAGTCTACTGAAAACAAAAGCGTGAATTAATTTCTCCGCATCTTTCAATGATATAAGAGGTCTAACTTTTGCTATGTTTCTTAAGTGAAAAAATGCTGTCCTAGTGGTCTGATGAATATGCGATTTAAAATTCAGAATACAGTCAACGGTTACCCCTAAGTTTTTTTACTTCCGTCTTAACTTTTAATCCTAGTGCATCAAGTTTATTTCTGATAACCTCATTGAATCCATTATTGCCAATTACTAAGATTTCAGCATCAGCAGTCTTCATCAGCTGACAACATGCCAGTCCATCTCTGAGCAATTTAGAAGAACTCTTTGACATAATAACAGAAAATATTTTTAGTAAATTGAGAATGGTTAACGTAACCCTTATACAGTATGCATACTTTGGGTGTCTAACGACTTGTGACGTCATGTTTATAGCCCTCAAAGAATCATATGATACAGTGCGGATGCAGTTCCCCAGGTATCCCTCATTCATTTCAGTTGCAACAATTTAATAGGAAAAATATGCAAAAATAGTTTAAAATAATTTTATTATGATCATTTATTTGACTAAAATGTACAGGGTCGCTAATGACCCTGAATGCGTTAAAGTGTCAGTGTTTTTACATGCTCAATTTCAATTTTGTGTTTTTATGTATCTCATTATATTTATTACAGCTGTGTGTATGTCTTGTTACTTTTTACGTTGCCATTCACGAGTGTAGAGAGGTAAGACATAGGAAAAGAAATGCTGCAATGTGCCAGCACAGCAAGCTTTTGAAAGATCCCTGTTGTTGATGGCAGATTAAGAGTCAGAGACGCAATGTAGAGGGAGTCTTCTGATGCCATCAGATCATAAATTCTGTGGTCAGGAAATTGTTGAGTGGCAGAGATCAGACGAAGAGGTAGAGAATGAAGGTGAAGGGGACAAGCAGCTACAGTAGCTGCACCAAATGAATGAGCATAAGTCACATCATCTGAAACAGGAAAAATGGACAAAAACATAGAAGATCACAGCTGTGTATCGTGTTACTCATTGTTTAGGTAATTATGTGAAGAGTCCCTGTCGTTAATGGCAGATGATGAGACAGAGAGCACACAGTGAATATTATGGGCAGGGAATTGTAGAGGTTGAGACAAGGAGGAGGTGGTTGAAAGTAAATGAGGCAGGCAACTGTAGCAGCTGCACTTAGTAAAACAGCACAAGTCACATCACCTGAAACAATGTCTTACAGTGGCAAATGTGGACAATAAAACACAGAAGAAGCCATACATTTTCAGATTCTCTGTACCATAAAACAGTTGATCACTGCAGAAAGTGTCAGAAGACACATTGCAATGATCACAAAACTTCAGTGAGCAGTGATGTGGTCTTTAGGAGCTGAAGGTGTAGCAGGGACCAAAATCCTCATTTGTTCATCAGAATCAGGATAAAGACTTGCTCGATTTTGTCGTTGGTACTTTAACATGGCTTTCTCGTAGCTTCCTCTTAGTTTAATCCTGATGCTCAGTATATTCAATTAATTATCATTATTATTCATGGTATTCATATTCAAAATCCATAATAACCCATATTTTCTCTTCTGTTCTTTTTCCGGTTTTCTGGGGTGGCGACCTGCGCCACCAACACCTAATCAAAGCACCGTGATATCCCTAAATTGATGGATTAAAAGCCAGAAGTCCACATGACTGTCATCATCAAGTTCTTCCTTGAGAACCCTGAATACCATGAGGACTGATTGAGGTCATTTATGTTAGGTAGAATGCCTAGAGGGGGCTGGGCGGTCTCATGGCCTGGAACCCCTGCAAATTTTATTTTTTTCTCCAGCTGCCTGGAGTTTTTTTTTTTTGTTTTTTCTGACCTACCCTGGCCATCGGATGTTAATTTTATTCTATGTTAATTAGTGTTCCCTTATTTTAATTCTTATTTATTTTGTCTTTTTTCTCTTTCTTAGTCAATGGGTGGGCCTCTCTGGTAGTGTCTTAAATTGGTTTGAATCCTACCTGGCAGGTAGAAAATTCTTTGTTAGTTGTGGTAAATAAAACTCAAAGACACATGATATTCTATATGGTGTTCCACAAGGCTCTATCCTGGGCCCGCTGCTCTTTTCGATTTACATGCTTCCGTTAGGTCAGATTATCTCGGGGCATAACATGAGTTACCATAGCTATGCTGATGACATGCAGCTGTATTTATCAATAGCACCTGATGACCCCGACTCTGTTGTTTCACTAACACAATGTCTTACTTGTGTTTCTAAATGGATAAATAGTAATTTTCTCAAGCTAAATAAAGAGAAAACAGACATTTTAGTGATTGACAATAATGGTTATAATGAGGTTATTAGAAATAAACTTGATGCATTAGGATTAAAAGTCAAGACGGAGGTAAAGAATTTAGGGGTAACCATTGACTGTAACCTGAATTTTAAATCGCATATTAATCAGATCACTAGGACAGCATTTTTTCACTTAAGAAACATAGCAAAAGTTAGACCTCTTATATCATTGAAAGATGCTGAGAAATGAGTTCACGCTTTTGTTTTCAGTCGACTAGATTACTGTAACGCACTCCTCTCAGGACCACCTAAAAAAGATATCAATCGACTGCAACGAGTGCAGAATGCAGCTGCTAGAATCCTAACTAGGAAAAGAAAATCCGACCACATCTCTTCAGTTTTGATGTCACTACACTGGTTACCTGTGTCATTCAGAACTGACTTCAAAATACTGCTTATGGTTTACAAAGCCTTTAATAATCTCGCTCCATCTTATATATCGGAATGTCTGACACGTTATATTCGAAATCGTAACCTTAGGTCTTCAAATGAGTGTCTTCTTTGAATTCCAAGAGCTAAACTTAAAAGAAGTGGTGAGGCGGCCTTCTGCTGTTATGCACCTAAAATCTGGAATAGCCTGCCAATAGGAATTCACCAGGCTAATACAGTGGAGCACTTTAAAACACTGCTGAAAACACATCACTTTAACATGGCCTTCTCATAACTTTATTTTAATTTAATCCTGATACTCTGTATTTTCAATTAATTATCATAACTATTCATGGTGGCTCTAAAATCTGTACTAACCCCTACTCTCTCTTCTGTTTCTTTCCCGGTTTTCTGTGGTGGCGACCTGCGCCACCACCACCTAATCAAAGCACCGTGATGTTCCTACATTGATGGATTAAAAGCCAGAAGTCATCATGACCATCATCATCAAGTTCTTCTATGAGAACCCTAAATACAAAGAGGACTGTTTCATTTATATTAGGTAGAATGCCCAGAGGAGGCTGGGCGGTCTCGTGGCCTTGGGACCCCTGCAGATTTTATTTTTTCTCTCCAGCCGTCTGGAGGCTGACCATCGGACATTACTCTTATTCTATGTTAATTAGTGTTGTCTTATTTTAATTCTTACTTTGTCTTTTTTGTCTTTCTTCATCATGTAAAGCACTTTGAGCTACATTATTTGTATGAAAATGTGCTATAGAAATAAATGTTGTTGTTGTTGTGGTAATGGACATGGATTTACATCCTGCTCTTTCTTTGTACTTAACGCATTTCCATCCGATTTTGAACTTCCAAATTCATTCGTAAACACTCTGCTATGATAAAACACTGCCCCCATATTGTGAACTTTCTCTTCTTGTGCATTAACAGCTGTAGCAAGCTGTGATCCCAGCCACAAGCAAAAGAGGTTTTATCCAGTAAATATCAAACCTAAAATCATGAGATCTCAGATCATCTTTAATTAGCAACACCAACTGATCTGAAAAAAATAATCTTTCCTTAATTTACAAATTAAACTTGAAGAAATTCAGAAGTAACATAAAAAAGGCAATAACTTGGGTAATTAATTAATTAAACGTGGCTAATTAAAATTAATAAGCAATTTAACAAAAGACAAACAAAAAAGAATGCCTTGAGTGGATATCCAAAGTAGAATTAGGGAAACAAATGATAAACAAAAACAAAAGGAAGAAGAAAGCGCAGTACATTAAAATTCTTATTTGCATGTCTCCCAAAGGCTACTGACAGTAGTACAATAAAACAACATAAATGAATTTAGCTCCATACATTAAATCGAACATCAGACAGTAGACAGAAGAAATGGTCATGCACTGAGAGTTGAGTAACCTTGCCACCTGTGGATAAAGGCAGTCTCTGAATCTAGTGGTGCAAGAACTAATGGTCCAGAATGGAGGGTGGAGGAAGGTGACTGTTTGTCTTAATAATGCTGTAACATCTCTACTAAGCTGCACTGCTTTTATTATTATATGGCCAGCATTGTAAGCCTGGAGACAGCTGTCTGGTGGGCATGGCAGCAGAAAGGTTTGAGACGTGAAAGCTTACAGAGGGATTACTTTAAAAAGAGTGAGCAGCATGAAATGGGTACTGTCCAGGAGAAATAAGCCATTGTAGTTGGACTGTAAGATGAGGGCCTTCTTTGAATTACAGAAGAAGCGGGAATCTCAGTGGGAACTGAGCCTGTGCACTGGGGGCCCGAACATCAGAGCGGGTTGAAGAGTTAGGATTGGTTTGCTAAATAACTGAAACACTATAGCAGGTTACAGAGACATTTGTGGTATACTCCTGGGCCAGTAACATGCATAGCATGCTTCTGGGCCAGAAACACAGGTAGTGGCCTGTTGTAAATAGTTTGAACGTTCTCAGTTTGTTAGAGTTTTTTGTTTTGGGTTTTCAATAATCAGGCTGCTGGCAAGGCCAGATTAAGACCCACAAAGGCCCCTGGGTGACTTTACAATTACAGCTCTTTAGCAGACAGTTGGCCATGGGTGTGTTTACTCTTCCCCAGTGGAGACTGGAGCAGTGGTAAGGGGTGGGGTGCTCCCTTAATAATTTGAATGTGCAGACGCATGATAATATCACTGGGTAGGGTGGGATTCCCCTTAGTGATTTAGTTGGAGTGATGGCTCTGAGGCTAGGGATCTGAACTGGCAATCGTAAGGTTGCCGGTTTGAATCCTGTAAATGCCAAAAGGGACTCTGCTCTGTTGGGCCGTTGAGCAAGGCCTTTAACCTACAATTGCTGAGCGCTTTGAGTAGTGAGAAAAGTGCAATATAAATGCAAAGAATTATTATTAAAAACCAAATCATTTTACCAAATTTAGGGGGTTTCACCCTTTGTGATTCTGGTGTGAGGACATCAGGTTGTTTCATCATTTCATTTTGGTGATTTTGCAGCACAGGGGCAGGATTGAGAGTGGTGAAAGGCCCCTTGCTGTCACAGGTCCCTGGGTTCTCACTCAGATCGCCCTGATACCAGATTTGCCTGTAGCTATTGGCTTAGTTTCTGTTAGGACGGGATATACTTAACACTACTGGGCACATGAGCTTGAGGATGCTGCTACTATGCAAGCAGTGTACTGACTACACTTGTGTGTGTACTTGAAGTAAATGTGGAGGATTCCACCAGGTGGCAGTGTGTGAAATCATCACAGTGAGAAAACAACGTTCAGTTTTGCTGTGTTGTAAGTTGAGGGAAGAAAGATGTTGAAGAAATAAATTCTTTGAATTCTGATCCTGTTGCGAAGGTGCAAAAAAAAAAAAAAAGACAGCAACAGCGACACAGAAGATGGTATATATATATATACCTTTAAATGTATTGCGTCATTACAATGGAGAATATGCAACGCTTGTATTTCCTATGCGAGAAATGGAGCACCACGAATATATTCACTTGTCAGCATTTAAGTTTGATGATTTACTTCACCGCATCAAACCATTCATCTTTTCTCTGACATTTCCCTTTTTGCATGGATGTATCTGTCTCAAATTTGCTTCCATTTTGTTTTGCATGTTTCCACATCGACTTTCAAGGAGCTGGCGATTTGATACCAGCTGTTCTGACAGGCATGTCTGGAGTTGTTGATAGTAAACAACGATGCTGATGTCACATGCCAACCTGAACTCGCTGAACCCCCCAAATTGTTGCTGGTACTGCAACTTTGCTCATCTGTCACATTAATTTCTGACAACGTGTGTCAGAAGAGTGCTGGGAACGTGTGGCAGTCATGATTCATGCATGTTCATAAACATAAACGTTCTGAGTGTCAAGTATACATCTGGCTTTACCCCACTTCGGGTAGTTTGTTATAATGCTATTGGCCATGTCAAGGCCGTGAGTGTGTGTTATGCAGTTTGTCCTGAACCGAATTCACCAACCTTGAAAAAATCGTGTATGTCACATCTTTCATGTTTTTGGCAATTTTTGAAAATGTTGTCGCTCCTATAATTAGCAATCTCTAGATTTCATTTTTCTTGAGCTTCACATACACAATATTGTTTTTTCCACAAATCAACAACTCCTACCATTTAAATCACGCAGTTGCAGCATTTAAACCACATGATCGTATTCTGACGTTTTCATTGGTAGGTGGTCTTTCCTCATTGGTCAGTGTAGTTGCTGGGTTTTTGTCTTGCAGTTTATAAAATACTGTGTACGTACCAGTGACGTGCGGTGAGGTTCATGGCTGGTGAGGCACTTACTCCTTCAGAGTCAGATTTACAAATTTAGGAATCTAAAAGAGTAGCTTATTCACTATTCAATTGGCAGCATGCACATTGACTACTCGTTATATTTCATATCTCATCAGCATTCTTTACACACACATAGATAAGGTTCATATTTGGCTAAGAAAGAACGTTACATTTATAGTGGCGAGAGAGAGCAGAGAGAGCGCATTTGCTCTGCACACTCCATGTGTTCTAAATTTGCTGTTGCAATTCCACAATTCAATACCAATTAAAGTATAGAATGGTGTACAAAAATGGATTTCAGTTTTGACCTTTATTGAAATATTTAGATGTTTTTAAAAGCTTTTAATTCTGATGCTTTAATCAATTTTACTATGGACTGTTCAACAAAAGGATAACAAGAAAAACAAAAGAATATGTTTAGTTTTTAAAGTATTGGATCATTTTTTTCTTAGTCTGATCCCATTTTTAATGAAATTGACCATTTTATTGTATATACAACCATTTATTGTCTTATCTTTATTTGTAAATAAAGTCCATGCGCCTATCCTTCTCTACAACAGTCTTTGTCACTTTCTTGGAAAAGTCCTCCTTCTTTTCCTTTAGTTTTAAAACTCTTAATTTTCCATTTTGGTGGTCAGTCAGAACAAAAAATAAAAAAGAAACGGACCACTGCAGTGCACTTGACTTTCTGATATCGCTAACTTATACACCATCTGCATAGAAGAACAGCAGCAATGAGCACCTGTCACGCTCACATGCGCCCACTTCATGCCGGCAGGGTACTGTCTGCCTCACCTTGTGCCTTTTCACTGCATTTTTATGTTTGATCAGCAAGACTAAATATGTCACACACTCATTAAAGGTATTAGGCAGACTGTAGAAAGTCATGGTGTGTACTAAAAGTGTCTGCAGACATTATATTGGTGACATACAGAGAGCCAATTGCATGCATCAACCCAGTGTGTGAGGGAGAGTGCAGTCTGAGGTGAGGTGAGGCTCGTCGCTACCGCACCTCGAGTTTCTCTCCTCTATTTGAGCAGGAAATGCACCAATTCAGTGATTTTGACTATAAAAATGATCAAAATTATTGGAATCATACAAAAAACAAACTAGCAAAGACAAGTGGACACATTTATTTTATGTTATCATTATTAGTTTTTTAGCTTTTCATGATGACAGGTGAGGCAACCTCATGTCCCTGGTGCATACAAGCTTCTTCCATTGTGCTATGACCGGAATGAAGACATATTTGGCCATCCCAACTACCTTATAACATCAGGAAAAACCTAGTAACTCCAAAAATGAAAAAACTCAATTTTGGAAAAATGGCAGTTACTAACTTTTTCCATTGCACGTGAGAGAAGGTTGCTGTGCTCCAGTAATGCACTGAGCTGACCTCACCATCCTCTTTTTAGTGCTTTGTGGTGCTGGGTTAAGTGGGTGCGGTACCAAGATGTCATGTAGTCGCTGAGGAGGTAGTCCACTGGGCACTTGTAGAACTTGTATGGAGACATCTGGACTTTCATTTGATATATGAGGAAGTAAACCATCAGTTAATCTTTATTAACTACTAGCCAACCCGCGGCGTACCATACGCCGCATAATCAGGCCGGTTTTTTAATGATTTTTAAGCACAGGGAGAAAATTAATATTTGAAAAATCGGTAATGTAATAAATCAGCAAGAAAAGCAACATTGTAACAATGCACGGAACGAACCAACACACAATCGTCCGTGACTGAAAACTGGCGGACCGCCTTTGCGCCCTGCCTGCTCATATGCCCACCTCCAACTTGTCACTTGAGTCGTTGTCGTCTTTGCACAGTCCAGATGCACCTGTGACTCACGTAGACTTTTCATTGTTCTGTGCAGTTTTGGCTGCTTTTCTATATATAATCCACCAAGACACCCGACCACGGTAGAAGCACGAATTGCTGTATGTAGCGTGTAAAACAGTTTGCTATGGTGCACGCGGTCGTGCGTCGTAACCGAAAACTCGTTTTTTTAAGACTGCTTACTCCAATGTGTTTTAACCTCAGTTGTAAAGGATTGTTTTAAGGATCCCATGGGATACCCCTCACAAACCATTTTACACGCTGCATATGGCGACTCACCTCCGCGAGAAACATGCCTCTATGAACAGTCAACGCCGCTCAGAGGTGCATGTGGCCTCTACGTCAGATGAAAATAAATGACGCAGTTTTTTCTGTGTCGTCGCATCTGAGTTGGTGGGCG
The DNA here is from genome assembly GCF_016835505.1 of Polypterus senegalus. Classification (NCBI taxonomy): domain Eukaryota; kingdom Metazoa; phylum Chordata; class Cladistia; order Polypteriformes; family Polypteridae; genus Polypterus; species Polypterus senegalus. Next base: position 146,060,602 of record NC_053166.1, read on the forward strand.
TGGCTCTGCGAGTTGTCGTCGTATCCAATGGTCTTGGAGTTGGTGGGCGTGGCTCCTTCCTGCATGCGCCATAGGTGTCTTACTTGTCGGCGGCTTAGTGAATCCACGCCCCTTCCAGCGTGCTTTCCATGGGTGTCTTACCTTAGTGAATTATATATATATATATATATATAGATTATATGTTGTTCTGTCTTAGTGGAGAGGACACTTGTACAATTCCTAAAGAAGAAAAGAAAAGGCTGTCAATAATACAGTTTACCAAAGTCATCTTCCTAAAACCTCCACCTCATTACACTGGGGTCAGGCTTACCCTCATAGTAAGCACTATAGGTGAGCATAGGCCACACAGACATTTTCTTTCTCTTTGACTTCCTTGTGCAGTTTGCCTTGAATTTCACCCCACAGAGAAAAAGAACAGATTGTGCTGTTTTTGTTTGTTTTCTTGTTCATTTTGGTTGTTTACTGCCAAAAGAAATTACTGCTCTGGCAATTAAGCATTAGCAGCGTTTTGTAGCACTGTGAGGTGCCTAGAGACAATCTGAGGACATCTTTATTTAGCAAAATGAAGACGCTGTAGCCTTGAAGGTGCAGAGCAGACATCAGCTGTCAGGTTCGGTCTCTCCATTGAGGACGCAAATAAACTTCAAAGAGTCAGGAACAAATTCAGCAGAGGGGAAGGCAAGGTCGCAGCTTCCCGGCATGATTCAGCCTGGGATTGCCATGAAAATGATGCCCTGTGCAACTCCTCTCTTTATTTGGAAAGTTTTTTATTTGTTTCAGTAGAAAAAAAAAAAAAAAAAGTTTGATTAAAGTCAGCAGGCAAGTGGGAAAGCAGAAAACGAGGAATGCTTTTTTTCCACTGTTACGCATTTTGTTAATTTTAGCTTCACCCTTAAGTGAAACCTAAATTAAAATAGATGGGCACAATTTTCCTTATCTGAATTTGGTCGATATTGCAGTGGCACCCCCAACTTTAAAATTAGAGTATATGGTAGCAGACACCCTATATCTGAGATGCAAACGTGCATCTGTTCATACAAATACACACACAAACAACGACACACAAAATAAGCACGTAGGGCAACAACCCACCTGAGATGTCATCAAATGGACATTAATATTAAATAGACTGAAATCTAACAAATCACCCGGACCAGATAAGATTTATCCTCGAGTGCTTAAGGAAGTTAGTGAGTTTATATAGAAACCCTTGACGCATATTTTTCAAAAGTCACAGCACACTGAGGAAATTCCTCAGAACTAGAAAATAGTAAATATTACTGCATTCTGTTATTTAGAAGAAGTGACTGGGCAGATCCAGGTAACTAGAGGACATTAAGCTTAACATTAATCACAGGTAATCACGTCTTTTACTAACATGCTGGAAAATACTATGAGGAAGCAACAAAGGGATACGATCCGAGTGGTGCATACGATATCATTTATCTTGACTTTCTGAAAGCATTGGATCCATGAGGTCCCACATGATAGGTTGGGCACTGGACAAAAAGAAGCTGGAGTTCAGGGTGTAGTCAGGGCTGGCACCACCATTAATAAGGGGGGAAAAAACCCAGCTGCACAGGTTAGCTACCGAGCTATCAGTTGGCGCACTAATAATACTTGGCCTAGGGTGCAAAATAATCTTGCACCGGTAGTGGGTGTAGTGTGTGTGTGGGTGCAGAACTGGCTAAAAAACAGAACTATCAGAATTCACAATCGAGTCAATTACAAATTCTTTCAAAAGACATTTATTAGGAGCAAAAACAGGTCACTAATTAAGAATGAAAACCCGCAGCCACTGATACACTCCAGAACTGGAGCTGGGGACCCCTGATATAAACCCCTACATCCATTTCAGAGGTTCTTTCCTGTATGTCAGTGTCTTTCATCTGATATTTATAATTGACGTTCCTTTCACCCACCTGTAACACTTTTCTGCATTAAACAACATTTTCCAAATTTTCACCCAGTACTGTAGTATGTCCAGGTCTTTTTGAAGTTTTTGCTGCTTCCTCTATCCAATTTTAGTGTCATCAGCAAATTTCACAACTTTACTCACTATACTGGAATCAATGTCATTAACATAAATCAGAACAAGTAAGTAAGATCCAAGACAGGCCCATTGGGGGATCAACTGATGTACTCATTCTCATCTTATCTGCACTTGCTGTCTTCTGCTGGTTAACCAACTTGAGATCCAGGTTTGTAAGTTATAACTGATGCCTACAACTTCTAGTTTCAAAATTAATCTTCAGTGTTGGACAATTGAGTCACAGGCCTTTTGGGCCTAAGTAAATTATGTTGTTTCTATAACTCTAGTTTCTTGTTCAAAAACATCTAAAAGTTGGTTTGGCAGGATCTTCCGTTGTATGTCCTGGTCTGTGCATGAGCACTTTAGAAAACAAAGTACCGTATATATTTGCTTATAAGTCGGGTCTTGAAACCCCAAAAATCAATCATAAAAATCAAACCCCAACTTAAACATCTTTTCAAAAATACGACACCTAATTTTTATTTTTTTTTTTTACATCTTTTTACCTCCTTCAATCTCGCACCAGTTTTTCAGCCGCATCGAATTTTGTTGCAGCAGGGCAGTTACCAATTTCTTTCGCCACTTCAACGGCTTTTAATTTAAAGCCAGCTTAATATTTTCTTCTGATTGAACTCTCCATCGTAGATAAGGGATGCTCTTACGATAAAGGTGTATGAGGGTGTGAGATACAAAAAACATAAATCAGTGAAAACGTCACTTTGGAATAGTGCGGGTATTACCGTGTGGTCACGTAGACACAATACATAGAAAAGAAGGCCGTGTGCTCCGTGGTTACTCTCTCAGGTGGCCGTTAGCATATCATAATCTCTTGGGCCAAAAGCGTGAGTTTTCTGCATTCAACTTATATGACCGACATTATAAAATACCGGAAGTTATACTGTAAAATCAAACCCTGACTTATCCGCAGAACTTAAATACGAGTATATACGGTAATTTCTATAGTGAGGACTGCCAAAGACAAAGTCATTTCCTCACAGCAGCACCATTGAGAGCTAATCAAAGTGCAGTAAAGTCCTCAAAGACAAGAGGACAAGCTAAGAATGATGTAAGCAGATCGAAGCATCACCTTGTGGTCCAAAATGCAGAGAAACCCGGCTCACATCAAAGGTAGTCTTTGTGGATTACAATTTGACGACCTGCAAGTCTTTAAACACTCAAGCACTGGCTTTTCTTCTAAGGAGGAGATTTTTATTTTTATCTCTGTTCCACATAAAGATTTTGAATGCTCCATGAAAACAGGAATTCCCTCCGTTTTTTTTTGTGCTCCCCTGTTTGACCCTGGAAGGAGAGAATGATTAATTTTTTTTCCCTCTATTTAAAACTCAAGCAAAACTGGATATGTACAGATAGTGACAGAAGAAATAAAAAAGAAAACCCCAAGCACACATCGTTCTCTGTCAGTTTTACAGAAGAACATCCCCTTGAAAGGCAGTCAGCAGATATTGTGATGGGTGGCCCCCTGATACCAGGCGGAATCTTAAGTCCACAACTATGGGGGCGGAATAACAAGATTAATTTTATTTATGGTGTCCGTGACTCATGCTCACACCCCCATAACACGCACAGCAGAATGCAATAACAAACATCAGCATAACCACCTACAACAACACACCCCCGTGGACTAGGACCACCTCTACAGACACAAAGGGTTCAGCTCGAAAAGCTTCACCATTTGTAGGCCCTGCTTTTCTATGTATTGACTTTGGTTTCAATTATTCGGTTATATAACCCAGTCAATCAATAATTATTTGGACACAATCTTGCATGGTGTCAATAGGTCTGGAGTTGTCAATTTGCTTGGAATCCTTGTGGCTACGGCATTCGGCTGCTAACCACAAGGTTGTGTTACTGGCCACCACTGTCTCACTGTGTGACTCTAAATGACTCACTTAACCTGCCAGCTGCTGAAATACGGCAGCAATCGAACAGCACCTGGAAAACGCTTTGGGATATTGTTCATTGTTAAAAGTGTCATATTACAGCATGAGGATGCCAGGACATTTTCCGCAGCAGCATTGTGAGGCTTCTAATGTGACCTGCCAGTGTTGGTGTTTTTCTTTTTGCCTGTTAGCTATCACAATCACAGAGCACCTCAAAGGCTGACCAGGAGTCCTCCTAAAACTCCGTCCACCAGCTGCAGCTGCCTACTAATTACACCTGGCACGATTACTCAAAAGTATAAATGATGAAAGGCAGACATAGACTTGCAGATTGGGTGGAATGAAAGCCTGGAAGACTATGGCCAGCACGGATCTATCTATCTATCTATCTATCTATCTATCTATCTATCTATCTATCTATCTATCTATCTATCTATCATGTACGTTATTAAAGACATGACATGACAGATAGGTACAGTTCATAAACGTAAAAGGTGCAATATTATGGATAAATGGATAAAGAAACGTTATTACAGATAGTGCAACACTATGAGATAAGACAAAATGCAATGATGGGGCAGATCCACAGTGAAACCTTGTTAAACTGAAACAAAACAGAAAGCAAAAAAGCCAAATGTTTGAACGGCCTCAGCCAGTTGACACAAGGTATCAGGCTTTCATTTCTATCTTTCTGTTATATACAGTACTTCCTTTATCTATCTATCTATCTATCTATCTATCTATCTATCTATCTATCTATCTATCTATCTATCTATCTATCTATCTATCTATCTATCTATCTATCTATAGTTCTATCTTTAATATCTATCTATCTATCTTTAATATCTATCTATCTATCTATCTATCTATCTATCTATCTATCTATCTATCTATCTATCTATCTATCTATCTATCATATAGTTCCTTTAATAAATATCTATCTATCTATCTATCTATCTATCTATCTATCTATCTATCTATCTATCTATCTATCTATCTATCTATCATATAGTTCCTTTAATAAATATCTATCTATCTATCTATCTATCTATCTATCTATTAAAGACATGACATGACAGTTCGGTACAGTTCATAAATGTAAAAGGTGCAATATTATGTGTAAATGGATAAAGAAACGTTATTACAGATAGTGCAACACTATGAGATAAGACAAAATTCAATGATGGGGCAGATCCACAGTGAAACCTTGTTAAACTGAAACAAAACAGAAAGCCAAAAAGCCAAATGTTTGAACGGCCTCAGCCAGTTGACACAGGTATCAGGCCTTGTATTGCTCAAGTTCCTTCTCCTGTCCTCTCTGATCCAGGAATGAGTAACCTCTTCAGGTGGTTGGTTTGCAGGAAAGATTAAAGTACTTGGAGCTGGCAGCAGAATGCCAAGAGGTTGGTTGGAATGCTAACAGCCACACTGGGGTTTTGTCAGCACAGCAATCATTTAGCTTCTTTGCCACATTGACATGACCAGGTAAGTAAGAAAGACAAAGGTAGCAGACAAAGCAAGCTACTGGTTGTGGTTATGGAGGAAGAACAGAGTTTGGGAAACAACACCCTATTAAAGGCAGTGAGATGTTTCCACTGAGCCACTAGAGAGCAAAATGTCAGAGAACGGTGGACCTCAGAGAACTGACAACCCTGCAGCTGATACATGACACGCTAGCAGCAGCCAAAACTGTTACAATTCACCACGTTTTGAGCGATGTACAGATTGCATGTCAACCCCAAACTGCCTTTGGACCCCTTGAGAATCAAAATGTAATAAATCAAGTATATACAAATCATGCAAACTCAAAAACAATATTGTGATTCCATAACCACACACCCCTTTCATATCATTTACAGTATACAAATAATACAAAAAACATAAACCCAAAATATCTCATAATGTCCACCCAGTTTTGTCCATCCATCCATTATCCCACACGCTATATCCTAACATGGGATCACGGGGGTCTGCTGGAACCAATCCCAGCCAACACAGGGTGCAAGGCAGGAACAAATCCGGGCAGGGTGCCAGTGCACCACAGGGCACACACACACACACACCCACCAAGCACAATTTAGAATCGCCAATGCACCTAACCTGCATGTCTTTGGACTGTGGGAGCAAACCCACGCAGACACGGGGAGAAAATGCAGACTCCACGCAGGGAGGACCCAGGAAGCGAACCCGGGTCTCCTAACTGTATGGAGGCAGTGCCACCATGCCTCCATCCAGTTTTGTCTTTTTGCAAAATAAAATATCCCACAATGTTTCCAAGTCTTCAGACGTGTTACCCCAGAATAAAAGATTATTCTTTGCTCTCACAATCTTGATCCTCTTAAGTGTCCCTTCCATTTCTTCATTGAGGTAGCCAGGGTAGGGTTTCTGCCTTCTCTTCTCTGACTTTGAATAGCTCAAACAGCTCGGGATCCATTTTCCTCTTCCTTTCGTGTTCTTTTCACGCTCTTTTTTTTGAACAGTACATCTGCGCCCATTTCCATGGCACTCTCCCAGAAATCCCTGCAGCAGACCCATACCTCACAAAGGTCCTCTCTATTGACGTATACCCAATACGCCCATCTTAGGCCTTACACTGGTTTCTACACGTACTCATACAGAGACTGGGTTTTCATTGGTAATAACACAACAGAGTGACAAAAGAGAAAAACCCGAAAGTAAATGTATGTGCAGTGTTACACACTAGTTCCATTATGTTGACACTTTCATGATGTCCAGACTGTCCACATTCTTATTCTTATTTTAGCAGTGTCCCAAATGATGAAGGGTGGATGGATTCTTTTCCTTCCTCTGCCGTCTATGTATTTTCTGACAGACCAATATAGAGCCTAGCATATGGATTCATTATGCAATGAAATTTTCTGGGATGGGCTTCATGTCAAGAAATCAAGGAAACATTACGCTGACTGCTCTGGACGGGGATGATGGGCTTGCCTGAAGGCAGACGTTCTGTACATTGCTGCTGGTGCAAAATGAAGAAAAGGCCTGGTAATACAGGAGATCTAGAAGAGCAGAGCTTGCCTGTGCATTTGGGATTATCACCTGAAATTCAAAGAAAGAAAAATAAATAAATAAATAAACTCCATCCTACTTGTTTTTTTTTTTTTTTAGCAGTTTTGAAAAATGAGCCTCTGCTGTGAGCAGGGAGCTGAGTGCAGGGCAGGTGAGCTGGAGCTGCAATTCTGAAGCCAAAGAGTCTTTCTTACTTACCGCTTTGCTTCCTCTGCCACACGGTAAAAGCGGGCAACTTTGCCTCAAGAAAACCCGAGCTGCTGATTGATGAGCTTGCTTGAAAGTTAAATGGTGCTGGCAGAGATGGAGATGGTGCCTGACGAACACGTTTGGCTCAAGGTGAGGGCGACGCACCAGGCAGCCTGTTTTGTGTGCAAGAAAATTAAACTCAAAGGAAAAGAAGATGAGGAGTAAAAAAAAAAAAATAATAAAACAATAAGGCATCACATTAGTCTCAAAAATAACTAAAGCGTTCTGCTTTTGTCTAAATTGACATGCTTGTTCTGCATTGTCTTATCTATCCATAATCAGATGTCACCAAGGACTGTAATTTATGTCATCTGTAGGTGAATGTTTCCATTTTGAAAAGAATTCATGGCCTTGCGCTCCAAATTATTATTTTTTTTGACGAGACTGAGGAGTTTCATCTCAGGTTACTCGAGAGGAAGTGTCAGACATTCTGGGTTCCTTTTTTGATTTTATTAAGTCCACAATTCAAGACATGTAGGTCTGGCCAATGCACTCATACGTCTAACCCCGTTTATAAGATGGGTGACCTTGAACAGTGCCACATTTTAAAAGGAACAGCTACAATGTGCATTGTCGTCTCCGTCAGTGTCAGCCGAAGTGAAGGCTCAGGGTTCGCCCTTAGGCGGCATCAGCCACCGATGACTGATTATCTGCTTCATTAGTTCAACTTCTTTGCCCATGCAGCTCGGGATTATCTTGCATAATCAAAATGTACTTTTCAAAGCGTTTCCTTGGGTTTCAGATTCACTTTGGCACATTGGAAACTTAAAAAACAACATCACGTTCTCAAACACCCTTAAACAAATTCAGGGCCATTGGGGGATGGAGCGTGTCCCTGGAACACAAGGCGGAAAACAGCCATGGATGATATGCCAGTCCATCACAGAACACACTCACTAGGCTGGTTTGGAGTCTAACACAGACATCTTTGGGGATATGGAAAGAAAATCCGAGTATCTGGGAAAACCACATAGATGCACCACCACCATGATGATCATAGTAAATTAAAAGAAACTGAAACAATAGCTGAAATCTCAGTGGCAACTGAAAACATGTTGTGAATTACTGAAAGGCTTGGTGCCCTCCTGAGCCTGCAACTGGGTAGAAGGCCACTGGAGTGTGGTGTAGAACCCATGGGAATTGCAGGTTTATCATCTTCCGAATGTCTTATTATACACCCTTCTTCTTCTTCTTCTTCTCTGTCCATATCAATTCCCATTTTACCAAAGTCTTATTATAAACTCACTTAAAATCTTAGGCACACTATACAAATACTGCATAGGACCTCCCATTGCTCTCAAAACAGCCTCAATTCCTCATGGCATGGATTCCACAAGATGTTAAAAAAAAATCCTTAGAGGTTCTGGTCCATGTTCACATGATTGCATCACTCAATTTCTACAGATTAGTCAGCTTCACATGCGTTGTACCACATCCCGTAGATGTTCTATTGGATTCAGATCTGGTGACTGGGAAGGCCACTGAAAAGCACCAAACTCATTGCCACGTTCATGAAACCAGTTTGAGATGACTTTTGCTTTGTGACCTAATGCATTGTTGTACTAGAAGTATGGGTAACTTGGGGACATGGAGGGATACACGCGGTCAGCCACAATACTCAGATAAGTTGTGACATCCCAGCGATGATTGATTGGTATCAATGGACCATAAGTATGTCAAGTAGACATTCTCCACACCATTACACCACCACCACCAGCAGACTGGACTGTTGACAAAAGACAGGATGGGTGCACAAATTCACGCTGTTGGCATCAAATTCTGACCCTACCATCAGTGTTCCTCAGTGGAAATTGAGATTCATCTGACCAGGCTACATTTTTCCAGTCTTCTTCTGTCCAGTTTTAGTGAACCTATGTCCACTGCAGCCTCAGCTTTCTGTTCTTAGCTGACAGGAGTGGTCCCCCAATGCAGTCTCCTGCTGTTATAGCCCATCGGCCACAAGGTTCATCAGGTTGTGCATTCTGAGATGCTTATCTGGCCACCACAGAGTTACTGTAGCCTTTATGTCAGCTCAAAGCCTGTCTGGCCATTCTCCTCTGGCCTCTCTCATTGACAAGGCACTTCCATCTGCAGAACTGCCACTCACTGGGTGTTGTTTGTTTTTCCCACCATTCTCAGTAAAGTCTAGAGACTGTTGAGCATGAAAATCCCAGGAGATCAGCACTTACAGAAAGCCCGTCTGGCACCATCAAAGTTTGCCCTGATTGAAATTCACCCTTCTGGTGTTTGATGTGAACATTAAATTCATTCCTTGACATGAATCTACATGATTTTATGCCTTGTACTGCTGTCACGTGATTGGCTGGTTAGATCATTGTGTACAGGTGTCCCTAATAATATGCTCAGTGAGTGCAGATCTAATGATGACTGTGTGCATACCTAGCCATGTTTCTTCAAGATGAGAGTCACCAGGGTTGTTATTTAGTCTTCTACAATGTAAATTACACACATGGGCACCTGTGGGAAATAAAACTATTCTCTCCAAAGAGTGCCTCATTTCAAATGAGGTACATCCAATGAAGGCAGTTAATATGGATGGGGCCCTTGTGAACTATCTTGGTCATATAGAAACTTTGCTTCAAGAAGAGTACTCTGGAACTTGGGCTAATGGTACAAATTCCAATAGGACAAACAACACCTAGCACAACGCCAAGCCAGCACAGGAGTGGCTTAGGGACAACTATGTGAATGCCCTTGAGTGGTCCAGCCAGAGTTCAGACTTGAACCCAGCTAAACATCTCTATAGAGATGTGACAGCACTTGTCTGCTGGTAGTCTCCATTCAACTTGACAGGGATCTGCAGATAAGAATGGCAGTAAAGCCCCAAATGCAGGTGTGCAAAGCTTGCCATGTCAGACACAAGAATATTGCTGTCAAAGGGGCTTTAACTCTTCTTCTTCTTCTTTCGGCTGCTCCCGTTAGGGGTCGCCACAGCGGATCATCTTTTTCCATATCTTTCTGTCCTCTGCATCTTGTTCTGTTACACCCATCACCTGCATGTCCTCTCTCACCACATCTATAAACTGTCTCTTAAGCCTTCCTCTTTTCCTCTTCTCTGGCAACTCTATCCTTAGCATCCTTCTCCCAATATACTTATCATCTCTCCTCTGCACATGTCCAAACCAATGCAATCTCGCCTTTCTGACTTTGTCTCCCAACCATTCAAATTGAGCTGACCCTCTAATGTCCTCATTTCTAATCCTGTCCATCCTCGTCACACCCAATGCAAATCTTAGCATCTTTAACTCTGCCACCTCCAACTCTGTCTCCTGCTTTCTGGTCAGTGCCACCGTCTCCTGCCCATATATCATAGCTGGTCTCACTACCGTCATGTAGACCTTCCCTTTCACTCTTGCTGATATCCGTCTGTCACAAATCACTCCTGACATTCTAGGATATCAAGTGTTGATAGATGAGGGATAAGAATGAATTTAAATGATGTTAACACCAGGTTGTGGGTGGAGCAGTGGCTCTGAGGCTAAGGGTCTGTGCTAGTATCTAGAAGGCTGCCGGTTTGAATCCTCATTACTGCCAAAAGAGATTCTACTCTGCTGGGACCCTGAGCAAGACCCTTAACCTGTAACTGCTCCAGGGGCTCTGTGCAATGGCTGACCCTGTGCCCTGACCCCAAGGGGTATGCAAAAACTAACAAATTCCTAATGCAAGAAATTGTGTAAGGTGAAATAAAGAACCAAAAAAATGAAATGTGAAAAACATGAAGGGGCCTGAAGACACTACATCAATATTTGTGGGCGATATCTCATCCTCTTTGGATTTTTTTCCCCAAAATCCCTGGATGTACATCACCATAAGCACCAGAGAATGTTTTATTATCATGTCCCTTCAGTATGGCCAACTATATGATGTGCTTAGGCCACTAATTTGGCTCTGATTTGTGTAGAACTGAAATATCTTCCCATTGTGGTACCCATAAGGCAGAAAAGCTCCCTGAAATTGACCCCCTGGCCGCTTCCACTTTCAGACTCACAAACAACTGGGACATTCCGAGATGCTCATTGACCTGACAGGATGGCAGCAAGAAGAAAGCAGAGTCCCCAGAGGAAATTCCCACGTAGACAGGAAGAGTTACTAAAGCTACCTCTCTGAATTGTTCTCTCCATTTTAGGTGCAGTCTAAACTATCTGCGAGAGGATGAGATGTCAGGAGATACACAGACACAAGCACACACATTCAGGATATTTAGAGATGCCAAGGACCCTAACAGCTTTTTTTATTTCTTTTAAAAGCAATAATTCTTAATACGAATTACTGGTGCCTCTATAAGCCAGCACCTTTAACATTTAGCTAAATATCAGGTAAATCAATAGGTCTTTGAAGGTTGAGGTGGCCTTTGTTTTCTGAGGTCCCAGCATTTCCACATTCCTCTGTAGCATTTTGCAAATATTTGTTAGCGATTCCTCTGCACAGAGGTCACAGCCGGCTTATTGAAAAATCAATCTGTTTTCCTGCTCTTTGCAGTTTTGCCCAGATGGTGGCAGTTAGGTATCATGTAAAACCCAGTCGAGTGGCTTCAGCAAACCAACCGACTATGTTTTTTGGTCTTGGAGGCACAGCAGAATGCAAGCTCTTTTTATGCTATTTAATGATAACTGAGTGCAGATTTTTGTCATGTAAAGCAATATTAATAAGGCAAACTTGATGCATCTCTTGCATTACTGCAGCCTACTTAGATAACGGCACAGTAATCACCCAATAAAATGCAATAAGGCAAACTTTTGCATTGATTGAATGTTAATGTTTGCTGAGTAAAGTAAATATTTAGTTTGCTTTGAAGCCAGACTATAGAAGGCCTAGGAAATGGCCGGGACCACCATGCTGCTTAGCACCTCACATTAACTAGGAGCTTTGTACTGGTAATTAAACGCCAACATAATTGGAATAATCACTTAAAACAGCAAAATATGGATTATAAACTGAATATGTGTAAAGCAATTGAAAATATACCTTGTGATCTTATTATGTATTGCATTTCCCTTAAGTGAACGCTACACAAAAGGTCTTTACAGAAAAGCAGAAGTGGGCCAGTTGAATACAGAGAAAAGTAAAAGCCCATAAAATGTCAGAAAATGTGAGACTATTTCTGGACTAAAAAGATACCACTAGAGGAATGCCCCTTGGTGTGCCTGGTAGCCCCTTGTGGTTGCAATATATATATATATATATATATATATATATATATATTGTGGTCCCCAGCCGGGACGCCCAGGAGGACCAGAGGAGGGCTTGTGCCTCCTCCAGACTGCGAGGGGGCGTCCGTCCTGGTTATGCTCGGGGCCTGAGGAACCCTGGAGCCCAGCACTTCCGCCACACCAGGAAATGCTGGGGGGAAGACGACAGTGGACACCCGGATGGCTTCCTGGTGCGCAGCCGGCACTTCCGCCACACTGGGGTGTGGCTAGGACTGATTGCCGGGAAGCAGCTGGAGCCCATCCGGGTTCCCATAAAAGGGGCTGCCTCCCTCCAGTCAGGGCGGAAGGGTGGAAGAAGGACGGAGCTGGAGAGAGGACTGGAGGCGGCCAGAAAGGCATTGTTTGACTGTAAGGCCTGGACTTTGGGGGATCGGTGCTGGAGGCCCTGGGGATTGGAGTGCACGGTAAATTTGTATATAGTGTAAATAAACAGTGTGTTGGGTGAACTATGTTGTCCGTCTGTCTGTTTCCGGGCCAGCGTCCACATATATATATATATATATATATATATATATATATATATATATATATATATTTTTAATTTTATTGATTTTATTGAAATCACACAACATTCCAAACAAATAGATACATTTTACAAGAATAGGATTGAAAACAAATCAACCCCCACCCCTGAGAAAGAGAGCATGGGCAACAGAATAAAACTTAAACCTAGTAAAAAATAAGTAAATAGATAAATTAATAAGTGAATATTGATGAATGGAGAAGAAAAAGAAAGAAAAAAAGGAATAGGGTGAGAATCTGCTTCCACAGTGCTTTAAAAGCTTATTCTAAAATGCTATTGATTAGATCCTGCCAGGTTCTGAAAAATTTCTGCACAGATCCTCTAAGTGAGAATTAGATTTTTTCCAGTTTCAAATAATATAAAACATCAGTTACCCCCTGACTTAAAAGGGGAGAATTAGGATTCTTCCATTTTAGCAAAATAAGTGTGTGTGCCAATAGTGTAGTGAAGGCAATTACCGTTTGTTTGTCCTTCTCCGCTTTAAGCCCAACTCGAAGAACGCCAAACACAGCTGTTAATGGGTTAGGAGGGATTGTGACACCAAGGCTGTCTGAAAGGCACTTCAAAATTTTGGTCCAGAATGGTGTTAATTTGGTGCAGGCCCAAAACATGTGACCTAGTGAGGCTGGAACTTGATTGCAGCATTCACAGGTTGGATCTTGACCTGGAAACATTTTGGCCAATTTTAAGCGAGACAGATGTGCTCGATATATAATTTTAAGTTGAATGATTGTATGGTTTGCGCATATGAAGCTTGAATGAATTCTTTGCATTGCTACCTTCCACTCCTTTTCTGATATGTTGAGTGAGAGATCCTTTTCCCATTGTCCTCTTGGATCTTTGAAAGGCAGGGACTGTAAAATGGTTTTATATATTGCAGAGATGCTGTCTAAGTCCTTGAAACAGATCAATATTTTTTCCAGCATAGAGGGAGGTACGAGGTGAGGAAAATTGGGCAGGTTCTGTTTAACAAAGTTTCCAATTTGAAGGTAGTTAAAGAAATGTGTTGCTGGAAAGTTAAATTTAGAATATAATTGTTTGTAGGATGCAAAGACGTTGTCTATGTACAGTGGTTGCAATATATTAAACACAAACACATAGATAGAGGGTGTTTGAGCCTGGACCTAAAAAAGGGAATTCTAAAGGTCTTATTTTGTGAAAAGATTAGCTTATGTGAGCTAAAATAAGTGAGTTACACATTTACATGATATTTGCTTATTTGTCTAGTGGCCAGGGCTTGAAGTGGCCTGTTAGATAGATAGATAAATAGATAGATACTTTATTAATCCCAAGGGATAATTCACATACTCCAGCAGCAGCATACTGATAAAAAAACAATATTAAATTAAAGAGTAATGAAAATGCAGGTATAGCAGACAATAACTTTGTATAATGTTAATGTTTACCCCCCCAAGTGGAATTGAGGAGTTGCATAGTGTGGGGTCTCCTCAGTCTGTTATTGGAGCAGGACGGTGACAGCAGCCTGTCACTGAAGCTGTTCCTCTGTCTGGAGATGATCCTGTTCAGTGGATGCAGTGGATTTTCCATTATTGACAGGAGCCAGCTCAGCGCCCGTCGCTCTGCCACAGATGTCAAACTGTCCAGCTCCATGCCTACAATAGAACCTGCCTTCCTCACCAGTTTGTCCAGGTGTGAGGAAGTATAGTCAACTCTGTCCTCTCCTGCATAGAGCATTAGTATTGGCAGTCCAGTCCAATTTATTATCCAGCTGCACTCCCAGGTATTTATAGGTCTGCACCCTCTGCACACAGTCACCTCTGATGATCACGGGGTCCAGGAGGGGCCTGGGTCTCGTAAAATCCACCACCAGCTCCTTGGTTTTGCTGGTGTTCAGTTGTAAGTGGTTTGATTCGCAACATTTAACAAAGTCTTTGATTAGGTTCCTATACTCCTCCTCCTGCCCACTCCTGATGCAGCCCACGATAGCAGTGTCTTCAGCAAACTTTTGCACGTGGCAGGACTCCGAGTTGTATTGGAAGTCCGATGTATATAGGCTGAACAGGACCAGAGAAAGTACAGTCCACTGTGGTGCTCCTGTCCTGCTGACCACAATGTCACTCCTGCAGTTCCCGAGACGCACATACTGAGGTCTGTCTGTAAGATAGTCCACGATCCATGCCACCAGGTGTGAATCTACTCCCATCTCTGTCAGCTTGTCCCTAAGGAGCAGAGGTTGGATGGTGTTGAAGGCGCTAGAGAAGTCCAGAAACATAATTCTTACAGCACCACTGCCTCTGTCCAAGTGGGAGAGGGATCGGTGTAGCATGTAGATGATTGCATCCTCCGCTTCCACCTTCTCCTGAACTGCAGAGGGTTGAGGGCGTGGCAGACCTGTGGCCTTAGGTGGTGAAGCAGCAGCCGCTTCATGGTCTTCATCACATGTGACGTCAGAGCGATAGGCCGGAAGTCGTTTAGCTCACTAGGACGTGGTACCTTTGGGACTGGGGTGATGCAAGATGTTTTCCAAAGCCTCTGGACTCTCCCTTGTTCCAGGCTTAGGTTGAAGATGTGCTGTAGAGGACTCCCAAGCTACAGCACACAGGCCTTCAGCAGTCATGGTGATACTCCATCTGGACCCACTGCTTTGCTGGCACGAAGTCTCCTCAGCTCTCTGCTTAACTGGGTTGCTGTAATTGTGGGTGGGAATGTCTCTCCTATGCTGGTATCAGCAGAAGGATGGTTGGAGGATGCAGTACTCCAAGGTGAGAGTGGGTTAGGGTGGTCAAACCTGTTAAAGACGTTGTTCATCTGGTTTGCTTTCTCCACGTCTGCCTCGATGGTGGCACCCCACTTTGAGCTGCAGCCAGTGATGATCTTCATCCCATCCCACACTTCCTTCATGCTGCCATTCTGCAACTTCTGCTCCAGCTTTTTCCTGTACTGTTCATTTGCCGCCCTGAGCTGGACTCGGAGTTCCTTCTGCACGCGCTTGAGCTCATGCTGATCACCAGCAAGTCCTTTTCTTCTGGTTCGAAAGGCCCTTGATGTCACTTGTAATCCATGATTTGTTGTTAGCATAGCAGCATACTGTTCTTACTGGAACTACAATGTCCATACAGATGTTGATGTAATCAGTAGTACAGTCAACAACCTCCTCAATGATCTCACTATGTGTTCCCTGCAGGATAGCCCAGTCTGTAGTTCCAAAGCAATCTCTCAGAGCCTGCTCTGCCTCAGGGGACCACTTCCTAAATGAGCGTGTGGCTGTAGGTAGCTCCCTCACTCTTGGTTTGTAGTGAGGCTGAAGCAGAACCAGGTTATGATCCA
The DNA here is from genome assembly GCF_016835505.1 of Polypterus senegalus. Taxonomy (NCBI): domain Eukaryota; kingdom Metazoa; phylum Chordata; class Cladistia; order Polypteriformes; family Polypteridae; genus Polypterus; species Polypterus senegalus. Next base: position 146,076,856 of record NC_053166.1, read on the forward strand.
CTTTCCCAAGCGCAGGCAGCAGGGTGGCGCTGTATGTGTCTTTAATGTTTGCATACAGTAGGTTCTCTCATTTAAAGCGGACAGACAGACAGACATTGGATTTTCTATATTATATATTAGTAAACCTTCACAATAATGTGCAGTTAAAGTCTCAACAGAATATCTGGGGCTTAGTAGAGCCAGATAATTATAAGAATCTTCACCAAGCAGCTCTGAAAACGTCTGCTTTGTTTGGGTCTTCATACCTCTGTGAGTCTGACATGAATGTCATGAAATCAAAATTCAGGACAAGACTGACAGACGAACATTGAAATGACTCCAGAAGAGTGAACCTCAGTAGCTCCACTCCACCGTACACCTGCCTCTCCTGTTGACTCCATGCACTGTCAATCATCTGACTAACTAAAAAACACATCACACCTGCAACTGGACATGTGAACAAAGTGACACAGTGACATAGAACAAAATGACAAATGAATAAGTCATATCTGTGGATTTGGAATTGCATTGTTTGGTTTTGACAGCATTCATGTTTTAATTCAATAGTGTGAGATACACTAGAAAATGCATACAGACATACAATGATGTGATGTTTTAATGCAAAATGTGAGTCGTGGACACCAACATTTTGTAAATGTTCATGCAAAACAAGCTTATTCAGTTTGTTTGGGTTGAAATAAGCTATGAGAATAAACATTAGAAAACAGAAGTAGTTCTCGCCATTTTCGTTTTGTAAAAGTAGCTCTCAGGGGAAAAAAGGTTGGAGACCCCTGTCCTAGTGTATGTTTTTTGTTATCTGAAGCGAGATATGCTCTCGAACTGGAGTCCCATGGGAATTCAGGACCCTGACTTGGTGGCACTGGATGGAAGATGTTTTAGTACCAAAGGTGAAGTTTATTATGCATGGGACTGCTCGGAAACCCTGAGAAGTAGAGCAGGAATCATATTTAAACGACAGATCCTTACAACCCCCTGTCCTGGAGTTCAAGAACAGAATGGAGTGGAAGTGGAATGATACCATTAGCTTGGGGGGCAGAACTGGAAGAAAACATTTAGTTGTTGCAGTAGCTATACTAAGCAACATGTGAGGGTTAAGTGAGAGAGAGCTCATCTGACATCAGTAGGAAGCACTCCACTGGCAGTACTTAGAGGCAGTCCCTGCATGCACAAGCATAACATTTCTCCTATTGCTCAGCGTTAAAAGGAGCTGCCTCTGAAGGCCTTGAAATTCAGGCGTTGTGGGTTCGTGGCTGGCCAACAGTAGTTACCACAGTGTCAGTGTCTGAATTGGAATGCATCTTGTTATGATTCAATGATAAAACACTTGGCGTAGTCCACAGGATTTGCACTGTGGACAGTTGGCGTGTAGATACAGCACATAAGGTCAAGGCTGAGTGAAAGGGAGCTCGGCTGACATCAGTGGAAAGCACTCAGCTTGCACTGTTTGGGGGCAATACCTACACATTCAGGAATAGGAGTTCTCTTATTGCTCAGTGAAAAAGGGGCTGCTTCTCAGGGCCTTTCTAATGCAGATGCCTCACGTTTCTCAGCTGGCAGCTTGCCTCAGTGTAAGTATCTGAATTGGGTTGGTGCGATTTCTTGAAAAATCAATTGGTGTAGTTATTAGGTTTAATACTGTGGACAGGTGTACTGTAGTGGCAGTGCTTCAGAATAGGAGGGGACTGAGAAAGCTCAGCTGATGTCACCCTGAAGCATTCTTCTTGCAGTGCCTATAGGCAGTCCCTTTGCATGTGGGCATAGGAGTTCTCCATATTACGCAGGATTAAAAGGAGCTGCTTCTCACGGCCTTTGTAATCCAGGAATTGTGGGTTAGTTGCTGGCCACCAATAGTTACTACCTGATCTGTAATTGGAGCTTGGTGAGGTTCCATTATAAAACACTTGGCGTAGTCGGCAGGATTTGTACTGTGGATGGATGGAGTGTAATGGCCAGGCTGCACCACAAGTGGGTGCTGACATTACTATGAAGCGTTCCACATTCACTGCTTTAGTTGCTGCACTTATGGGGCATAGGACTTATCCTATTGCTAAACATCCATGATCAAACATGTGTGAATGAGCCCAAGGACGTTTCTGTGTTAGAGTGCTAAGATGGGAACAGTACAAAAAATCAGTCCCATCCAACCCTTTATTTTGCAGACTGAAGGCTTATTCATTGGGCTATTTTGGTTAAGATATTTCCTACAACACAGACAGACAGTTTAGTGAAGGTCTGAGACTTTATACTTAGAACTTTATTTGTATGATTTTGCACAGGTCCTTTAAATCTGCTTGCACTTCTGTTGTTATATTTGAATGTTAGCAATTGTACCGTATCCTGCTCTTTTAAGCCTTTGTGGGTAATAGCATCAATGAAGTATACATTAATAATAATTTTCAGGAAAAAGATAAACCAAAATATGGCTACCTTGGTGTATCTATCAGTTAGTGCTATGAAACCAGACATTAAAAAATCCATTTTTGGTCTTATGAAGACATATAAAGCACCAAAGACTTTAAAATAAGAGCTGCCTGTAGTCCATTATTGTGGTGTAAAAAGACCTTAACAAAGGCATTGTTTGTGTTATATGGCTATAAAGTAAACCAATATGTGTGCTAGCGCAGGCTCTGAAAGCACATACCTTAAAGTCAGTCAATCATTATCAAACCCGCTATATCCTAACATAGGGTCACAGGGGTCTGCTGGAGCCAATCCCAGCCAACACAGCAATAACAACAACAACAACATTTATTTATATAGCACATTTTCATACAAAAAGTAGCTCAAAGTGCTTTACATAATGAAGAATAGAAAAATAAAAGACACAGTAAGAAAATAAAATAAGTCAACATTAATTAACATAGAATAAGAGTAAGGTCCAATGGCCAGGGAGGACAGAAAAAACAAAAAAACTCCAGACGGCTGGAGAAAAAAAATAAAATCTGTAGGGATTCCAGACCAAGAGACTGCCCAGTCCCCTCTGGGCATTCTACCTAACATAAATGAAACAGTCCTCTTTGGATTTAGGGTTCTCACGGATGGACTTGATGATGATGGTCACGTGGACTTCTGGCTTTTAATCCATCTATCATTGTTGGAGCATCATGATGCTTTGAGTAGGTGGTGGTGGCGCAGGCCGCCACCACAAGGAAATCGGAAAAAGAAACAGAAGAGAGAGTAGGGGTCAGTATGGATTTTGGAGCCACTGTGAATAGTTATTATGAAGAGTTGAACATACAGAGAGTATCAGGATTAAGTTAAAGTGAAGTTATGAAAAGGCCATGTTAAAGTAATGTGTTTTTAGCAATTTTTTAAAGTGCTCTATTGTATTAGCCTGGCAAATTCCTGTTGGCAGGCTATTCCAGATTTTAGGTGCATAACAGCAAAAGGCCGCCTCACCACTTCTTTTAAGTTTTGTTCTTGGAATTCTAAGGAGACACTCATTTGAGGATCTGAGGTTACGATTTGGAATATAAGGTGTCAGACATTCCGATATATAAGATGGGGTGAGATTATTTAAGGCTTTATAAACCATAAGCAGAATTTTAAAGTCAATCCTGAATGACACAGGTAACCAGTGTAGTGACATCAAAACTGGAGAAATGTTCTCGGATTTTCTTTTCCTAGTTAGGATTCTAGCAGCTGCATTCTGCACTCGTTGCAAACGATTTATGTTTTTTTTGGGTAGTCCTGAGAGGAGTGCGTTACAGTAATCTAACCGTCTGAAAACAAACGCGTGAACTAATTTCTCAGCATCTTTCAGTGATATAAAAGGTCTAACTTTAGCTATGTGAAAAAATGCTGTCCTAGTGATCTGATTAATATGTGATTTAAAATTCAGATTACAGTCAACAATTACCCCTAAGCTTTTTACCTCCGTCTTGACTTTTAATCCTAATGTATCCAGTTTATTTCTAATAGCCTCATTGTATCCATTATTGCCAATCACTAAGATTTCAGTTTTCTCTTTATTTAACTTGAGAAAGTTACTATTCATCCATTCTGAGATGCAAGTCAGACATTGTGTTAGTGAATCAAGAGAATCAGGGTCATCAGGTGCTATTGATAAGTACAGCTGTGTGTCATCAGCATAGCTGTGGTAGCTCACGTTGTGCCCTGAGATAATCTGACCTAACGGAAGCATGTAGATGGAGAAGAGCAGCGGACCCAGGATAGAGCCTTGTGGAACACCATATTGGATATCATGTGTCTTTGAGTTTTATTTACCACAACTAACAAAGAATTTTCTCAGGCAGGAACAAATCCCCGGGAAGGGCGCCAGTGCACCACAGGGCACACACACACACACACACACACATACCAAGCACAATTTCAGATCACTAATGCACCTAACCTGCATGTCTTTGGATGGTGGGAGGAAACCGGAGCACTCGGAGGAATCCCACGCAGACACGGGGAGAACGTGCAAACTCTGGGAAGCGAACCCAGGTCTCGTTACTGCAAGGCAGCAGTGCTACCACTGCGCCATCATGCCACCCCATACCTTAAAGTGTTACTGAGAAAATACTTTCAAAATAAAGAACTGGTTTATTTCACAAATACAAAAATACCACCCAGACTTCTCATAGCTTTTTATGCTTGTTTTCCGAATTCATAATTATTTAATGGGCTCTTTTAATGACAATTGTATTGATTATTTGGATCCAAGCAATTAAACCACTCCTGTCTTTGTAAAAGATGATGAAGGCTATTAGCGGCAGAGTATTTCCTATGAATGTTTCTAGATGTGCCTCTAATGATTTTTGGTGGGCAATTTAGGCAGGAATTCAAATGAGATGTGCTTTCTTTCCTAAATTGATGGTACACATCTCTCAGCTTCCAGCCATGAATCACCTGGACTGAAACCCACAGCTCTGAAACGCCAGTTCTCAATTGATCACGCACAAGGTAAAGTCTGCCTTTGCACTTTTGACATCTTTTTTATTCAAATATAAACCAAGCAAGATGCTATTTTTTTTAGATTGTTATGCCATATTTTACCTTGGTAAGAGGTCTTAAGTATGGAGCAGTGTGCCTACATCTTCCCGACAGTTCCTTCCTTTAAGTTTGTAAGTCAATTTATTCACAAAGGAGATGTTTAAGGGAGTTTCAAACATCACAAATGTCTATAATAGGTGATTCTTATTTTTCAACTTTTGTTTTGATGTTTGCATGGACTTTTAAGATATCAAATAAAAACATTAAGGTTTATTTCTATGGTGACAAGAAAATAAGGGGAAAGACACAACGTTATGGGTGTAAAGTCTTCATCAGGTGTGCAACTGTAAAGGGGAGAGCAGGTAACATGCATAGCAGGGGACGAAAGGAACAAAGCCATGGCAGATGTAAGAGGAAGAGTTGAGAGGAGGTGACACAAAGCAGCCATTAGAGAAGATGAAGATAGAATATTGAACTGTATATATAGTGAGCACTGTGGGTGCAGCTTTGAAGGTGGCCAGCTTTGGAGTAAAGAGGGTGGCAGGAGAGTATAGGTGAGGTGCTGCAAAGAGGGGCTTTCAGGAAAGTAGGCAGGTGTTGAGTTGGAAATTAAAATCCAACATGGAGACTTCAATAGAAAATCAGAAACAATGAACCACAGACACACAGAATAGTGTAGCGACCGACAAAATGACCTTCACAGCTCAGTACTGTTTTTGAGGAATTAAGTAAATTGGGATTGGCAAACTAATTGGTCAAATGGTCTGTTATTGCCATAATTCTTCTTCTAGTATTATATGTGGGGGTTTTCTCATACAGATGAATGAAGGAACTGAAGTGATTTCCAAAAGTGTTTTGTAAGTAACCCTTCTGGACGCAAAATTTAATAAAAGAGAGCAAAGCATAATGTAAAAAAGACACGCCTAAAAGGCATTCCAAGGCAAATGAATTCCAAGTCAAAATTCACACGGATAATCCAAGACAAGAGTAGCAAAAATCCAACAAAATCACAAGAACCATCAGAAACCACCAGAGTGCATTCGAATGAGCCACACTGGGGTTCAGCCTGCCTTTACAAGACTTGGGGGCGGTCCCATAACTGTGATGGACGAGTGGCCCCGCCCTCAAAACACACAGAGCAAGAGAGAATTTCAAGATACACATAGTTACTATATAATAAACAAATAGAATGAAATGAACAGATTATGCATAAACAAATAATAAATGATTAAAACAATATTATAGTAAAACAATGGAAAAAAAGGACAATAATGAAAAAATTAACAAAGGTAATGAAAAGAAGCATTTTAAACTTAAGCCAGTAGCTTGACCACAACAGAAATGGCACTTGTTGTAAAAGGATTTTCAATATGGTATATAAATATTAGCCCAAATCTTTTTTCTTTGTTGGACTGCCTTTTATTGTGTTGTTTTGAACCTTTGAGCCATTTTATTTCTGGTCAGTTAATCTCATGTCTCCAAGTAAGCCATGAAGATTTGCACAAAAAAGACAATGTAATTACTTTTTATCTCATGTAGTAACACACAAATTAAATTTACCATACAACATGTTAATTGGACTATGAACAAAAATGGAATATCAAAAAGCCTGAGCAGTATAATTGCTTAATTGTTTGAGTGCTTTGAATTATTAGAATAAGGATTATTATTGTTAAAATGAATTGGAAAAGTGCCAGCTCGACACAATGCAATCTATAGAAATATTTAAAGAGTCAGATGAAAAAAACTGAATTCTTCATACATCCGAAACATTGGGGGCGAGGAATATGGCATTATTTAACTAAGCAAGTTGTACACTATAGCATTATGAGCTTAATAAGGTGGTAGAAAGAAATGACTCCAGAGAAGAAGTCCACCCTAATTCCTCCCTGCACGCATTGCTCTTTGATCAGTTACAGGGGCCTGGCTATGTGTTGGATTTCCATTGAAAAGGGTTTGATGCCCACCCACTGAAAAATCCACAAACGTAATGTCTTCACTTTGTTCGGCATTTAGTTGCCCTTAAATCATTACAGAAGGACTTGGACAGTACACAGGCTTGGTCAGATGAAATTTAATGTCAGTAAATGTAAAGAATTACACATAGGAAGTAAAAATGTTAGGTTTGATTATACAACGGGAGGTCTGAAAATCAAGAGTACACCTTATGAGAAGGATTTAATAGTCGTAGAGGACTCTAAGTTATCAATTTCTCATCAGTGTTCAGAAGCCATTTAGAAGGCTAACAGAATGTCAGGTTATATAGCGCCTTGATGTGTGCAGCACAAGTCACAGGAGGTTCTGCTCAACTTTATAACACACTGGTGAGACCTCATCTGGAGTACTGGGTGCAGTTTTGGTCTCCAGGCTAAAAAAAGGACATAGCAGCACTAGAAAGGTCCAGAGAAGAGCAACAAGGCTGATTCCAGGGATACAGGGGATGAGTTATGAGGAAAGATTAAAAGAGCTGAGTCTTTACAGTTTAAGCAAAAGAAGATGAAGAGGTGACATGACTGAAGTGTTTAAAATTATGAAGGGAATTAGTCAAGTAGATCAAGACTGTTATTTTAAAATGAGTTCACAGCTGTCCACTGACGGTGTCCACCCAACCTGACGGACCTTAGAAAGATCTGCAGACAAGAAGGTCAGAAAACCCCCAAATCTTGCTGTGTGAAGCTTGTCATGTCAGACCCAATAAGACTCCAGGCTGTAATCACTGGCAAAAGGGCTTCAACGAAGCACAGAGTAAAGGGTCTCAACTGCCAATGTGATATTTCTGGGTTTTTCTTTTTCTTATTTCTAATAGATTTGCAAATATTTCTAAAATCCTATTTTCACTTTCTCATTTAAGAGAATTGAGTGTTGCTGATGTTGGGGATAAAATTAATTTAAAAGATTTTGCCAAAATGTGTGAAAAGTGAAGAAGTCTGAATGCCTCCGGAATCCACTGTGCTAGCCCAATGTATCCTGCTCAACTGGAAGACTCTTAAGCTGTGTATTATAATGCAATGGAGAAATGATGTCCTATTTTATTTTAAAGTCTAAAAATTCAAATGCATTTTTATCACAGTACAAATGTTCCTTGGAGTCTGGCAAATAATGATAATAATAATTCATTACATTTACATAGTTTCAAGGTATTGTGAGTAATGAGCCACTTCAACCACCATTTTGCACCAGTATGCTCACCACAAATTAGATGTATGGTGGTGAAGGGGTGAGAAATATTTAGCTAATCAGAGACAAAGGATGATTAGGAGGCCAGAATGACCAGGCCATGGTGGGTAATTTAGCCAGGACATCGGGATACACCCTACAATTTACGAAGGATGCCCAGGGATCTTTAGTCAGGATCTCTGTTTTATGTTGCATTGAAAGGACGGCACAGCGTCCCTGTCACTGCACTGGGGCATTGGAATTCATGTACAGACCACAGGGTAGGTGACCCCTGCTGGCCTTACCAACACCTCTTCCAGCAGCCACCCAAACTTTACTGGCCGGGCCCAAACGTGCTTCGCTTCAGGTGGATGACCTGTTCAGAAGTGCATGTGGTGTGGCTGGTGGCGATTATGAATGTTGTCCTCAATTACCTGAACATAATGAACCACTGCTGGACTTTAAGATACTTCAGTGTCTTCTAGCGATAGCATTAATTGGCATCTTTCTTTCTTTCTTTCTTTGGATGAATAAGGTCTGCAATCTGTTTTGAGTCATAAGTAATATTGTTGTCATAAGTAATATTCCTTGCAATGAAAAAATATCTTATATGAGATAAACTATAAATATCGCCGGATATTTCTATAATATTAAGAAGAAGAAGAATGCTTGGCTGTCGTAATTTCTATGGAAGGTGTTTTGTAAGGCACAATGATGCCCAGTGAGTTGCTCCACATAAATAATGATAGATTGACTCTATTCGTATGTAATGGGGGTACAAATTCTGAAACGTGGCTGTGCTTTGGAGCGCTGAACCTGATAGGATTATTCACGGCTGGATATTCAGCCCCAGTTCTGTCTTTTATTTAAGCCACTGCTCACTGCTTTTCCCCACAGCGCTCTTTCTTCCTGGGGAAAGAGTGAGAATCAGATGTTTGGGTAGCTTGGCACATTGAATGGGTGATATAAATCACTCACATAGTTATTAATCAAACAAGTGTTGCGTTGCGTCACATAACCATGGCGCACAACACAGCTGCGTCTTTCCTAACCCTGTTTAAATTAATCTTGAAGTGTAGGAAAGCATCAAGCCTCATTAGCATCGTCCTTCCATGAAACTCTCAAGGCATTTCCAGCTGATGCATCAGACGTGCACATAGACCTTACTTTACTGAAGACCGGCATTAAGATCTAACCCTGTGGAGAGCTTTGGGATGTCCGTCTCCAAACTTGCAGCTTGATGGTGTTGCTGTGTGTGGGTGTCTGTCAGATTTGTATGTATTTGCTTTTATTTTGTGACTCAAGGAAAAAAAAACAGAATTCTAATTTTCTTTTATAGATTCCTCGCAAGAAATAAAGAAAATAAAATACAGCCAAATCTGACAAAGAATCATTGCAACTTTAAACCCAAGGTTATGGCAAAATCTGAAAATGGCCCTCAAGGATTAAATGCAAGGTGCTATCATATCCACCTTCTTATAACCATCTTGCCTTTAAATCTTCTTATATAATACGATACTGTTGCCGTTCGTTTGTCTGTCCAGGATTTTAAATCACCTGTAGTTTGCAAACTGTTTGACCCATTGACCTGAAATTGGGTACACTTATACTACGTGACCTCTACTGTCTGCTTTTGGGGTGATGATTGACCTCCAAAGTTATTCCTCTTTTTATTTTTACTTTATTTTATTGTAGAATCAACTCTTGTCAGCAGCCAGCAGGGCAGCCATGTGCCACATGTGTACGGGCGCCTTTCTCATCCCTACCACCTTTGCGGTCACTTCCCCTGCCTCTTCATATCTTAAATCATTCTTGTGGCAGATTGAAGACTTACATGCCAGCTTAAGTGAAAAATGAAAGAAAACGTACTAAGTAATTGCAACACAAACACTGACTTAAGCAGAAGAAGCGGGCTGCTATGGTGGAGAAAAGAAGAGCTGCTCAGGAAGCTACAAGTGCATCAACCTCTGAGCAAACGAATGATAAATGTGCAGAGCAAGAGGATGAAAACTAGGACTGCTCAAATCAAGTGTATTCGTGCAGTGCTGGTTATTAATTATTATCTTAGACAATTAAAGAGAAATCTTGGTCAACATACAAATAAAAAAAAATTTAAATCCCAGATATCAGTATTTGAATAGCACTACATATTTGTACATGCCTGCTGACCATATCTACCCTTTATGAGATGGATAATGTGCCATCTAACACAGCATGAATCATCTGAAGTTAGGCTCACCAAGATGGCACTGACCGGTTTATTTCCATCTGCTACAGAGTCCCCAGATCTCCATCCACCAGATCCCCTTTGAGATGATGCTCATGTCAAACATGATGCTCACAAAATGAAAGTGTACCAAACAATCTGCAGGAACCAGGTGATAACACAGAGGAGCAATGGGCTAAAACTGCAAAGCTTCCAGCATCTTGCTGAATCCAAGCAACGAATAATGAAAAGAGTAACTAACTAAAACTAGATAGGTGTAAGTAATAGAGCGGTGGCCACTATTTGTATCTCTATGTATATACTCCCACGCATTATGCTCCGGCCTTTGTTTAGTTTTGGGTTGCAGAGATATCAGGGGCCACTAGATGGAGCTCTAACTTGGTGTCCCTGGTCCAAAGGGAGATTATCCTCTGACTCTGATTGTGGTCTAAAGCCAGGGAGCTTGGAGTCAACTTCAGTGTGTCTCCATCCCCTGACCTGCACTTTTCAATCGAGATGCTCAGGGTGTTCTTTTGTAGTGGTCACAGTCCCGGTAAGATTCACACTGTCATAAGAACAGTGACTTCTATATTTTTTTTTTGGTGGGGACATGAGGAACACACCCAAGCTCTGCCTGGCTTGTACTCACTCACAATGGCACAGTTACACAGCAGATTTATCAAGTAATAAAAAGGTATATTACATTAAATAGTAATATAAAGTACAATGAAACAGTTAACCCTCCCCTCTCCTTTACGGCAATAACAAATATTAACATGTAACAACAAACACTCACAACAATGTCTATATCACAATACAAACATACCAGATGAGGTTGCCGATGAGTGGAGGGTGGAAAATCCTGCGAATGGTTGACATGAGATGAATATTAAGTTGGTCCTACCATTTCCTGAAGTGGTGTGGGATGCGGTGAGTGGGAGCACTCCCTTAGATAAAGTTGCTACCAATCCGTTCACTCACACGAAACAGGCGGGCACCAGGCACACCACAAATCCAACCAGGAACAGTAATCCAAGACAAACCCCATGTAATCCAAACAGGTGAAAACAGCAACTGAATAGACAGGCAAACAAGAGCGATCGCCCTCATGTCTTGCCAGTTCCTCCATTTAAAAAGGCCTACCTTCTTCCCAGCAGCCCCCACGTCCCCTGCTGCCATCCCACCTTCCTTGCAGCTGGGATATACAGTTCTTTAATCGGTAGCTCTGCTACACTTTTGTCCTATTGATGTAAGCTTGACCACCATATTGACTTACCACAAGTTGGTCCTTCAACATAAAGGAGGATTCATATGACAATCAATTGAAACCTCATACCGGTGATCTCCATTGAGCTAATTTTGTGACTTCTAAAGCCAATTTACTGAACCAGTGAGGATCTTGGGTGCCATATTAAAGGTGGTGAATATGTATTTGATTAATCAATTTTCATTTTATGTTTGTAATTAATTAAGACCACTTTGCAGAGATCTGTTTTGACTTTGACATTAAGGAGTCTTTCTCTGTTGATCAGTGTCAAAAAAGCCAAATTACATCCATTGAGGTTAAATGTGTATAACAATAAAGGGGTTCAAGACCTTTTAGAGGACTTGTACGTGTAATCTGCTCTTGTCTTCTTTACAATTACTACGCGGCCATGTTTTCCACGTGTCTTACAAATTTTAGACTTGGCACTCGACCACTTCTAACTAAACACCAGTCCCACCTCAACAATGCTGGAAATACACAGTATTACCATCAAACGCACCCAAAGCAAAAGAGTGGGATTAGAAATGTGGGCATTATTGGAAATCTGTGACTTAGACGAGACTAATACATTTCACTAAATGTCAAAATGAGGAAAAAAATCTCCACTATATTTGGAAATCCCTCTGGGGATAATTAGGTTGTATGACAGCATGTCGCAATGCCGAAAAAGCATACTTACCCAGAGTGCACCAAACAAAAAAAAAGTGCTTTTAAAATGCAGTCATACATTTTCAGAATATGAATAAACTCCTTAAAGGGTCATTTAAATGATGCTGATGTCAGCAAGCTGAAAATTCCCAAAGTTTAGAAACATCAAGGCAATTAATTATTAGACTGTGGCATTGTTGTCGGTGGCACAAGCTCCCTTCTCTTTCCCAAGCGTGGCTTTCAGGTCCCTTTGCTTTCCTCTAATCGGCTCTATTATTTCGGGCTAGGTGCCTTTAATTGACGCCACTCTTGGTCGAAATGCCCTTGCCTGTTCAGAGCTGATCTGTAATTTTACTCAGAGGGGCTCCTCTAAAATGGGGTTGTGGAGGTTTCCATCCTCCAGAGGTGATCTTGACAGCCAAGGCTGAAAAGGGGGATGTGGGAGGAAGAGGCTTCAAAACATGTAAGGTTAGCTCATTTCAGAGTTTGCAGAGGTGTTCCAAATTCCCCCAATTTATAAAGTCTCATCACAGACCTCTGACATTCATGTTTCAAATAAACAGGCGAAGCAAATGAAAGTGCGTTGGATAGCCAGACTTGCTTTGAAGCCCAAGGTCATTTTCTCGAGTCTGTAAGCCTGACTTGTGGAGTCATTAATGAGGCAACAGTTTCCAAAATCGGTGTCTTTAGGTACGAGCCCTAGTGGCACATAAGAATCTGAGTTGAAACAATTATTTATCACTGGTACATTCTGAGGATGCCCTGATAGCCGCCACATTTGTTTTTTTGTCTTTCAAAGTGATATTTTTATGCACATCTTTCTCAGTAGTACTCTAGCATGACAATAGAAGATCCTGGAATCCAAATGCTTCTAAAAAGAATGTGTTTCCATCGTCCTTGTTCACAGAGATGCTGCTTATATTGGCCGCACATGTCTGTATGTACTGATCCAAAAATGCACAGAATTGTTAGAAAAACAACTTTATTATAGCACTTTCCTTTTAGCCATGGTCAAAATCCTCCTCCTAAAGTGCAATTCTCTTATCCTGTTTGGTAGCAAACAGGCATGGGTTCTGAGTTCTGGTGAATACGGAGGGTGTGAAGCAACGACCATATTGTTTTGGGTCAAAAACTCTGACTGATAATGTAGTGAGTGCAGGTGCCTTGTCATGGTGCAAAATGCAGTCCAGCATGTGCCACAGACCCATTAACTGTATGGTGTATTGTTGCAGAATATGAGGAAGTTTATTATTAACAAGACCATTAATGTCGAAAAATGTAATCTATGTAGTCTCGATGATCGTTATGGCCTGATGTGGCTTTTTCGACTTGTAGGGCGCCTAGAAGATGATCAAATTTTACTATGGAGGAAGCAGAAGTCGTAACAAGGTTTCTGCAGGTGAAACAGTGGAAGGATTATTTCTGAACCTCAAGGGATAAGATCTGAGGACCTGCAAGTCCACCTGACCTATTTCCCCCTCGACGGTCCTCCCTATAGTCAGCATCCCATCGGAACCTAACCCCCTTTTCCTCCATAGGATCAGTGCTTCATTATCCACATTATCTGCAGGGCTTTTCAGTAACTTAACTCCCGTTGATAACAAGAATTGACTGTATATGCAGTGTATATCACTTTCACTCCTTGTGGCACCTAAGGTCTGTGGTACCACCCTGAGATGAGAGGGGATTCTGCTGCTAACAGTCTTGTCTCCTTTTTCCCTTGAGAAACCACCCACTGAGGGCAATGGAGCCAATGAAGCTCCACCCCTTCTGGGCCATCCAGTATAAAAGGTAGATGGTCCTGGAAAGTGGTGACTTATTTGGACTTAACCTAAGAGACAAGTGACCAACGTAAAGGGCATCTGGGTTGTCAATGTAGTTCCAATTGCGTGCATATTTTCTGAACAATTCCTGGATATGTTAAATAAAAATACCTTTATGCCACTTTAAGCTTTTCTCTTTCAGTCATTGTCAAAATCCTTTCCTTCAGAAGTAATACACTTTTCCTAGCATTTCTCCCACTTTTGTTAACATTTCCTGTACTCGTCTTTTTTTACCATGTCCAGAGCCTCCAGTGATTTTTCTCCTGGATTTCTAACATGGTAACAAATCCAATATAGGACAGGTGCCACCACTGTACAGCTCCTCATAAAAGCATCTTTTAAGAAAACAAGGGGTGTCATGCACATGGGGGACAGCTTAAGGGTTCAGGTGGTGGTACTAAAACACACAACCAGGCGTTGGCACTGCTGTTTAATGTCTGCAGAATGGAAGCCTAACGCCACTCCAATGCTGACGTCACTTCCATTGTCTGCCCTCCTGGACCATCCTCTTCCATTCGAAGACCTACATATTCAAGAGGGCCACCAACCTGTGGAGTTCGGTCTAGAACTATTGTCTGCAAAGACCTTGCTTATTTAACATTCTGGGGGTTCACCCAGGGTGGTACTCCCCAACTCTTTAACTTTTGCTTGTATTCTTTTTTACAGGAGATTGTTCCTTCATTGCTCCCGATACTTAGTGGGATAGGCTCCATCTTCCCCGTGACCCTGCTCTAGATCAACGAGTTTCAAAAATGGAAGAATTGATGGATGGTAAGATCGATAGAATCTAAAATTGCTAGGCTCCCCCAGCAATGTCCTGACATAATCTGCTCTGCAAGAACCCTGATGTCTGATGCCAAGACTAATCAAACCAGGCAAAAAGACGTTTCCTTAGTCAGCCAGTTTACGTCACTGGGAAGAAAGTGCCTAAGCCAAGGGTTTTTCAGTTAATCAGGGAATCAAATTAATTTTTGGGTGCTGAGAGTTCTCATTGATGTCATAACTAAGCGGGTCCATCTGTTCCACAGGAAACCTGGTGAGCCAGGTCACAGCATGCCGGTCCCGATCTAACTGTTTGTCTAAGTAGAATCTAATTAGTTGCTATTAATTTGGATTGCCTCATTTATTTATTCTTCTGTAAGGAGGAATTTGTGATTGTCTTCTCCTCGCTCCAGAGGTGACACCATTGTCTTATGGCTGGAAAGCGCTTCATTACATCCATGGCTCCGCTAGGCCTGCATTAGCTGATGTCCCACTAGAGTCAGATGCAAGGATTTGCCAACTCCCTGAACTGAGCCCTTTAGTCTGTAAATACTGATTTAATTATTATTTTTTTTTTTTTTGCACAGGGTTGAATGGCAGCTTCCCATCAGCAATTATGCGAAGCAAATAGCATTAGCTCAGGATCGGCTGCTGAGGTCCAAGACGCAAGCTTGCAAACAGTTAACTGCTTATCATTCAAGTTCGCCAACAAAGCTTTTGTCTGTGGAGCCAACACACACATTCTAAACTCCAGTCTCATGTGTATAATCATTGTATTGATGCTTTAAGCGTTTCAGTGCAATCTGTACACCCCCACTACTTTACGCCCTACTACACAAGATCTCAAAAATAGAAATTTTGGCAGATGTTGCGTTCACTCTGTCTCCTTACAATTTAAGAGTTTTGACTGTCTAATTAGCTGTAGCAAAAGCTCAAAGTGTTGACAAATAAAAGCAGCATTCAATAAAAAATAGACATCCCACCCAGAACAAATTAACCCTCAAAGGAGTTGAATGGTGCATCGGTAACCGCTAGCACTGGCTGTTGCACTTTGCCGGTCACTTGGTTGGGTTCTGTAGCTGTTAAATTGTTCTGGTAGCAGAAACATCATTATCTTTCACATTCAGCTTTTGTCCTTTCAAAGACATTCACATAGTTTTACCAAAACTAACACAAAAGAGCATTCCTCAGCAACAAACAAACAAACTTTTAGACTGGAAAAAGATTCCATTCTGCTGTAAGCAATGAAAATGTAAAATAATAAAGAAGAACAGTTGAAGGCATGAAGGCAGCAATAAGATTTCCAGCCACCAAAAATATCCTGATAGCTTTTTGTGAATTAAATTACAACAGCAGAATGTGGTCTTTGGGACAAAAAACAACCCCAACACTCCCTAGCAGTTTCACAGTATTAGTGAATTTGCAGAGGTGTTAGCTAAGTGAGCCGGGACAGGTCGTATCTTATCCGAGACGGACGTGTAGTTGAGTGTAGCTGTGGCACAAATTGAGTGGGACAGGCTGGAATCTGTCTCAGGCAAACATATGGTAGATCGTTGTGTGAATGTACAACGCGCACGGACCACAAAGATGAGTTTTTCTGCATGAGTTGAATGACAAGTGCGGAGCATCCAAGCGCTGAAACAATTTAAAGTGCATGTATGCACCATCCCACCAAGTGCAAGTCACACTTGTATAAGCTTCAACATCTTCTGTAGAATTCACGCCAACTCCTGTTGCTGTGGTTGAGTGTGAGCAGATCGAACTGCTCCATACTCACACTTACACACACACACACACACACTCAAACACACACATAATACAATGAAAGACATAATGATGTCCCATGTCCCCAGAATTGTACACACTGTGTTAATGGGGGATTCTAAACTAGCTGAGCCTGAGTTTGGGTGTCCATGTGACATTAGCACCCTGTCCAGGACTGCTTACTACCTTGCACCTACTACGTCTGGCATAGAACATAGACTCTGAATTGGAAGAGGATAGATAGATAGATAGATGTGAAAGGCACTATATAATAGATAGATAGATAGATAGATAGATAGATAGATAGATAGATAGATAGGCACTATATAATAAATAGATAGATATGAAATACACTATATAATAGATAGATAGATAGATAGATAGATACACAAGAACAAATAGAAAGGTTTGGGGGTCCACCCCATATATTATCACGATGCTTAGGTGGGACTGATGTTGGCAGGAGGGTGTGGTCTGCGAACAGAAGTGGGCAGAGCTCTAGCTGAGCTTCTTGTCTGGTGTTCTTTGGAAGAGGGAGAAAAGGCATTAGGGCAGTTCACCAACCCCTTCGCTTCTTACACTTTGCTTAGCCAGTTCTCCCATGTATGTGTGTGTATAGTTAAGAAAAACCGTGCTCTACTACTACTGCTCTATTCTACTTGGAGAATACCAGATCAGAAGCAGAATAATCTAAGAACTGGAGACTTCTTCCTGAAAGTTATAAACGGGCAAAGACAAAGACAAATTTGACCCAGCCTAAGGGCTACAGGGAAAAACCAAGATTGTAGAAGTTTCAAGAACATAAGTTATGCCTAAACAGGAGACATTTGAACATGAGAGGGGACTGGGCCCCATACTACAACATCCTCAAATGGTGTACCAAAGGTACCAAAAAAAGACTGCCATAGGTCTCTCTATCATTTCATCCATCCGGAGATCATGCTGGATCAGAGATCGACCAGTCTACTCAAATTAAGAGCCACCTGGATAGATAGATAGATAGATAGATAGATAGATAGATAGATAGATAGATAGATAGATAGATAGATAGATAGATAGATAGTGTGTCTATCTATCTATCTATCTATCTATCTATCTATCTATCTATCTATCTATCTATCTATCTATCTATCTATCTATCTATCTATCTATGGTTGAAACACACATCAGAATGGCTAAAAAGAAATTAAAAACAAAAAGACACAGTCTTTATATGGTAAGGGTCTGACATCTGACCCCACCCCATCCCACACCACACTGTGAAAACCTTCTCAAAAGAAAATAAACAGAGTTAAATTAATCAAGACACAAGCTTTTATTGCTGCGATCACTAATGTGTTCAGCTTGCTCCCTTCAGGGAGTCTCTCCCCTCTGTCAGAATAGACCACATAGCATTGTCCAACCTGCTATATCCAGTTCAGGCTTGCGGGGGCTGGAGCCTCTGCAGCAGTCAACCCTGGACAAAGCACAGTCCTTCAGAATGGCCAAACCCATGGGGCCAATTTAGCGCTTCCAATTATTATTATTATTATAAATGGATGGATGGAATTATCCTAACGTGCATGTCTTTGGGATATGGGAAGAAAACTGGAGTAACAGAAGAAAAAGCTAAAGCAGAGACAAGGAGAAGGTGCAAACTCCACTAACTAGAACCAGATGCAGACTGTGAACCCAGTGAGAAAGCAGCACCAACCATTACACCACCATCTGACCCCCAACGGCAACAATTATAAAGAAAACAGAACCTATCTATCTATCTATCTATCTATCTATCTATCTATCTATCTATCTATCTATCTATCTATCTATCTATCTATCTATCTATCTATCTATCTATCTATCT
Organism: Polypterus senegalus; assembly: GCF_016835505.1. Lineage (NCBI taxonomy): Eukaryota > Metazoa > Chordata > Cladistia > Polypteriformes > Polypteridae > Polypterus > Polypterus senegalus. Next base: position 146,095,263 of record NC_053166.1, read on the forward strand.
ATCTATCTATCTATCTGAGTCAGAGCCACATTTAAATACTGACTGACTAGTTATGTCATTAAAACATGTAATTTATTTATTTTATTATTCAGTCAGAAGCAACAGGACAAGGCTACATCTATTTCATTTACAAGTAGGAATGGAGCTAAGTACAAAAGGAAAGGATGAAAAGCTAACATTCATTTTGTTTAGAAATGGCATCAGAGTGACACTATGGTTACTGTTACAGTTAATTGAATGGCTGCACTGTTTGTCCTCAATCAGGGTGGCATCAACTGCTATTCAGCAAAATGTGGTAGTGAGTTAAGTGAGTTTTATAGGAGGTAGAAAATAAACTGTAATTGTAAATGAGGACAACATGTTCGTGTAACTAAAGGCTCTAATTGACTTCACTGTCTCCCGCCTCAGGATTTGTGGCGAGTGGAACAAGTGACCTGTGGGATAAATTTGGAAGAAGTTTGACTTGATAACACTGCCAGGGCAGAAGGGGAAGGAAAAGAAATTCTGCACAAATGTAGTTCGAAAACAGAGGTCAGAAGCTTTCAGCCAATGTGACCAGATTGTTAAACTAAAAATAGGCAACTGAAAGAAAAAAATGAAATTTAAAAAATCAAAATGTAAACTTCAGAAGGAAACATCGCAAAATAATCATAAGGCTTTAAAGGGATGGGGTTATTGTCAAGGAAGGGTGCAGCTTCACATCACAGTTCCCATAGCAACATCATCCTGGCTGTAAAATGAACAGTAGGGTCACGATGAGCTTCAGAACTTGGAGGGGTTTATATTCACGAGGACTGAAATGCATCCATTGTTACTTGATTGAGACTTTGTAACTATTGAGATTCTCAGGTGCCTCCCAAAATGTGTTGAATCGAGGGCTCCACAAAACTACTGAATGACGGGCAAACTTCCCAAAGAGAAACATTTTCGTGTTATCTTGTCTTCTGTTCTATTTTCTGGGGTGATCCCTTGGGCTGATAAATTTGTCTCTGACGCCACTAACTAAGCGAATCCAGTTTGTATGAGAATGTCTTGTGCTGAATTTATCACAATTGGACCATTAGCCTCCATCCTTTCATTAGTTTTATAAAACCAGGGTACATAAAACTTAAGCAATATGTCTGCACTCCCAAAGTCATTAATGTCTTTTGTGGTTGAACAGAACTTACCATCGACAATGTATGAGAATTGCCAAGAGACTACAGAGTTCTTATTTGCAGGAATGCACAAAGGAGATACGAGTCGATTATCATTTCTGCTAATGTATCTCCAGGCCTCATTAGGTGCAGTAATTGTCCTAAACAACAGAGAGGTATTTTGACGAGGCATTTTGAACAGACTTGGTAAGCCCCGTCATTTATAAAACATTCCGTTGGGCATTCTGTGTTGTTAATAATAAATAAGCTACATTTACCGTATATACGTGAGGATTGTGGGATGTAATGTGATCCTAGTAGACGGAGCCAGGGGACCTTCCTCTGCCTCATGGTTCCGTAGTCCCGAGTTCAGTAACACAGGCATATGTTTGGGGAGAAGTACGAAGCCCATGAGAACACACAGATAATGTGTTTCAGCAGCCCCACTAGAAAAACTATAATTTGGACTCCCACATATCAGCAAAATTATTTTTATTCACTCACTGAGCAATATTTTAGGACCACAATGCTAATACTGGCTAGGATCTTCTTCTGCTCGCAAAACACTTCAGTTCTTCATGGCATGGATGTTGGAAATATTCTTTAGAAATTTTGGTCCATGTTGACATGATTGCATCATGCAATTTTTGTGGAGTAATCAGCTGCATATTCATTTTACCACATCCCAAAGGTGTACTATTGGGAAGGCCACTGAAGAACACTGAACTCATTGCCATTGTTTAAACCCGGGCGGTTGCACAAGATACCCAAACACTTGACACAACAGACACAGACACGAGCGCCATAAAATAAACGGCTTTAATTTCATGGGAAACACTCTCCACCAATTACAGAACAGCCCAGGAATATAGCACTCAGCATTTCTTCTCTCTCTTTCTTTCTTTCCTTCCTTCAACTCACCTAATCTACAGGCAAGGTTTGTCACTCTTCCTCCCAACTCTGGCTCTCTTCTGTGAGGTAGCTGGCTCCTTTTAAGCAGCACGCGGGAGAACTCCAGGGGGCTCATTAGAGAGATCTGGAATCAAACCCAAAGTAGGGTTCTGCAGCTCCCCCAGGTGGTACCGCTGCAACCCAACAGGGCTGAACCGACCAATACCAAGTCCCATAAAGCCCTGTTGGACTCCGAGGGGCCGTTACACCCCAGTAGTAGTTCAGAGAAAATGGCGCCCTTCATAAGTCATCTACCCCGTCTTTCCATTACAGGGGCTCATTTAGAGAATCTTTTCTTAAAATGGGTTGCTGCCTTTTGGGTCACACGGTGTCTGACTCACTGTTGTATTCAATGGGAAAGGGCTGCGCACGGTTTCTCTTACGATGAATCACCACGGGCAGTTGAAGTAATCGACATTGCTCCATTATGACTCTTGGTGAGGACTGTAGGTGGTAATCCTCCCACTGAGACTATTGGCGGAGAACCTCTAAGGGAGAATCCATCTGACAGTCATTATGGGCTGGTTCTTGAGGACACTAAGAAAGGAGAGATTGGGTCGTGAAAAAAAGAAAGTTTAAGAAACTTTTCTAATTTGGCAACATGAAATGGCACAGCATGATCATATCGCTGATGTAACTCGGCCTTGTAGTTGCTGTGTTTCAGCCAGGGATACCTCCCTGGCTGGGGTTCAAAGACGGTTTTTAAGTGTATTTCATTCATTTTTTTATGTTAACTGTGTTGATTATGTAAGTTCTTCATGCCAATGTGTATTCTGTTAAAGTATGTGCTATGTGTTTTTTGGGTGGTTCCTCAACAGATGGGGCCATCTGCCTAGCAACATCAAATCAATGCCCTCTGCCCTATTAAGGTTGAGGATAGGCCACAGTCCCTTGCGGTTCATTGTGAAAGTGCTTATAGTGGTGGTCAGTTTATTGCTTTTTTGAAATTGTTGTAACCTTTTGCTCTGCCTCTACTCTTGGATTTGTATACTTGGACTGCATTTGCTTTTGGGATTGCTTATTTTGAAAGCATTACCTTCAGTGCCTTCTGTTGTGTGCTACTTAGAGGTTATTTTTGTGCCATAGAAATTTTTGTTATAATAAATCATTTTTTTTATAAAGATCCTTTGTTACTGTTTTTAGTGACATGGTATGACAATTTCCCCCTCTAGTGGGCATTTTCAGTGTTTTTGAGTGCTTTAAAACTATCTAGCTCATAACATTAGTAGTATTTTCATGACACTCAGCAGATGTCACTGCTCTTCTTTTTCTTTCTACTATTATGGTGGTTTTCACTTGTTTTGTAATTACTATGCCATAAACACACAACCACGGGTCACTTTCCTGCCCTTTATTGACATTTAATAAAGGTCGATGTCTGATGATCCATAAACACAATTCTTACAGCTAATTATGAATTCTGAACTTATGTACTGTAATCTGGTGGATTATCAATAGTTGGGTTTGTGAGGACCTTGCTTTTAATACAATAATCTTTTACACCCACCAGTAAAGTGACCATTAGATTGCTGCAACCTAAACATTTTTAAATTTCCTAAACACATCAAGCTATTTTGAAGATTATTTTTTGCTTGTCTGTGGCCTTCACCATATTGTCTACTTATTCTTTATCATTTTTCATCGTTTACTCATCTTTTGCGATTGGCTTAATGCTCAGTAGATGTCGTTGCACTTTTTGTTTTTTCTGTCATGTCATTTGGTTTGTCAATCACTTCGCTGTAATAAACACATAACTATGGGTCACTTTGCCCGTGGCAGCTGCTATCTAAATTTATTTTAATTTTCAGATCAGATCAGATAAGCTTTTGATTAAGACCAAGAATCTAGCTCCTGTAGTTTATGAGTAATCATTTGACAGAGATAGATAGATGCTAAGGTCTGTCTCTATCTATCTATCTATCTATCTATCTATCTATCTATCTATCTATCTATCTATCTATCTATCTATCAATGACACAGGTACATCAAAAAGGTTTGGGGCAGCTACCCATATATTGTGCCCCGGCTGCAAAAGGTTAATTTTTATGAGTTTGTGTTCAGGTTGAAGTTCAAAACAGAACTGACTCGGATTGGATAAAATGGCGGCTTTAAAAGGCGTGACAGGAAGTGACATCCTCTGGACTGCAATCGGAAGTGATGTCGCCGGGACCGGAAGTGACATCATCCAGAGCACCATAACCGGAAGGTGATGTCATCAATGGCGTTGATACCAGAAGTGACGTCATAAATAACGCCAATACTGAAAACTGATGTCATCAAAAGCTCCCGCGCCTAGTGGGATTTCCAGAGGATAGTCTGCAGAGGATGGAGGGAGAGAATTAGTGCAGCTCGCCACCTCCTGGTCTGGCTTAGCATTACTATTATTTAAGCCCTCTAGCTGCCTCCCATGAGCATGTGTGTGACACTATGTATCTATTATATAGTACCTTTCCTATCTATCTATTGGCGCCACCAATTAACCTAATGAGCATGTTTTTGGGATATGGGAAGAAAACTGGAGTAACAGAAGAAAAAGTTAAAGCTATCTATCTATCTATCTATCTATCTATCTATCTATCTATCTATCTATCTATCTATCTATCTATCTATCTATCTATCTATCTATTATATAGTGCCTTTCACTATCTATCTATCTATCTATCTATCTATCTATCTATCTATCTATCTATCTATCTATTATATAGTGCCTTTCACTATCTATCTATCTATCTATCTATCTATCTATCTATCTATCTATCTATCTATCTATCTATCTATCTATCTATCTATCTGTCTGTCTGTCTGTCTGTCTGTCTGTCCAAGAAGGTCTATTGCTAATCTTTAAAAATGTGAATCCAATTTGTCTATGTGTGCGTGTGTGTGTCCTCATCTTCTTTTAAGGGCCGAGGTCCCTCTTCTTTTTCTCTACTTTGACATCTCCTGCAGTGCTCAAGCAGCCCAGGTATCTACTCTTATTTCTTTTTAACAAATTCATCTCTCCTTTCTTTGAATCTTTTTTAACAAAAGCTCATTGTTAAAAATTCACCCACAAGGGCAACAAACCAGTAGCCACCAGCCTCTTCCATTCATGCTGCCATCCCAGAAAACTTTTCATCATTGGTAACAGGCAATTAATTTGAATTGCAGCGGCGCTTTAATTAGAAAACTAAAGCCAACGTAACAGGTACACTTCCACATTGAAAGTCATTTCTTTATCTCTTTAATTCTCAGTTCAAAGATTTATATTATGGCAGCAGAAAGAAAAAAAAAGCCTTTTAAGTCGTCTTCTTCTTGACATTGACCTTGATTTTCTTGTCTTAAAACAGCAAGAAAAGATGTGCAGTTAAAGCACAGTGACATCTTTCTGCCTTGCCGTGTGTTCCATTAGGCTGAAGGTGAGAATGGACGTAATAAATGGATCTTTCTCATAGATTTAGATTCTGAAATTTGCCACTGCTCTTCCTTATTAGTCATAGCATTTTTAATTATAATATGGCAATCGGCAATTGTACAGGCCTAACTTGTAAAAGTTTCAGTAGTCTTATATCACTCTACATAAGGCGTTTCAAGAATATTTGCCAACTTTGATGTATGATTCATCGAAGTAAAATATTCATTACAAACCATGACTCTTTCTTGCCTATTTTTGATGTCTCCGATTAATTATTAAATCATTAATAATAAACTGGCAGACTTAATTTTTTTCAGTCCGGGAGAAAATGATCCGATTTTTCAACTTGGCTCAAATTTTCTCTGCGTGTGAATGTTATGAATTACATGACATACGCTCCTGACTCTCGGAAAATGTTGAATATATTAATAAAACATATTCATTAGAAAAAAATAAAAAAAAAGTTAATTTAAATTTAAATAAAACTTAACATACCCTGAAGCCTAAAATGGATTAAGCGGGTGCAGAAAATGGATGGACTGAGTTGATGGATTCAATTACTCATTTTCTTTATAATCTGAGTCCAGCAAAATTATTGAATGACACAAATTTAAGAAAGTTAAGTCGAGTGATGTTTGAAAATGTTATTGTGGGGTTTGATTTCTTTAGCATTGGACATTAGCTGACCCTTGGGATGCAGTCTGTGGATTCACCCCTTTGTCCCCACTCATACACTGATGAGTGAGGGCTAGTGTTGTGCTACGTCATGTTAAGTGTATCTTATTTTCTATTTCTATTATTAAGAGCCGCATTAAAGCTAACGTGGGTGTAGCTAAATTAATTGACATTATTTCACGAGAAAGAGGCTGAATTTCCAATCTGAAGAATGTTTAACATTGCTCAATGTACCAATCAGCTAACAAACACGTCCTCCAGCGTGGCTGGTAATTAAAACGAAAAGGCGCACTGTAAGTTTCATGAAGCAAAATAAAGTGGCAGTATTAGCAGGGCAAATCAATTATTGCTAGTCATTTAACAAGCAAAGAAAATTTACACACAGTCACGCTTGCAAGAAGTTTCATTCAGATGATGAAAGATTAGCGGAATGTTTATTAGGTGAGCAACGGCAATTTTACACATGGAAAATTAAATGCCAGATGGTCTTAGTAGCGGAAATTATTATTTTGATACATCTTAAACTTTTCTTCAGCAAAATGTCAATGTGCTGCGTTTAAAGGTACAGATTTTTAATAGGTGGCTCCGACGTTTATGCTGGTAAACAAATCTTATTTAGTGAAGCTGCACATTTTCACATGTTGGCTGCTTTTTATGGGAGGATTTTGACTATAAAGATGTATTCATTTACTTATGTGGCTGACACCTTTCAACATTCCTGATACAATTGGTAACATTTCTGAACAGTGTCATCTCCAGACAGAGGAGCAGCTTCAGAGACAGACTGCTGTCACCGTCCTGCTCCACTGAAAGACTGAGGACACCTCACACTATGCGACTGTTCAGTTCCACCCAGGGGGGTAAACGTTAACATTATTATTAACAGTTATTGTCTGTTATACCTGCATTTTTATCTCTCTTTAATTTAATATTGTTTTTTATCAGTATGTTGCTGCTGGAGTATGTGAATTTCCCCTTGGGATTAAGAAAGTATCTATCTATCTATCTATCTATCTATCTATCTATCTATCTATCTATCTATCTATCTATCTATCTATCTATCTATCTATCTATCTATCTATCTATCTATCATTTCCATTCCTATCTATCTATCTATCTATCTATCTATCTATCTATCTATCTATCTATCTATCTATCTATCTATCATCTAGTGCCTTTCATGTCCATTCATATCTATCTATCTATCTATCTATCTATCTATCTATCTATCTATCTATCTATCTATCTATCTATCTATCTATCTATCTATCTATCTATCTATCTATCATCTAGTGCCTTTCATCTATCTATCTATCTATCTATCTATCTATCTATCTATCTATCTATCTATCTATCTATCTATCTATCTATCTGTCTATCTATCTATCATATAGTGCCTTTCATGTCCATTCATATCTATCTATCTATCTATCTATCTATCTATCTATCTATCTATCTATCTATCTATCTATTTCTTTTCAACTTTCTAATTGGAGCACAGGCAGGTCAGGTGACTTGCTCAGGGACACACAGGTGTCAGTAGTGGGATTTGAACCCACAACCTCAGGGCCTGAAGTCCAAAGCCTTAACCACAACATCTCACTGCCTCAATTATTTTCAGGGTCAGATTTCCCATAAGGCCAACCTATGCCGTGGCCTAAGGCGCAGCAGTCAGGGGGGTTTATATACAGAAGAAGTAACAACCGAATATTTACAAATTTTTCAGTATTATTTTGAAAAGGCCATATAAAATGCTGTTTTTAAAATTTACATCCATATACATTAAATAAATTGAGTGGTACATTTATGTTGCCCATCTCTACAGCTTGTGCTCTCTTGCTCAGTCACACACAAAAAGTATTTACTATTTCTCTCTCACACACTCAGCGTAAACCACATGTTAAAGGAAAATTCCAGATTTGGCGTTACAATAGTGATTCCAAGTGATTCATTACACTCATATCGCTTGACTTCTACATACTGTATCTACAGATAGTAGGTACGTAAAATATATTGCTACTACTTTTACATACTGTTTAGTTTACTCAGGGCCGTAAGCCTGAAAGCTGTAAGCAGAAATAGTTGACAGGGGTGTTTGCCAAATTATATGGGGGCTGAGATTTTTATTACAAAACATGAAGCATACACAACTTATGGCTTGTTTATGCAGCATCATTTAATGTTGTGTAATGTAAGTTTCACACAAAATGCAAAAGATTTCAATAAAATTGTATAATCTCAGATGAGAATCGCATTTTATGTCAATTTTACTCGGTGTTTTTCATATCGAATACGCCATCTGGGTGAATAATTTGAACTAACCAAAGACGTAATCGTTGAAGTGGCTACGAGACAAAGGACTACAAACAGTTTTTCCAAACGTTGACATTTTATTAATAATGTTTGTCTGCACGCTAACGACAAATTTGTTGGCTGAAAGGTCTTTTTCTTCTCTGAAAAGAATCGAGGATCATTTAAGATCTACGGTGCAGCAAAATAAGCTGAATGCCTTTGCACTTGTTTGCATTGAAGCAGATTTAACAAGATTTGTTGACTTCAATGTAATAATTCAAGCCTTTTCATGGACAAAAGCATGAAGGAAGAAATTCAAGTAGGTATTTAAGACGACTTGAAGACATTCTGTGGAAGGTTTATTTTGTAGGTGTTAATGTTATGCAGATTCATAAGTAGTGTGGTAGTGTAGTTTTGAATTAAAAATATAATGTAGTACCAAGATTACAAAGATTGTATTAAGTGCTTATATGTTTCAAAAATAAACTATTACATATTAAATTGAGGTTGGCACAGTGGCGCAATAGTAACGCTGCTAACTTGTAGTAAGGAGACCTGGGTTTGTTTCCCGGGTCCTCCCTATGTGGAGTTTGCATGTTCTCCCCGTGTCTGCGTGGGTTTCCTCCCACAGTCCAAAGACATGCAGGTTAGGAGGATTGTCAATCCTAAATTGTCCCTAGTATGTGTGTGTGTGTGTGCCCTGCGGTGGGCTGGCGCCTTGCCCGGGGTTTGTTTCCTGCCTTGCGCCCTGTGTTGGCTGGGATTGGCTCCAGCAGACCCCCGTGACCCTGTAGTTAGGATTTAGCAGGTTGGATAATGGATGGATTGAAAATTGAAAATCAACTTTTGGTAGCAGAATTATGTGCTTTGGCCTAGGGCGTAGAAATGTGTAAATCTGGCCCTGACTGTTTTAGGGTATGTGCTAAACCTTCAGGGTAACAAAGTTCAATTTCTATTGCACCTTTGCACTCTCTGTGAACTGCTTGAGTTATAATTGATTGAACAACATGAACAACATTTATTTCTATAGCACATTTTCATACAAATGATGGAGCTCAAAGTGCTTTACTGGATGAATAAAGTGAAAAAAGACAAAATCAATAAATAAAAGGAGGACGGGAAAAAGAAAAAAAAAGAAAATCGGCAGGGGTTCCGAGGCCAGGAGACCACCCAGCCCCCTCTGGGCATTCAACATAACATCAATGATCTCAATCAGTCCTCATGGTATTCAGGGTTCACATGGAAGAACCTGATGCTGATGGTCATGTGGACTTCTGGCCTTTATTCCATTAATGTAGGGACATCAGGGTGCTTTGATCTGGTGGTGGTGGTGGTGCAGAAGAAGGCAAGATGTCACCAGACTGTTAATAATTCTGAAATGCAGTCAAAAGTAACTATGAATCTGCACACAGCTCAGCAGAGCAGATTCAATCCTTGAATTCAATTTCTGGTAACACTTGAGTGTAGGCACTGCACTGCAAAAATGCATCTGTTATTCCTTAAAGACTTCTTCAGGCCTTCAGAACATTTCCAAAGCATCAGTAAAGTGTTCGTTTGTCTCTGCAATGTGACCTCCTTACTAAACCTCACTCTGGAGTGGTCTTAATGGAGACACATTCCTCCTGACATTCCATATTTAGTATAAGATCTGTGAATCCTTCGTATTAACAAGTCATTTTACCAGCATGTCAGCATGCCGCACTGCACATAAATGAATAACCGACCTGCTGAAGTTTTATTAAGTATGATGAAGACCAAAAGAAGTTTTGTTAAGGTCTTGTTGCATAAGAGTAAGTGAGAAACAGATGTGTGTTTTTTTTGCAGGACCTAAACTAAAGTGTTATCAAAAATTGAATTCAAGGATTGAATCTGCTCCCATTGCTGAGCTTTGTGCAGAATCCTAGTTACTTTCGACTGCATTTCAGACTTATTAACAGTCTGTTGACATCTTGCCTTATTCTGCGCCACCAGCACCACCTGATCAAAGCACCGTGATGTCCCTACATTGATGGATTAAAGGCCAGAAGTCCACGTGACCGTCATCATCAATTTCTTCCATGTGAACCCTGAATACCATGAGGACTGGTTGAGGTCATTTATTTTAGGTAGATTGCCTAGAGGGGGCTGGGTGGTCTCATGGCCTCGGAACCCCTGCAGATTTCATTTTTTTTCTCAGAATTGTTAACAGTCTGGTGACATCTTGGTTTCTTCATGTTGTTCAATCAATTATTCTTTAGTTTTTATAACTCAGGCAGTTCACAGAGAGTGCAAGGGTGCAACAGAAACCTTAAGGTTTGGCCAGTTTGCCCAATTTTCTTTCTATAGGTACCAACAGGAAATTTTAGAGTAGCGTATCAGTTAGAAATTCTCAGCGTCTGTCTGAGGGTAAATTTGTGCTCAGTGGAAGAGATGCAAACTCTTAGTGTTCACCACACACATACGTAACACATTGTGACCAGTGGATAAGCAGACGGTTTAAGTACATATCGTGTTACGCATGCACGTCAGAGGATCTCCATAATTGCTCTGTTGAGGTATGTAATAACCCGCCGGGACAAGAGGGGGCGCTATCACAAATATTGTCATCTCCATCTCAGCCCTGCAAGCCGCCCAGAGATGACAACTGACTCCACCCACTTCTGGTTCACTGTCCATAAAAGCCCAGACATCCTGGAAGTAAACGTCATTTTGGGATGAGCTCCCGAGCAGACTGACCCCGGCCTACGGTTAGAAGCCTCATGTATTTTCAGGAGCCTTTTGTAGCCCGAACACAAGGACAAAGGTGCCACAGAAGTGTATACTTTTTGTTGATTTCGGTTTGTAAATTAAACAGGACGACCACTGGGTCACTGCTTTTTGCAGATGATGTTGTCCTGTTTGCTTCATCAGGCCGTGATCTTCAGCTCTCTCTGGATCGGTTCGCAGCTGAGTGTGAAGCGGCTGGGATGAGAATCAGCACCTCCAAATCCGAGAGCATGGTCCTCAGCCGGAAAAGGGTGGAGTGCCCTCTCAGGGTTGGGGGAGAGATCCTGCCCCAAGTGGAGGAGTTCAAGTATCTCGGGGTCTTGTTCACGAGTGAGGGAAGAATGGAGTGTGAGATCGACAGGCGGATCGGTGTGGCGGCCGCAGTGATGCGGGCTCTGCATCGGTCTGTCGTGGTGAAAAAGGAGCTGAGCCGTAAGGCAAAGCTCTCAATTTACCAGTCGATCTACACTCCTACCCTCACCTATGGTCATGAGCTATGGGTAGTGACCGAAAGAACGAGATCGCGAATACAAGCGGCTGAAATGAGTTTCCTCCGCAGGGTGTCTGGGCTTTCCCTTAAAGATAGGGTGAGAAGCTCAGTCATCCGGGAGGGGCTCAGAGTAGAGCCGCTGCTCTTCCGCATCAAGAGGAGTCAGATGAGGTGGCTCGGGCATCTGATCAGGACGCCTCCTCCCTGGTGAGGTGTTCCGGGCACGTCCAACCGGGAGGAGGCCCCGGGGAAGACCCAGGACACGCTGGAGGGACTATGTCTCCCGGCTGGCCTGGGAACGCTTGGGATTCTCCCGGAAGAGCTGGAAGAAGTGGCCGGGAGAGGGAAGTCTGGGCCTCTCTGCTTAAGCTGCTGCCCCCGCGACCCGACCTCAGATAAGCGGAAGAGGATGGATGGATGGATGGATGGATGGATGGACCTGATTGGTGCCCCAATTTTTTTTTTTTTCTGGCACTCTTTGTCATTCCTGCACACGGCCACAACACTAAATATACAATTTTCTAACAGCTGCTCCATATGTAATATTTTCATAAAATTGTGTGCTAAGAAAAAGTGTACCACCTGCTAACACAAACCACCAAATGGCTATGAGTTTTGCAGTAACATATTGTTGGTCATTGTGAATGGATTTTACTTCTTACTTATTTGGCTTCTTTTACTTTCTTTTTATTTTTGTTTTACTAATTTATCCAAGGAGACTTAACAACAAGGGGGCCGCAGTGGGTAACACGGCTGCCTCGCAATAAGGAGACCTCGGTTCACTTCCCGGGTCCTCCCTGCATGGAGTTTGCATGTCCTCCCCGTGTGGGTTTCCTCCCACAGTCCAAACACATACAGGTTAGGTGCATAAGTGTGTGTGCACTGCGGTGGGCTGGCGCTCTGCCCGGGATTTGTTCCTGCCTTGCGCCCTGTGCTGGCTGGGATTGGCTCCAGCAGACCCCTGTGGCGGGTTGAAAAATGACTGACTGACTGACTTAACAACATTTGAGATACAATCGGTTTCATTTCTTTTGTTTTTCCCGTTGATGCACAGGCAGGTGAAGTGACTTGCTCAGGGTCACGCAGGTGTCAGTAGTGGGATTTGAACCCACAACCTCAGGGTTTAAAGTCCAAACTACACCACATTGCATAAAAAACACAATCTGGTGTATAGATGGTAAAATTCGACACAAGCAAAAAACAAATCACAAACAAACAGGGTGGAGAGATGGCTCTGCAACTGACAACCTGTGCTACTCTCTGGAAGGTTGCTGGTTCAAATCTAATTACCGCCAGAAAGGATCCTACTCTGTTGGGCCCTTCTGCAAGGCCCTTAACCTGAAAATTGCTCTGGGGTGCTGTTCAGTGGCAGACCCTTGTGGACGCTAGGGCTCACTGTTGCCCCTTTAAACCCAACAGACAGACACACAGGACACAGGGTAAAAGCACTAAGAAGATTTTTCATTTCTTTTTCTTCCTTTTATGGTGCCTCCAAGCACCACAGCCACAATAAACACAAGTTAATACAGTAACGGTTGCAATTCTCTCTATATATATATATTTCCTCCACACCTCCCAGAAAGCTTTGTCCACCTCCACCTGACTCTAGCTTTCTTGCTGGGTTCACAGCAGTCCTTTATAGTCCTTGATCCAGAAGTGCTTCTGTTCTTCCTCTCACGTGGCTTGCCAGCACTTCTGGGTCAGATGGAGAATTCCAGGTTTTTAATCAGCCCGGCCCCATGACTTCCTAGCACTATAAGGGAAGCATGACTTCCCAGGTCCTTTCACAGCACACCCTGGCGGCACCCACACACACAACAGGGCTGAGTGACCGAACTCCAAGTCCCAGGATGCCCTGTAGGAATCCAGGGCACCCCTACACACCAGGGGAGCTGCCATCTAGCGTTTCGGGGGAGGCAGTGTCCAAAAGTAGCTGCCTTCCCTTATCCTTCCATTTTAGGGGTGTCCCGGCCAGGCTGTCTCTCATATCCTGCACTCTGACCCCCAAAGGTCAGACAAAAAGACAATTACCCCTTAGGCATTAACAAAGTGTATCACAAATACCTGGCATTTTACACTGCTAATGTCAGTGAAAGGCTTATTTATGAAAAAAGCATATTTTTAAATTATTGTTTTCCAAAAGCAACAGTGCCCCTAATGTGCAAAAGAGCCGCTTGCAAAAATACAAGGGTGGTTGAATCAGAAGGTGGCATAGGTAAAATCAGTAGGGACCCTCTGGAAAAGGCACAGTGGGTGTGAATTGAAAATGAAAGAGGAATGGCAGCGGGTCAAATTATCAGTTACCCCTGAGTGGAAGCTTGATGTCAGTAGTGGCATGCATTTTTATTTTAAATGCATAAGATGCTCATTTAGTAATTGTGCTCTATACTCTATGCACACAGGATCATTATAAAGTCTGTGGGCACTTTCAAATAATAATAATATTAATGTTTAATGTAAACAGATAAACTAGGAAGGACAGCATTGTAAGAAACAGATAAGATAATTAAGTAGAAACGACCTGGCAATCCATAAATTATCAGAACATTAGAACAATCTGGACAAGAACAGGCCATTCAGCCCAACAAAGCTCGCCAGTCCTGTCCACTTAATTCTTATAAAATAACATCATGTCGAGTTTTGAAAGCCCATAAAGTCTTGCGGTCCACCACACTACTTGGTTTCTTATTCTATGTGCCTGTGGTTCTCTGTGTAAAGAAACACTTCTTAATGTTTTTTTGCAAAATTTACCCTTAACAAGTTTCCAAGTGTGTCCCCGTGTTCGTAATGAACTCATTTTAAAGTCACAGTCTCAATCCACTGGACTAATTCCCTTCATAATTTTAAACACTTCAATCAGGTCACCTCTTCATCTTCTTTTACTTAAACTGTAAAGGTTCAGCTCTTTTAATCTTTCCTCATAACTCACCCCCTGTAGCCCTGAATCAGCCTCATTGCTCTTCTCTGGACTCCTTCTAGCGCTGCTATGTCCTTTTTGTAGCCTGGAGACCCAAACTGCACACAATACTCCAGATGAGGCCTCACCAGTGTGTTATAAAGCCTGAACAGAACCTCCTGTGACTTGTACTCCACACATCAAGGCGCTATATAACCTGACAGTCTGTTAGCCTACTTAATGGCTTCTGAACACTGTCGGGAAGTTGATAGTGTCAAGTCCTCTATGACTCCTAAATCCTTCCCATAAGGTGGACTTTCAATTTTCAGACCTCCCATTGTGTATTCAAACCTAACAGCTTTATTTCCCACATGTAATAATTTACATTTACTGACATTACATTTCATCTACCACAAATCTGCTGTTCAAGTCCCTCTCTGATGATTCAACGGATTCCAGATTATCTGCCAATCCACCTATTTTGGTATCATCTGTAAGATTAAAGAGCTTGCCATTTAAATTCCTATCCTAATTACTTACAGTACATATATTAAAAATATTGGCAGCCCCAGCACTGACCCCTGCTGGATGACACTCATAACAATTCTGATAAGGTTCCTCGCACCATCACCCTCTACTTCCTGTGTCTGAGCCAATTCTGCACCCATCTACACAACCTCACCCTGAACTCCCACTTCTTTTAGTTTGATGCCCAACCTCTCATGTGGCACCTTATCAAATGCTTTCTGAAAATCCAGATAAATAACTTCTCCTGCACCACTCTGATAATATCCTTTTGTTATTTCCTCATTGATTTCCAGCATGTCAGTAAAACACAACCTCCCTCGTCTGAACCCGTGGTGACTGTCCAGTAAAACTCCCGTCATCGCCATGTGTTGCCCAATCTTTCCCTTACTAAATCCTTCCATTAATTTTCCTGTGATGCACGTTAAGGTTACTGGTCTCTAATTGCTGCTCAGTCACCTTTTTTATATAACTGGATACTTCCTAGTGGGAATCTAAACAAATTTAACAAGTAGTGCATTGAAAATCTGTATATAGAGTGGGCTCTGCAATGAATGCAGATTTTGCATATAAAGTACAACACTTAACGTTAGATGGGATAAGGGCAAAGACCGCCTTAGGTGAGGAAGCAACCTAGAAACCAAATTAGTCAAGAAAATATTAGTGCATAGGTAAGGATGATGTAGTGCATTCATCCCAGAGTCGTTCTTCAAAGGCCAGGCAGTAAAGCCTGCGCTTCTGTTTGGTTTAGGAGATCGATGATAAGCCATCTAGGCA
This sequence comes from Polypterus senegalus, assembly GCF_016835505.1. Lineage (NCBI taxonomy): Eukaryota > Metazoa > Chordata > Cladistia > Polypteriformes > Polypteridae > Polypterus > Polypterus senegalus. Next base: position 146,111,141 of record NC_053166.1, read on the forward strand.
AACAGGAGAGTGTGAAATAAAGCTGGATAAGAGTCCCAGAGAGGAACACCTGGAGTCCTGGAAAAGAAAGACATCTCAGGCAGAATTATCTGTTCTGGCAGAGTTAATGATGTGGAAAAGCATGGCAGGCATGAAGCTTTTGGAGAGGGGGCAGCAAAAGTTAAACGTAACCAGTGCAGTCAGTCAAGTCAAAGTCACCGATGAGGTGCCACGGCCCAGGAAGATCACATGCAGGATTAAATGGACTCCAGCTAAATTAACGGATTGAGAATATTTCAACCACAAGAATATATGTGACCATGAATAGAGCAGATCTATCTATCTATCTATCTATCTATCTATCTATCTATCTATCTATCTATCTATCTATCTATCTATCTATCTATCTATCTATCTATCTATCTATCTATCTATCTATCTATCTATCTATCTATCTATTATATAGTGCCTTTCCTTTCTATCTATCTATCTATCTATCTATCTATCTATCTATCTATCTATCTATCTATCTATCTATCTATTATATAGTGCCTTTCATATCTATCTATCTATCTATCTATCTATCTATCTATCTATCTATCTATTATATAGTGCCTTTCTTTCTATCTATCTATCTATCTATCTATCTATCTATCTATCTATCTATCTATCTATCTATTATATAGTGCCTTTCATATCTATCTATCTATCTATCTATCTATCTATCTATCTATCTATCTATCTATCTATCTATCTATCTATCTATTATATAGTGCCTTTCATATCTATCTATCTATCTATCTATCTATCTATCTATCTATCTATTATATAGTGCCTTTCCTTTCTATCTATCTATCTATCTATCTATCTGAAAGCTAAATTCACTAATCTGAATTTGCACACTTCCATTTAAAACATTTAACAAACAGCTTAAAAAGAATTTATGTTAGTGTCATTGTGCAGTGTATGAGGGACCAATGGGGGGGGGTCATACTCCCGTATCTGGCCTGGATGCCAGGGGATGCCAAGCACAGCTGGGAGCAGTGATATTCTCCCACCATGCCAGGACAAGGCTACAGCAGCAGCTACTCTGGGGGATTGGCATTCTAGCTACCATGGAGCAATACCTGGGATGGACTGAGGAAGGGGGTGGGGGGACAGCACGGTGGACAATGCCCTACTATGGGTAGTTTATCCTCCTTTACATGGGGTGGCAGCATCCTGTCTGGATGACCGTGGGATGGACAGGAAGGGTGGGAAGGGTAGCATGGAAGTTGTTGTCCCAGTGGTCTGTCCTGCCAAGTTCTGTGGGTGCTGCCAGGGAGAGCTGAGGAATATTTACAGCACAGGGACCATTGGGGTCCTGCCAGAGCCAGAAGTGTTTCCCGGGGTAATAGATTGAGCATTAGAAGTACTCCCAGGTCTGGGGTTAAAACTGTGCTCTGAATGTGGATCTCAATGCCCCAGTTCAGTGATGGGGACACTGTGCTGTAAAAATTGTGCCGTCCTTCAGATGAGAAGTGAAACTGAAGTCTCCGACTCTGTGGTCATTAAACATTCTTGAGCGCCTTTCCTAAAGTATACAGTGTATCTTGATGTCCTGGATAAACTGTCCACCACGGCCTGGTCATTCTGGCCCCCTAATCATCTCCTGTCTCTGACTGGTTAACAATCTCTCACCCCTTCACCACCCTACAGCTAATGTGTGGTGAGTGTAATGGCGCAAAAATGACTGCCATCACATCATCCAGGTTGATGCTGCATATTAGTGGTGGTTGAAATGGCTCCCCACTCACTGTTTAAAGTGCTTTGAGAATCTTGAAAAGTACTATATAAATGTAATGAATTATTATTATTATCATCATCATCTCTAAGAAAATGTTTATTATACTTTACTTACTGTATGCACTTTAAAGTGACAGACTGCTGTCACTGTCCTGCTCCACTGACAGACTGAGGAGAGCGTTCCTCCCTCACACTATGCGACTCTTCAATTCCACCCCTGGGGGGCATAAACGTTAAAACTACACAATATTATAGACTGTTGTACCTGCCTCACACTCTCCACCTTGCATTCTTTAACTTGCACTCCATTTTTATCACTCTTTAATTAATATTATTTTTATCAGTATGCTGCTGCTGGAGTATGTGAATATCCCCTTGGGGATTAGTAAAATATCTATCTATCTATCTATCTATCTATCTATCTATCTATCTATCTATCTATCTATCTATCTATCTATCTATTCAACTTTGTTTGATATTTAAAATAAAGTGTTATTTAGGTCTTGATTAGTTTGTGTCCGGATATTCTCTTAAGTGTATGCCACATTGAAAAGATAGATTGCAATTCAGATTGTGGATTGTGATATGATTTTTTGGAAAGATCGCCCACCCCTAATTTGACTAATCAAGTTTTCAAACTTATGTAGGGTTTATCTATCTATCATATAGTGCCTTTCATATCTATCTATCTATCTATCTATCTATCTATCTATCTATCTATCTATCTATCTATCTATCTATCTATCTATCTATCTATCTAAAGATGTCTGAGACAGAAAATGCTTTAAATTATGTCTCTCTATTATAATAATAGGATGCATACAAGTAATAAATATATTTACCTGCACGCACAAATAATAGGTTGTAGATAGTTTAACTGAACACCGAGTTGAAATTTCTGTCTAAATTGCAGGAACAACACAGACATTACAAATCTTTGATCTGAAAATTCCCAGGAACTCCCATTACTGCTAACTGATTAAAGAGATCAGGTTTCTGCCACTGAAAAAAGTAGAAACTCTTCAAGGACTCCTACTCTCGAGGCTAAGAGACACATCAGGTCAGAAATTAATTTTAATGAGTGAAAAACAGAACATGATCAGGGTTTTACCATTGGAGCTCTACCGATGCTGTTATGTGTGAAGCTCAGCTCTCTGACCCGCGTGATTTTAACCTCACAGGCTGGCGTGTTATCTAATAGGATTCTGCTAGATTTGTTCAGAGCTTTGTATACGCCTGCCATTGGATCGAACTTTAACCAAGAGGCCAAACATGAAAGTGTGATCTGCTTTGTCTTCTCTCAACTCAAAGCTTAATGGCAATAGATGTGCAGATACTTCTTCTCAGTCATTTTGAAATCATAAGAAAGCTTATCTGATCAGAACCTCCATACACAAAAGAAGCAGGCCCTTACAAAAGAGTCAATAACTTATTGGCTTTTGTCATGGAGAAAGTGACACTGCACTCATTTCTGTCCTCCTACTTTTCCCTGTAGTATTACTCATATCCTGGGGGTGGTCCTCTAACTGTAATGGACAGGTGGTCCCACAAAATACAATGAACATCAGAGAACATAATTACAGACATGATAAAAAATAATTAGGCAAATGTTGTAAATAGAAAAATAACAATACAGAAAAATAAATAAAACTACAGAAAAATAATATAGTAAATTGTAAATAAAAAATAACACGCTAGGATGAAACATGTACAAAAAAGACATTAAAAAGAAATTCAAGCTTAAGCTAGGGAAGAAGGCACCAGAGTACATACGAATGAGTTGCATTTGACTTTGAACCTGCTTGCCTTTATAGGACTTGGGGGGCGGTCCTTTAACTTGTAATGAACAGGTGGCCCCGCCTCTCAAAGGATCTGCCCACAGAATACAAAGAGCATGAGAGACATAAATAACCGTATATACTCTCGTATAAGTCGGAGTCCTGAAACCCCAAAAATCGATCATAAAGTTAGATCCCGACTTATACTCCTGTTCAAAAATGCAACAATTTTTTTTTATATATCTTCTTGCCTCCTCCAATCTCACATCAGTTTCTCAGACACATCAAAGTTTGTTGCAGCAGTGCAGTTACCAATTTTCTGTCACCACTTCAGTGATATTTAATTTAAAACCAGCTTCATATTTTCTTCTGATTGAACGCTCCATCATAGATAAGGGATACTCATATAATAAAGGTGTATGAGGGTGTGAGATACGAAAAACACAAAACAGTGCAAACGTCACTTGGGAATAGTTAGGTATTACTGTGTAGTCACGTAGGCACAATACAGAGAAAAAGAAGGCTGTGTGCTTCGTGGTTACTCTCTCAGGTGGGCGTTAGCATATCATAAGATCTTGGATTAACAGCATGAGTTTTCTGCATTCGATTTATATGACCGACATTATAAAATATCAGAAATTATATGGTAAAATCAAGCCCGACTTATTCGAGGGAGAACTTATCTGCAAGTACAGTATATACAGTCAGTCAGTCATTTCCAAACCCGCTGTATCCTAACACAGGGTCACGGGGGTCTGCTGGAGCCAATCCCTGTTAACACAGGGCACAAGGCAGGAACAAATCCTGGGCAGGGAGCCAGCCCACCGCAGGGCACACACACACACCCACACACCAAGCACACACTAGGGACAATTTTGGATCGCCAATGCACCTAACCTGCACGCAGATACGGGGAGAACATGCAAACTCGACCCAGGTCTCCTTACTGTGAGGTAGCAGCACTACCACGGTGCCACCATGCCGCCCCAAGTATATACAGTAATAAGCAAATAGAACAAACATCGATAATATGTAATTACCAAATAACAAAAACAATGGAAAACAATGAACAGTAACGAAAAGAGAGCAAAGAAGATGAAAAGAAGAAATTCACATATGAGCCAGGGGATGAATTCAGGGTTAACCATACCAACTTGTTTGCTTCTTCACTTTTTGACTACGAGTTTGGGTGCCATTTCATGTTTTGTTGCTTTAATCTTTTGTTCTTTTTCCTTTCTGTTGTCTCGCAGCCCTTCCATTTGCCCATGTGCCATTACAGTACCCATAAGGGTGCTAGAGTATGTGCTGGAGCCGGATATATTCGGGGTGGGATAGCACCACACCTAAAGACAACGGTGAATTGAGCTGGTAGAAGATAGCCAATAAGGAGATTAATAAATGGCCTGGGAATGAAAGAAATGTCATAGTCCAAAATGGTGAGTTATATTGAATAATAAGAATCAGAAATTAGAATGAGATAGCTGAAGAAGAAGAGGAAGCATAAGGCATCCCAACATCATGCACTGAACTTGTTACTACCTGGCAGACATAATCTAGAAGATGGCATATAAGGAGATCACAGAGCAGGTTAAAATAACTAAAGAAGATGAGGACAGTGCAGTAATGTCTATAGAGGCGGCACCGTGGTGCCCAAGTAAAACCTGAGAATGAAATATTTAGTTCCACAACCCAAACCCCTTTGGGCCTCTTCTCAGCTCTCTGTCCTACTCCTGTAATACAGACGATTAGAAGAGGAAGGTTAAAAAACGGGAGACCCGTACGTGTAAAGCGCTATACAGTATAAAAATAGCATTAAGACCATCATCCAGAAGCTCCATGATTTACTCTGCGGTTTTGCTTTCAAATCCCTTTGTGGCAGAACCAATCAATTTTGCACGACAGCTCCCACAGCATTCTGCGCTTAATTTATGGAATGTCAGTCATGCTAATTGCCATCGCAAAGCACCTGGGATTAGGTGACACTTTCTTCTGAGACTCTGCTGCCGATCGGCCTTTGTGATAGAGGAGATCATGCGGGGTGGAAGTCGTGCACCATAGACTGGGATCTAAATGCAGACCCATTCCCAGAGACCATTTTTTCTCCCCCAAAAAATGAAGTTTTTTTACGACTTAGAAATCACAATGTCCTTCGCCATTGCACATTCTTGCTCTAGGCAGCTTTACTAAAGCCACTGCAGAAAAAAAAAGAGCTAAGCACAAGAACTAAATTATACATGGATTTTCTTTTTCTGCCTTTTTGGAATTATCAGTGCGACAGGAAAAAAATAAAAAATAAACACTCAACATAGTGGCACTAAGCCATGCAACAAGATGTTGTTTTTGGTTGTCATTTAAAAGTTAGTTTTAATGCATGGTCGCATAATCCATCCATCCATTTTCCACGCCCGCTTTTCTGTCATAGGACTGCTAAATAGAAAGAGTCTACCATGGCAGTAATTTGGTCACCCTGAACCAGATAGGCAGCAAGAGGTACAACACAAAAAGTCATCATGGGCCAGTTGATCAGCAACAGGTGTGCCAGATCAGCAGCAGCGGGCACAGTGCTGAAACATGCATTGGACCAAATGAGCAGTCATGGGCACAGTGTAAGAACTTGACCTGAAATACATTGGCATGTGATAAGCCGAGTTTGCAGGGAATTCAAAAGAATAGCTGCAACAGAATTATTGATAGCTGATCACAAAAGTTAGGATAGTTCTACTGTGGTAAAAGTTCTAGCAAGGGAGAACGCGGTGGCAGGCCAAAGTCGCACAGGCGTTCGGTATCTTCTCACAAGTCGCTCCACTGGTTTGAAAGCCTGCAAGTCAGAACTGGCGTGTCTGAAGCTGTTCTATTATTACAAGGCGGGCATTCAAACTGGAGTGGCCCGATGGCAAAGTGTATGCCTGAAGACACTGCGGGAAGGAAAGAGCAGAGTGCTGAGTTTAAGAAAGTTGCTGGCAGAGAGAACATGCACAAAGAGAAATAAAAGACTGAGTGAAAGTTCGCCGTGTAACTTACCTACAGAGGTGAACGAGCAGCCGGCGCAACATGGTTGCAAACACATATGCATGTGGGAAAAGGGCGAGGTCATCATCATCATCATATCTTATCACGCCAGTGCCGTATCCAGGTAAGAGCGGCATAATTAGCATCCTTAAGATCTTCATCGGTGCATGTAGGGCCTTGGGAACATTCATGGAGAATGTGGTCCATTCTTTGGGTGGGCTCACCTCAGGGACATTCAGCGATTGTTGTGAGGCCCCATCTAAATAGGTTTTCCCTTGTTTTGTCCGCCTTTGACCTTGCTCGGTTAAGCATGCATCAAGTCTTTCCTAGAGAGGGATGTTCCATTGGGGTAGATGCCCTTGAGGTCTAGGTTGGGCTTCATTGGGAGGGCTACGGTCAGTCTCTCGCCACCTCTCGAGCCTAGGTGTTGTGGACTTTGGATTAAGGGGTTCCATTGTGGTGAAGCTCCGACGAGAAGGTAGTTGGCGATTTACCTCCTGGTGATGGTGAAGTGGGTGTCTGGAGTCCATCATTTGCTTGAACCTTTCTACTCTTGAACTAGTTTCTCATCATATATATGGGGAGGTGCAATCCCGGCCAGCCTGTATGAAGCAGGAAGGCACACTGTTCGCAATGTGCCGGTGAAGATTCAGCATGAATTATTTAGCACAGGGTCAATCTTGTTGGCTTGAGGTGACCTACCCAACACTGGTGTGTAATACTCTGCAGTTGAATAACAGAGTGCCATGGCCATTGATCACAGAGTCTTAGGGTCTGCTCCCCAGGATGTGTTAGCTAGTTTGAAGGCTGAGGTTTAAATTAATGACACTGCACCTGATTAGAGGACGTAGGGTGTGTGACTCAAAGTCGATCGCTATTGGGAGATTTTGAAAGACGTGAGTAAGGATTGACTAGGCAATAGCTGTATAAAACCATAGAGGTCATCTTTTGACCGGTCTTTGGTCTTTCAGACACTTCTTTATTGCTGAGTTGGTGGAACAGATAAAAGAGTTTTGTAAGAGAAACAGATGACAACAATAAAGAGCTGGGGTACAAACCTGGTCATCCTGTATAATCGGTTTAGGAAAATAAACAATAGAATACACACAATAATTGTGGCGTCGTCTTTGCAGACTAAGTTCAGAACAGAACTGTCCCAACATGGCGGAGCTTCTGACAGGAAGAGATGGGTCCAGATGGATGGACACTGAAATGGATGTTAAGAGATGGTATAGCTGTCAATCATCCGGTCTGCAGAGGGAGGAAGAAAGACATTAGGGTGCAGCGCCAACCCCTGGAGTGGCAGTAGAATTACAGTCACTAGAGTCCTTCAGCTGTCCCCTGAGCACATGCGGGTGACAGTTTTGTCTATAATAGTGAAGACAGTTTACTTCCAATTTATATATATTTTTGTTTGGAAGTAATCTGTCGTTATGGGTGCTCAGTTTTTCATTATTGTCATTGTGCGTAATTTTTTCACTTTTTGCTTTTGATTATTTTTCTGTCTGTCCATTGTGAACTGTCTGTGGAAGAAGAGGGAAGAAGAAAACACTTTTTGAATTTGAGTCACCATAATTATTTTACATAGCAACTGCACCGATTTTTCCGTGTTTTTGTTAATGTTCTTGCATTGAACTGTGCAAATATTTGCAAGACATTGCTTTAAATAGTCATTAGCACCTCGGGTATAAACTAGAATTCTATTTTTGTAACAATTATCATTGTGTGTGTCTCAGTTCTCCCATCCCTTGGTCGTTCAGTTACGGCTCCAGGTGCCCAGAGTCTGAAACTATGTAATGGTGGCATCACAGGGCAGCAATCCATGCAGTGGAAAAACCTGCCTTGTACCACATGGACTCTAATGTGGAGGGTGCAGGAGCTTACCCTAGACTAGATGGCAGTGCCAAAGGCTGGCCTGTACCAGATGGGCACCAGCAGGAATGTTGTGGGAGCCCAGTTTGGGAGAGTTGGTCAGCAACACGCGCAATGTCAGAATCAGTCTTTCAAAAGATTGCCATCGACGGTCAAATGGACTGCACCTCCATAACACTGTAATGGAATCTTAAGGTTTAGAAAGTAAAAGGATGTTATGCAAAAATCAAATCAATTCTTTTTTTGTTTCGTAGAGAGCGGATCACCTTCCATACATATACTGTACACATACTGCTCTTTTAGCACTCTCAGCCTACACTCACTACTGAACACTATAAAAGAATAAACACAGCAAAAATTGAATTTTATAACATAAGATCATCAGTTCTTGAAAAGCAGCAGTCATCCTCATAAAAGTGAATTCATTAACCTCCTACAGCAGCAAAGACCTCATAATTGTCCTCTTTGGACCTAATTTGACAAGACAGAAATCCATCTTAGTCTTTCTTTTTATACCTTTTTCTTGTTTCTTTCTGATAAATAATTAGACCGACGGACAGACATTTCTTGTTGCCGCACAAAAACGCTAACCAATCAGTTGTCAGCTTGTCAACGTTGCTGATTGGCTGGCAAAAAGGTCCTTGGTCAGGACAGTAACCAAGAACCCAGTAGCCACTCTAACAGATACTTCGGAAGTCCTCTGCTGAGACGGGTGGACCTGTTGGAGGGACAACCATCTAAGCAGCTCTCCATCACTCAGGCATTTGTGACGGAGTTACTAGACAGAAGCAACTCTTGAGTAAACGGCATGTGACAATTGAAGAGATTTTGAGAAGATGAGGAAAAAGATTCTCTGGTCTGATGACACAAAAACAGAATCTTTTTTGGTCAGAACTCCAAGGAAAATTGTTGGTAGTGCTCATCATCTATCTAATACCATCTCTACGATGAGGTACAGAGTTGGCAGCATCATGCTACGGGGGTCGTTCTCAGCAATAGGGACATGAACACTGGTCAGAATTGAGAGAAGGATGAATGCAGCCAAATGCAGAGAGGTCCTTGAGGCAAACCAACTGCAGGGTGCACGTAACCTTGGACTGGGGCAATGGTAACCTGTTTAGCACAGTAATGACCTTCGGTATACAGCTGAGGCAATGCTGGTGTGGCTTTGTGAAAAGTCTCTGACTGTCCTTGAGTGTGCCACACAAATTCCATAGAAAATCTGTGGAGAGACCTGAAGATGGCAGTTTACTAATGCAGGAACAAAACCCCAAAGCCACAGTGGCCTGCTGTGAGAACCCAGCTTGGGACACTTGGTCAGCAACAAGCACAATGTCAGAATTAGTCTTCTACCAGATTAGCATCAATGGTCATAGTGTAGAAACCCAATGGTTAAGTATAGAGAAAGCCAGGGCCACAGCACAGGACCCTGCCCTGGATCTTATACAGGTCACAATGGGCTGGACCACCCCAAAACACTGTAATGAAAATGAAAGGATGTTATGAAAATATATAACCATTTCTTGTTTGTTTCCTAAAGAGATATCACCTTCCATATACATATGCATATTACTATTTCAGCACTCTCAGCCTACACCCACTGCTGAGCACTATAAAAGAATAAACAGTGTGGAATCAACTTTATTATATAGGATCATCAGTTCTTGCAAAACAACAGTCATCCTTATAAAAATGAATTCCCAAACCTCCTAAAGCAGTAAAGAGCGTATAATTGTCCAGCTTGCCCCTAATGGGACAAGATAGCATTCCATCTTAGCCTTTCTTTTTGAACCCTCTTCTTGTTTTCTTCCCGACCAATAATTAGAGCAACAGACAGACATTTCTTTTCGCCCCACAAAAACGGTAACCAATCAGTTGTCAGCGTGTCAACGTTGCCGATTGGCTGGCACTGCTACGCCTTTAAGAAGAGGTGAAAGGCTTTCAGAGTGCACCTAGCTGTGAAAAAAGACTGCAAAGAGGTTTGAAGCATAATAAATTCATTTTAATGACCTGTCATTGTTTATATTCTCCAGCGGTCACATGACATATCCAAAACCCACATATCAGGCTTGCTCCAAAACAAAAAAAAAAAGAAGAAAAACAGCCATTAGTGGAAACGGAGGCTTCATCATTAACAGAGAGAAATAACTGTAGATAGCTGTTTAGACATCAGCACACTTATTATTCTCATGGGAATTCCTAATAGCCTAAACTGATCAATTTTGATGACTCTTCACACACTCTGAGCCCATAATAGTGATGGTTATTTTGTATCTTACACACCCCCTAGGAGAAAAATCTATGCACATCTCTTAAGCTAAGCTACAAAGCATTAAAGATTAGAGATTTCACTTGCTTGACGCCAACACTACATTGATACTAATCTGATGGATCGGCTGCAGTCCGATCTTATCTTACCCTCTCCAGGTGTAACATTTAAATATATAAGAAATTCTCAGCTTTGTTGCTTAAATGACCAAGAACTACAAGAGACAGGGAGATTATTTGGTGATTTGTCAAAATCATGGGGGTTATTAAGCTGTATTATTTGGGGGTGGAGGTGAGAACGTTAGCCCATTTCTCAGGGTTGCCATAACCCGCAGAAGAAAATTGTCATCGTATTCACTTTGTGGCTCTGCTGTTTGTTGTTTGAAGAGTTTTGCGGATCACCACCAGAGAGAGTCGGCTTCGCGTATGCTTTTTGTTATTTACATATGTACAGTGGATTCAGAAAGGACTCGGACCCCTTCACTTTATTGTGTTGGTGGTTTCGCTTTAGATTTGCCATTTGCGTCTATTAATTTACAACCAGCATTGATCCACAGGGCTAATTTCCTTCATAATTTAGATATTCCACTCACGTCTCCTCTAAATCTCCATTTGATTAAAATGAGACGTTTCACCTCCTTCACTTTAAGTTTCAGTTTCCCCTCACAGGCCCTAGTCGCTCTATTCTGGACTTTCTCCTGCGCTGCTATGTCTTTTTTACTATCCCGTATAAGAAATATAGGGAAAATATTGTAATCGTCCAAAGATTCGATGTCGAGATTTTGATGAATCTCGATGCTTTAGACCACCCTGAGTCCGAAAAATACCATTTTTGGAATTATGTATGTCTGTGTGTGTGTATGTAAACACGATAACCTGAGTACGCTTGCACTTAGGTCAGCCAAATTTTGCATGGAAGTATTGGGTACAAATTGTGGATTTCTATCATCTTTTGTGCTAGTTCTGCTAACTGGAAGTGGTACTTTACCTTTAATTCATGCAGCTGCAGAGTCCAATTTATTGAACTTTACTTTTATAATAATTGTTCAATATATTATTAATTTGATTGGATTTGTTCTTGATGGTTCTTTAATTTACATAATATAAAAATATAATCATGTCTTGCGGTTTACTCCTCAAATATCCATCCGAATATCTGAGTCTAGGGGAGACCACTCCCGATTTTTGGAATATGGAGTCCAAAAAGTACACAGTACTCTAGGTGAGGCTACATAAGTGTGTTACCTACAGTGGATTTGGAAAGTAATCGGTCCCCTTCACTTCCTCCCCACTTTATTGTGTTGCCGGTTTCACTTTAGATTTGCCATTTGTTTTCATTAATCTACAATCAGCATTGATCCACAGGGATAATTTCCTTCATAATTTAGATATTCCACTCATGTCACCTCTAAATCTCCATTTGATTAAAGTAAAAAGATTCACCTCCTTCAGTTTCTCCTACAGCTCCTACCTTCTTAGCCTAGTCGCTCTTTCCTGGACCTTCTCTAGTGCTGCTATGTCTTTTTTGTAATATGAAGACCAAAACTGCACACAGTACTCCAGGTGAGGCCTCACTAGTGTGTTACCTACAGTGGATTTAGAAAGTAATCAGTCCTCTTCACTTCCTGCGCACTTTATTTAGTTGTAGATTCATTTTAAATGGATCACTTTCCATTTTTTTGCCCTTCAATCTGCACACAATAACCCACAATGACAAGATCAAAAACTGTTTTCAGAAAGGTTTTTTTAATCAAAAAATGAAATCTCTCCATCATAGAATTATTCAGACCTTTTGCTTTAACACTCCAAGCTGTTTGTTTCAATTCTCTGTGGCAAATGAAACAGATTGGACATTGTTTAGAAAGGCACATATCTACATTCATAAGGTCTCACAATTCACACTGCATGCCAGGACAGAAATCTAAACCATGAAGTCCAAGGAACTCTTTGTAGACCTCTGTGATGAAAGTGTGGTGAGGCACAGATCAGAACAAGGGGTATGATACCATTTTTAAAGATTTGAGCATTCCCAGGAGCACAGTGGCCTCAATGATTGTGAAACAGAAGAAGTTTGGAACTACCAGGATTCTTCCTAGAGTTCGCAGCTGGACCAAACTCAGAAACTGGGCAAGAAGTGCCTCGGACAAGGAGGTAAGCAAGATAGCAATAATTACTCTTATAGAGCTTCAGAAGTCCTGTGCTGAGAATGGAGAACCTGTCAGAAGGACCACTAGCTAAGCAGCACTCCATCACTCAGGTGTTTTATGGTATTGTGGCTAGACAGAGGCCACTCCTGAGAAAAAGGCATGTGACCATTTAAGGGCCTTTGAGAGGATGAGGAAAAAAATTATCTGGTCAGATGAGGCCAAAATTGAACTTTTCTTGGGCAAAACTCCAAGCAAAATATTTGGTGAAGACCAGGCACTGCTCATCATCTGCCTAATACCATCCCTATGATGAAGTATAGTGGTGGGGGCTTGATGCTATGGGGGAGCTTCTCAGCGGCAGAGACAACGAGGCTGCTCAGAATGCAGACAAGTACAATACAGAGAGATCCTTAAAACAAACCTGCTCCAGAGTGCCCACAACCCCAGACTGGGGTGACGCGTCACTGTTCAGCATGCAGACAAGACAAAGCCTGGAGTGGCTTCAGGGCAAGTCTCTGACTGTCCTTGAGTGTCTGAGAAAAAGCCCAGAGTTAAATTCCACAGAAAATCTGTGGAGAGACCTGAAGGTGACAGTTTACAGATGCAGGAGCAAAACCCTGCAGGCACTGTGGTCATTCAGGACCAAACCTAAGCACCGATGCTTTAAATGGTAAACGGTATTGAATGCAAAGCAGGAACCAAACCTGAAGAAGGTATGGAAGAAGATGATCCGCTGTGGCGACCCCTAATGGGAGCAGTCAAAAGAAGAAGAAGATTACATTCGTTGTTGTAACAATCATCACTGCGAATGAAGGACACATAAATGCTGAACAACAAGAAATTTATTTTTACACACTGATCAGCCAAACCATTAAACTCACTGACTGGTGAAGTGAATAACATTGATGATCTCATTAATATGGCACCTGTCATTAAGGGGCAGCAAGTGAACAGTCAGTGCTTGAAGGCTAAGTGTGGGAAGCAGGAAAAATGGGCAAGAGTAAGGATCTGAGAGACTCTGACGGGGATCAAATTGTAAAAGCTAGACAACTGGGTCAGATTATCTCCAAAATGGCAGGTCTTGTGGGGTGTTCACATTATGCAGTAATTAGTACCAACTGAAAGTGGTCCAAGGAAGGTCAACTGGTGAACTAGCTCATTGACACGAGTGAGGAGTGAAGGCTAGGCAATCTAGTCTGATCCCACAGAACTACTGAAGCACAAATTGCTGAAAATCTTAATTCTGGCCAGGAGAGAAAGGTGTCAGAACACACAGTGCATTGCAGCTTGCTGCAGACCAGTCAGATTGCCCATGATGAGCCCTGTCCATTGCCGAAAGCCCCAATAATGGCCATGTGAGGGTCAGAATTGGTGCACAGAACAATGAAAGAATGTGTCCTGGTCTGATGAATTACAATTTTCTTTCGACCATGTGGACAACCAGGGGCATACAGTATGTGTCATTTACCTGGGGAACATAAGGCAGCAGGATGCACTATGGGGAAGAAGGCAAGTCAGCAGAGGCAGTGTGATGCTCTGGGCAATGGTCATCTGGGAAACCTTGGGTTCTGGCACTCATGTGGATGTTACTTTGATGTATGCTACCCACCTGAAGATTGTTACAGACCATGTACAACCCTTTCATGACAACGGTATTCTCTGATGGCAGTGGCCTCTTTCAGCATGCTGAAAAAATTGTTCAGATATGGTTTGAGGAACAAAGAGTTCACAGTATTGACTTGTTCTGCAAATTCCTCATATCTCCATCTGATCGAGCATCTGTGGCATGTACTGGAAAAACAAACCCGATCCATGGAGGCCTCACCTTGCAATCTTACAGGACTTGAAGGATCTGCTGGTAACGTCAAGGTGCCAGACACTATGGGATACCTTCAAAGGAGTTGTGGAGTCCATACCTCAATGGGCCAGAGCAGTTTGATGGAACACAATATTAGGAAAGGGGGTTTAATGTTGTGACTGACTGGTGTATAGTGTGCTTCACAACATTGCATGTTTCAGACCTCATAATACAAAAGCTATCAGACATTTACAAGAAGTGATAATGTACATAAAAGTATACAGGTAGTCATCGACTTATGACCCATGTGTCTTACGACTGCTACTGGGTCTCATAGGCAAATGACAGTTTTATGCCGTGACTCATTTATTTTGATCTCAGTTTATTACCTTCAGTGGTTTCAACTATGTTCAGTTACATTTGTCTTAGAATTACAGGAACAAAAAGGCAATTGATCTCAACACAAGGTGATCAAACAATATGAGGGAGGAAAGAAAGTGAATGCGATCTCATGTGACTTTAAGTTATCCCATTGTAACCGGTGTTCACCATACATGCTGTCCTGCTGCTCTTTGGCTTTGAATTCTGGTTAACCTTGGAAACTTCTACATTGGTACTCACGATGTGCCACTTTGTGTGAACCGCCATGAAAGGGTAATGAAACCACACTGAACTCCTTTATCTGAGTCACCACGCAGGAGTGCCAGAGAGCCCCAAACCACAGACACAGTAACTCACCAGATGTTGAATGAATAAAATAAAGGTGTTTTATTCCACCATAGCACGTTCCACAATCACCTCTCCAGTAACACGCCACAAATAAACAGTAAATCACAATTATTCTTCCTCCTTCGCTCCTTCGCTAAGTGTCGCCAGCTACCTCTCAGCTCTTACTCATCCATATGTGGCATCAGGCTTCCTTTTATGCTGGACCTTGGAATGCTTCCGGTGCCATTCCATGTCTTCTGGGGAGCACTTCTGGGCCATAAGGAAAGTAGGGATGCCATCCCCCAAAAGCCCCCTTGATTCCCAGGGACCCCGACAAGGCTGCCCTTCCAGACTCCATCTCCCAAGATTATGAGGATCACTGCCACCTGGTGTATGGGGGAATGGAACCATTCCCAACTCTCAGCTTCTGCTGGTCCATCCAACATATTATTCCAGGCCGGGCGTAAAGTTATTTCCTTATCCAGCTGGTCAATCCATCTGTCTTTCTGTTTTGTCCTCCCATCCATGTAATAACACATCCTCCTTCCTGGCTGTGATGCCTTTTCTCCTCCAGCATCTTTTAATGTTTATTATTAACATGCTGAAATGTTAAAAACAGAAAACATATGAGTGCTCAACCTCAGCCAGGACAATTCCTCTTCTCATAGTTAACACAATGAACACTGGGAGAGGCTCACACTTCTGACATGGCATAACACAGACAAAGAAAGGATTCATGATGCTCTTCGAGGTTTGGACCCCATGCGAGCAACAGTAATAATAAAACAAAATAATCAATCCATCCATTTTCCAACTCGCTATATCCTAGCTATAAGGTCACGAGGGTCTGCTGGAGCCAATCCCAGCCAATATAGGGCGCAAGGCAGGAAACAAACTCAGGGCAGGGTGCTAGCCCACCGCAGGATGCACACATACACATACACACACACACACACACCAAGCACACACTAGGGACAATTTAGGATTGCCAATCCTGCATGTCTTTGGACAGTGGGAGGAAACCGGAGTACCAGGAGGAAACCCACACAAAAACGAGGAGAACATGCTGTCCAAAACAAAAGAATGAAATAAAAAATAAATTACAAAAAAAAAAGAGAAAATCTACACAATGTGCTAAGAAGGATGATTTAAGAAAAGGAAATAAACTAAACAATATGACTTATGGGAATTATTATACAGTACTATACATATGTTCAGGTTTAAATACATATATTGGTTCATCTTACATCCAGATTTACTTATGACTGGTCTGTCGGAGGCAAACTCGGTCGTAAGTCAACCAGGGAATAGCATAATACAAGCTCTATGGACCTAATCCTGTAGGAAATGCTGACCCACAATCCTTTCAGCAGCTAAAATAACATGCCTCCTCACTTGACACCCTTTCTTTGACTGGCTAACAAACATTCAAGTTTTATGGCTTATAATACCCAAAGTACCAAATTCTATCCCAGGGTATACTATACAGGTTAAAAAAAGCGAGAGTAGAATTGCGGCTTCAGCTGCAGCACAAGCACGTTAAGTGACTTGTTTTGAGTAACAAAGTAAATCAGAATCCTTGTGGTTTATGGTCAGTGCCTTCAACACTAAACCACAGCGCCTGAATGACTAACAACTCATGGACAAGGCTGTCCGGGCAAGTGTCCAAGACTGTGGAGGTGATGTGTGAAACAATGGAGCGGCTCCAGCACTGGGATTAATTAACCTTATTGTACATAGCAAACATATGGATAAACTCCCCCATAAAATCAAAAATAACCACAATAACAATAAAAAACATTTAGCCTGACTAGAGTATGTAGCAAATCACCATAAACTGGTGATGAACTAATCAATCATCCATTGATTGCAAACGTCCAGTATTTATTGTTAACATGACAACTAGAAGTGACTGGCGGATTTGTTGACTTTATCATAAAACGTGAGGCACATGCAGAACTGGAATGCCATCACCTTACAAAATAAAGGCAAGGATCGCCCTGTTTGGGCGTGGTGGGGTGGTACCATCTTTCTCCGCTGCCATCTTTAATTCTCACCTCATTCACTCCATCAGTTCTTACCACTTCCGCCCTCTTCTTGTACCATCTTCTCTTTCTTTGTCTGTAGTATTGAGTGTGTATGTGACTCACATGCCACCTTTGTGGCAATCTCAAACCATCTGAGCAGCCAAAAATAGTCTGAACGCTAAACATTCGGCTTCTGACCTCCAACTCTTACTCACCTAAGGGGCACATCCGCTAACGATGGCTCACCCAAATGCAGTGTACTTCCTTCCATCTCCTTTCTTCTCTCCTACGTTTCCTTTCCCTGCCTTTAGTCTTCTCTCAGATCTTGACTCCAGATTTTAAAGGCCTTTTCCTCTGTCAAAGTGACTCAGGCTGTTCTTTTGCTGAGCAGAGAAGGCCTGATCCATGTTGTCATCTGAGGCTTGATCCATTGTCTTACAGCATTCACTTCTTTCAAGACAGCAGCAATGCCAATGGTATATCTAAAAAAAAGGAAAAATGCATTTTATATAGAGTAGTTTAAAGGACAGCAGGAATGGATTGGCATCCCATGCCAAGATGAACCCTCTTCTCTGTCTCAGCCCGGAGCCTGGAATGGCAATCTGGTTGGTTCAACAGAAGACCCTTACCTAAGTGGGAGTCCAGCATAATGGAAGCATCAGGGAAAAGAACCTATATGCTCATCTAATATGCTAGGTGGCAGCACTCCTGGTCCGATACACCCACGTACACACCCGCAGGGCATACTGGGAGCTGTAGTCCCATTAAGCAGCCCTGCTGGGTTCCATGGGGGCTGCAAGGATGAGTTGATGGGGAATGGGGGAGAGAGAGAGAGAGACTGGAGGGGGTTTGGGAGCATGTGCTGATAGCGACTTTGCCACACCCACCACACGATGGACCACCTGGATTGGGACCCGAGGATGGTCCCTATTTTAGGGAGGCTTCTGCCTGACCTGGAAGTGCTTTCTTCAGACAATGTTCTGGCACTGGAAGGGCTCCCAGGTCTGGCAAAAAATAGGCCTCCTTAACTCCTCAACTCACTTATGTTTCCAAGAGGAGGGAAGGATGGAATGAGGCTTGGAACAGAATGAGAGTTGCTTACTGTGAGACTTCCAAAAATGTATTGTGATAATATTAAAAAAAAAAAAAAATTATTTGAACCCTGGACTGGACTTTGTGAAATTGTGTCTGAGGTTTGGGGTGCTGTGACGCCCTCTAGTGGCCACCATATATTAACTCTTTCAGGGCTGATGTCAACTTTTGTCGAAATTCATGGGTAGAGGATGGTAATCAGCTGTAAACTGCAACAAAACTTGCTGTTACATTTTAGTTCGACTCTCTTTGCCAGAAGGAAAGTGAGCTTTTTTGATTTGACCTTGATTCCCCTGTGCGTGCGTGAGTAGTGAAGAGCAAACAACCTCTGAAATGGCATCAACCTCTGGTGAGAGACCAAAGCGAATGTGCAAAGCAAAATACTCCATAGATGACGATTTTCTTATTATCACTGAATCAAACTCTAACTTCTCGGACTCTGATTTTGATGTGATTGATCTGGAGAAGGAGATCGAAAAAACAAAAGTGAGGTACCAGCATCAGGATCGCTCCCCAGATAATCGTAGTACTGAGCATGTTCATGTAGCTGATGCCCCTACAGCAACATTCGCTGGGGAGGACCGCCACTTACAATGACAAGAGATACAAACCAGACTGCATCACACTGTGACTGCCACCACCAACACCACCCACCTGACATGTGAAGATAACCAGAGCAGCCAGCCTGCCACACATTCCTGCAGGCCATCGAGCCACCCTCCATGAAGCCACCAGAAACAGTGAACAGATACAGACATTTTATTTTTATTTATGTGTGAAACCATTGCTTTGGGTGCTTTTCTGAAAATGGAGTTTTTTGGAAAAAATATTCAGCCCTCAAAGATTTAATAAAGATGCATGTTGCTGGTAATGTCTGCGAAGATTCTCATTCATCCAGGTGAAATTAGCTGGTATGGTTCGTTGAGTAAAACAAAGGAAGGGGAAGGTGTGGGTAGATGTAACTGTCACACCTTTAACAGCCCCTCCTACTTCCATAGAGTGGGTCCACCTGGTGGAGGTGTGAATTGGGCCTGGTTTTCCTGGGGATGGATGAAAGGGCAGCATGATGAATTGAAGACAGGTTATAGCTAAGGCCTCCACCTCTGTTAAGTGAGGGGTTATTGATTTGCACATGCAAAGCTTCCCTCATCCCTCTCTCAAACCACTTGTCTTCTCTATCCAATATCTGGATGTTAATGTCCTCAAATGAGTGTCCTTTGTTCTTCAAATGGAGGTACACAGCTAATTCCAGCCCTGAGGTGTTACTCCTTCTGTACTGGGCCATCCTCCTGTGTATCAGCTGTTTGGTCTATCCAATGTACATTTCAGGGCACTCTTTGCTGCATTGCACGGCATATACTACATTGCTCTTCTTCTGTTTTGGTATCCGTCTTTGGGGTGGACGAGTCTCTGTCTCAGTGTGAACAGGTATGTGGGGTTTTCCAAAAATCCTTTTTAGCTTTTCAGACACACCAGTCATGTCTGGAATAACCAGGTTCTTCTGTTGGCCCTGGGACTCCGACTGTTCCGTTGTCCTTTTTCTGGAACAGGATCCTGCCTTTTTAAAGACCCACTTGGGATTTCCACAGGTCCTTCCCTTCCTTTGTTTTACTCAACGAACCTATTCAGAGCAGGTGTTAAGTGAAACTAACCAGGAGGATAAATTTGTGGTCTCTAACAACATTCCTCAGACTGAAGAAGCTGCTTGGATGAGCAGTGAAGTTATTTACTTAACAAGAGGGAAGTCCAGTTGCCATGACTCAACTACCAGATGTTATTGGTTATATCTTCCAGCACCATGGTATTAAGTTTCATTGCTACGCTGATGACACACAGCTATATCTATTCAATAAATCCACTTCTGTTTTCTCTCCAGATGCTCTTATGGCATGTCTCCAAGACATAGATGACTCTCAGCTTTCTCCAACTAAACAGCAATAAAACTGAGGTGCTCCTCATTGGTTCTAAATCCACACTTGCTAAGGTTAACCATTCATCTAATTTAATTAACAATATTAACACAGACATCTCTACCCAGGTGAAGCGCCCAGGTGTCATTCTAGACAGTACTCTCTCCTTTTCTTCCCATATAAGTAACATTTCTCGGACTGCCTTCTTCCATGGATGACAAATTGGACTTGACTGACAATACTGATGCTCTATGTAAGAAAGGTCAGAGCAGACTATACTTTCTGAGAAGGTTGGTATCCTTCAACCTCTGCAGTAAGATGCTGCAGATGTTCTACCAGACGGTTGTGGCGAGTGCCCTCTTCTACGCGGTGGTGTGCTGGGGTGGTAGCATAAAAATGAAAGACGCCTCATGCCTGGACAAACTTGTTAAGAAGGCAGGCTCTATTGTAGGATTAAAGTTGGACAGTTTAACATCTGTGGCAGAGAGACGGGCATTAAGCAAACTCCTGTCAATCATGAAGAATCCACTGCATCCACTTAACAGTGTCATCTCCAGACAGAGGAGTAGCTTCAGTGACAGACTTTTGTCACTGTCCTGTTCTACTGACAGACTGAGGAGACCGTTCCTTCCCCACACTATGCGCCTCTTCAATTCCACCCGGGGGAGTAAATGCTAACATTAATTTTATTTTAATTTTTTCATTTTTTTCATTTTATTACTATTTAATTTAATATTGTTTCTTTGTATCAGTATACTGCTGCTGGATTATGTGAATTTCCCCGGGTCCTCCCTGCGTGGAGTTTGCATGTTCTCCCGTGTCTGCGTGGGTTTCCTCCGGCGCTCGGTTTCCTCCCACAATCCAAAGACATGCAGGTTAGGTGGATTGGCGATTCTAAATTGGCCCTAGTGTGTGCTTGGTGTGTGGGTGTGTTTGTGTGTGTCCTGCGGTGGGTTGGCACCCTGCCCAGGATTGGTTCCTGCCTTGTGCCCTGTGTTGGCTGGGATTGGCTCCAGCAGACCCCCGTGACCCTGTATTCGGATTCAGCGGGTTGAAAAATGGATGGATGGATTAATAAAGTATCTATCTATCTATCTATCTATCTATCTATCTATCTATCTATCTATCTATCTATCTATCTATCTATCTATCTATCATCTCTTAAACATTTGTAGACTTCGTCCTGTTCTTATGCATCACAGTACTGAAATATCGTTTAACGCCCTAGTCACGTCACGTATAGATTACTGTAATGCTATTCTATCTGGCATCCAAGAAAAACGTATCCATCGCTCACAACTTCTTCAAAAGTCTGCTACCATAATAATAACCTGCTGTTCTAAATCCACTGAACATATCACACCTATTCTCTCTAAACTTCACTGGCTCCCTGTTAACTACAGAATACAATACTAAATACTGCTCTGAACATTTAAAGCTCTCCACAACCTCACTGATCTCCTACAGACTGACAGTCGTCTCGCTCACTCAGATCCTCATCTGCAGCTCTGCTTTCTGTACCACACATCAAACTCTGTGCTATGGGAGCTCGAGTGTCTCTCATAGTGCTCTTCAACTCGGAATTCTCTTCCCTCTCATATTCGTCAGTTCGATTCAATGACACATTTTAAAATTGCCCTCAAAACTTATCTTTTCAAACTGGCAATTGTGAATTTTGCATTGTTACTGCCTGTTATCTTTGCTTGTTTGCTAATTATTGCTTTTTGATTTATCATTGTTTTGTTTTTATTTTACTAATGTTTAATTTTATTGTACGGTGACCTTGAGTGCTAAGAAAGGCGCCTATTAAATAAAATGTATTATTATCATTATTATTATTATAATGATTGGCTGGCAATTCCAGATTATCCTTTGTCACACACTTGTGCATGGGAGACAGCTAAAGGGCTTGAGTGACGGCAGTTCTGAGGCATGCCGGGAGCTGGCAGAGAGCACTGACTCTTTTTCTCTCTTTCCTGTAGACCATTCCTGGGAGATTCCATCTGGCTCTCTTGACATCACTTCCCGGACCGAGCCAATAGAAGGAGACCTTACCGGCTCCGGCCCCTGTGATGTCACGTCCGGGCTCGAACCAATGGCTAAAGAACATGGGCCTGATCATTATGACCTCACTTCCTGTCTTCTCCTTTAAAAGCCTGTCCCTCTTCCCTAAATCCTCAGTCTTGTTTTGGACTCATTTGTATGCACATCAGTGCTGTTTATTTTCATAAAAAAACGACTTTGCAGCCAGGATACCAGATTATACGGGCGGCTGCCCCAAACCTTTATCTGAGTATGTCTCATTATTGTGACACCTTATTTGAGTGTCAGTGGCAGTGCTGGTGTGAGTGGGTTTTGAGATGGACTGGTTCCTGCTGCCCTGATCCTGAATTGGATTTACCAGTATAAAGTATAGGACTGGGTGGCATGGTGGCACAGTGGGTAGTGCCGCCGCCTCACAGTTAGGAGACCCTGGTTAACTTCTTGGTCCTCCCAGCGTGGAGTTTGCACGTTCTCCCCATGTCTGCGTGGGTTTCCTCCCACAGTCCAAAGGCATGCAGGTTAGGTGCATTGGCGATTCCAAATTGGTCTTGGTGTGTGTGTGTGTGTGTGTGTGTGTGTGTGTGTGTGTGTGTGTGTGTGTGTGTGCGCAACCTGCCCGGGGTTTGTTCCCTGCCTTGCGCCCTGTGTTGACTGGGATTGGCTCCAGCAGACCCCCGTGACCCTGTAGTTAGGATATAGCAGGTTGGATAATTGATGGATGGAAGTATAGGACTGTATATACAGTAGGATCTGAAAATGGGTTCTTTTATGGTCTTCATGGAGGAGCACTTCACTCATGCAGTTCCTCAACATCAGTATCAAACCCTTAATACATCGAAAAGTACTGCTGCAATGCTACAGGTGTCTGTGTGGAACACTTACTCTGTGGCACATCGCTGCGCCCTTGGATGAAGACGTCACCTAAATAAATAAATAACCGCCACCCAGTAAAGAGATGACGAGAGGAAAAGCTGCCCAATTATTTCAGTGCCCGTTTCATCAGTCTGTCCTTTTAATATGCAACTCATTTGCCTTTAAAATAGGAGCAGTATGGGCTAAACCATCCTCAAATTACTGACCCTCCACACCTCCTATATTTATTATTAATTTATTTATTTCACAGGCTGGCTTGGCATTAAAAGCTTTTGAGTCGAGTACATCTCATCTTCGATAATACAGGACGGCACACAGTGACAGACATCAATCAAATTATGCAGGACCTGAAATACTACTTCATCAAGTGTTGGAAAGAAAAAGAAAAAAAAAATGATAGGAACAAAGGGCTGAATTTGAATTAAGGGCTTTAGGGGACGTAATACGAAATGTGATTTATTGCCTGGGCAACGATCTTTGTGCAAGAGCAGAGGAGTGCATGTTATAATAAGGTCAATAACACATATGCTGTGAAAAGACAATGGGTCAGTCGCCAACAAGAGTGTGAGAAGCGAATGTTACAGGCAACGCTGCATTCCTATTCACATCGCTAATCCTACATGAGGAGATCTTTCCTCCCTCGGTCAGAAAAACATTTACTTTATATTTCATTGCTCTCTTATCGCAGTAAGACTGTGGAATGGGCTAACATCTTTGCACCTTCTTGTCTGCTGCTCATTGCTTTATTCCCAGAGCCCCTCTTCAAAAGCAGAGCCAGGGTCTCTAAGCTGCAACCGACATCCGCCGACCACGTTTAGTGTCAACATCATTTTATGTAGGACATGTTTTAGGAACAAATCTGCTCCCGGTGGCGTGCTAGTTTACTCAAGTGGGCTTCGTCACATGAACTGTGCATTCAAAAAAGTATGCAGACCACATCGGTTTCTTCACATTTTGTAGTGTTGTAGCCTTCTGCTAAAATCATTTAAATATTTTTTCCCCCCTCATCAAGCAGCACTCAATACCCGACAATGTCAAAGCAATTTTGTCAAGTCTGTTAAAAATAAAAACCTGAAATATTCCATCGACACATGCATTAGACCCTTTACTCAGTACTTTGTTAAAAGTACTTTGACAGCCATTCTGGCCTGGAGTCTTCTTGGGCTTGATATGATAAGCTTCACACACCTGGATTTGGGGATTTTCTGCCATTCTTCTCTGCAGAGCCTCTCACGTTCTGTCAGGTTTGGTAAAGAACATCTGTGGACAGCTGTTTACAGGTCTCTCCGGAGATGTCAGATTGGGTTCACGTCTGGGCTGCTCAGGGACATTTACAGACTTGACCCTAAGCCTCTCCACTGTATTCTTTGCATTGTCTCCTTGGAACCTGGTGACTCTTCAGTCTAGTCTAAGGTCCAGAGTGCTTTGGAGCAGGTTTTCATTAAAGACATCTCTGTACTCTGCTCCATTCAGCTTTCTGAAAGATAACAGAGGGGTGGCTTTGGACAACTCTGTAAATGTCCCTGAGTGGCCGAGTCAGACCTCAGAATGGAGCCCAACTGAACATCTCTCAACAGGCCTGGTAGCAGTTGTCCACTGACGTTCCCCATCCAACCTGGCAGAGCTTGAGAGGATCTGCAGAGAAAAATGGCAGAAAATTCCCAACTCGAGGAGTACGAAACTTGTTATATCAGACTTGAGAAGACTGCAAGCTATAATCTTTGCCAAAGGGGCTTCAACTAAGTACTGAGTAAAGGGTCTGAATACTTGGGTCAATGGGATATTTCAGTTTGTTATATTTAATTAATTTGCAAAAACCTCTAAAAACCTCTTTCCTGTTCGTCATTCTGGAGTATTGCTTGATGAATTTAAATGATTTAAGCACAACATCTTTAGATACACAGAGAAAAAGGTGGAGAAGAGAGGCACTGTATAATATGTAGATGAATAAATATGAAAGGAACTATATAATAGATAGATAGATAGATAGATAGATAGATAGATAGATAGATAGATAGATAGATAGATAGATAGATAGATAGATAGGAAAGGCACTATATAATAAATAGATAGATAGATAGATAGATAGATAGATAGATAGATAGGAGATAGATAGGAAAGGCACTAAATAGATAGATAGATAGATAGATAGATAGATAGATAGATAGATAGATAGATAGATAGGAAAGGCACTATATAATAGATAGAAAGGCACTATATGATAGATAGATAGATAGATAGATAGATAGATAGATAGATAGATAGATAGATAGATAGATAGATAGATAGATAGATAGGAAAGGCACTATATGATAGATAGATAGATAGATAGATAGATAGATAGATAGATAGATAGATAGATAGATAGATAGATATAAGAGTTACTATATAATATGTAGATGAATACATGTGGAAGGCACTATATAATAGATAGCTATATATGTCAGGAATAGAATTTAGGTGAGTACGTACAAAAGGCTCTGTTTGACAGATAGATATGAAGTTTACTATAAAATAGATTAAAAAAATATACAGACCTTCATTTACAATTATATTACACACACCTAAAGGATTATTAGTAACACCATACTAATACGGTGTTTGACCTTCAGAACTGCCTTAATTCTACGTGGCATTGATTCAACAAGGTGCTGAAAGCATTCTTTAGAAATTTTCGCCCATATTGATAAGATAGCATCTTGCAGTTGATGGAGATTTGTGGGATGCACATCCAGGGCACGAAGCTCCCGTTCCACCACATCCCAAAGATGCTCTATTGGGTTGAGATCTGGTGACTGTGGGGGCCATTGTAGTACAGTGAACTCATTGTCATGTTCAAGAAACCAGTTTGAAATGATTCAAGCTTTGTGACATGGTGCATTATCCTGCTGGAAGTAGCCATCAGTGGATGGGTACATGGTGGTCATGAAGGGATGGACATGGTCAGAAACAATGCTCAGGTAGCCCGTGGCATTTAAACGATGCCCAATTGGCACTAAGGGGCCTAAAGTGTGCCAAGAAAACATCCCCCACACCATTACACCACCACCACCACCAGCCTGCACAGTGGTAACAAGGCATGATGGATCCATGTTCTCATTCTGTTTACGCCAAATTCTGACTCTACCATTTGAATGTCTCAACAGAAATCGAGACTCATCAGACCAGGCAACATTTTTCCAGTCTTCAACTGTCCAATTTTGGTGAGCTCGTGCAAATTGTAGCCTCTTTTTCCAATTTGTAGTGGAGGTGAGTGGTACCTGGTGGGGTCTTCTGCTGTTGTAGCCCATCCGCCTCAAGGTTGTGCGTGTTGTGGCTTCACAAATGCTTTGCTGCATACCTCGGTTGTAACGAGTGGTTATTTCAGTCAAAGTTGCTCTTCTATCAGCTTGAATCAGTCGGCCCATTCTCCTCTGACCTCTAGCATCAACAAGGCATTTTCGCCCACAGGACTGCCGCATACTGGATGTTTTTCCCTTTTTACACCATTCTTTGTAAACCCTAGAAATGGTTGTGCGTGAAAATCCCAGTAACTGAGCAGATTGTGAAATACTCAGACCGGCCCGTCTGGCACCAACAACCATGCCACGCTCAGAATTGCTTAAATCACCTTTCTTTCCCATTCTGACATTCAGTTTGGAGTTCAGGAGATTGTCTTGACCAGGACCACACCCCTAAATGCATTGAAGCAACTGCCATGTGATTGGTTAATTAGATAATTGCATTAATGAGAAATTGAACAGGTGTTCCTAATAATCCTTTAGGTGAGTGTATACTGTAATTACAGTCATAATAACAGACATCATTTTCAACAGTCAGGCTTTTCTACATAATACCATTACACAAGAACATAAAACATCACTTACACACCAAATTTCTAGATAGGAAGACACTAAATCAAAGACAGATAGATAGAGAAACTCATACAAGAGGTACTATAAAATATCTAGATGGATACATATTAAAGACATTAAATAAATAAATAAGTATAGATAGATAGATAGATAGATAGATAGATAGATAGATAGATAGATAGATAGATAGATAGATAGATAGATATTACACTTTATTGATCTCTAGAGTAGAGCTGAGAGGATTACCATCACAAGAAGTGCACTAAAGAAACTTCTTGGGAGAGAAGACGCAGAGTCATTATGCAAGTTAATTAAATCATGCAAGTTAAGTCAGTGGCGATTTCTTCCAGCTATTTTTAATCCAACTTGTAATGCTCAGTCACTTTGTGTTGCTCCCTTCATTCCTGGAACTATTAATGCTTTAATGTCCGAAACAGGGTAGGCCATTCCACTGCTCCCCGAGGCGCACTAATGCATTTCCTTAGGTTTGTCTTGCATAATGCGTCTTCAATAATTGAGATCTAATAAATATGCATTTCAATGCCAGATAACTGTCTCTGAGGCAGAAAGATAGGAGCTAATCAGCGGTCATAAATCTAAATATTTTTTAGTCATATAAATAATTAAGAGATTGCAGACAGAGGCAAGATCAACACCAGCAGTCTTATGTAAGTATTCCAGAGCCCAGAGCCTTAATCACTTGTGTGGTGTGTTTAGCAGTCGGAGGCTTTACAGTTTGAAGTTCACACATATCCTTTCAGAGTGAACAACGTAAAGTGAAGAGATGCGTTTAGGCAGCAGATGTCTGGGGAACAGGAATGCAATGAGAAATATGAAGTAATATTCACATTTGTACAACAATCTAGCTGTATAAAGCTTTTCCACTGCTGTGCTCTGCTCAATCAGACTAATAACCTGAGTCGGCAATTAGATGAAAACCAACTCACTTATGTCTGATGATAGCATCTTAATTATTTTGGAAGAAAAAATAAAATGATGTATTTAAAAGTAATATCCTATGTTCTGTCCCTTTGCGAAGTCCATTTAATTGAAGTATAGTTTGCCTTCCAGCCCCCATGATTTTTCCCACACAAGCAGACACAGAAGATGCTAAACTGGCCCGAATGACCACTTACTCCTGGATAACTGTGTGCTTGTAATGTCATTATGTCATTTCAACCCCACCCTCTACTCCCAGAAAAAAAGCCCCTGCTGGATGGGGTGAGATGTTTGCACACTTCAGGCAACATGTGCTGTGGCAACACACAGGAACCAATCAGAGGGGGAATGAAATGTCAAGACACCTGAGAGCCAGGTCTGTTCTGTTTTCAATGTCCTGAAGGGAAACCAGATAAAAATGGGAGCCATCCCAACTCAGTAGATTTGGAGCGGAGACCACATGAGCAGCAGAGTCCTGTTGTGAATGAACACATTGACCCACAGCAGTTTCCCAGTCAGATAAAGATTGGGGTGGAAGATACATTTATGTACAACTAGGGGGCTCTGCCCCCTGCTCGCTTCACTCGCCCAACCCCGTATTTGGTTTACCGGATATACAATACAATACAATTTATTTTTTGTATAGCCCAAAATCACACAAGAAGTGCTACAATGGGCTTTAACAGGCCCTTTCTCTTGATAGCCCCCCAGCCCTGACCCTCTAAGAAGACCAGAAAAACCTCCTAAACAAAATCGAAGAAACCTGGGGAAAGGCAGTTCAAAGAGAGACCCCTATCCAGGTAAAAACAATATTTGTCCTTTAATTCCGGCCCCGGGCGTGGTTAAATTCTTTATTGCAGAACGTAAAGCACTGCTCGCGTTCTCGGGGGGGTTGAGCACTGCTGTTGCACTGCCCTTCGATCTTTTTAAAGCATGATTCATTTCCTTTTTTTGCGCTAATGCGATCTTTTATTTGTTGACATTTCATTTATAACGTATTGTCCTTTATACGCTTTATATGCACTGAGACACCTGTATCTGTGTGTGCTGCTTCCCTTTACACTACTGATTTTTATTTTGCCCATTCTCTTTCGTCTCACAGTTCTTTCATTTGTCTTTCGTGATCTTAATGTGAAGATCGTGTATCGTCTCCTAGTCATTCATTGCACAGGATTTGTTTCTATAATCGATAGATATCTTCTCAACTAGGCTGGACAAAGCTGGCCACAATGTGGGGATTATGTTGTTTGATTTCTTCAGTGCCTTCAATGCCATTCAGCCATCCATATTAAGGGGTAAGCTCAGAGATATGCAAATGGATGAACCTATGGTGTCTATGAGACAGACCACACTTGATGTTGCTGAAGAACAGTGGATGAAAGCAACACCGGAGCACCACAAAGAACAGTCCCTTGTTTTCCTGGTATAACTTGGACTAAAAACATAACACCAGGTCATCTCAGATGATTTTTCACTAATGGAGTGTATAGCAAAGCAGGATGAGACACAGGATGGGAGTCTGGGGGAGAACTTTGAGAACTGTCTGCAACTCATTATCATTAAAACCAAGGAACTGCTTATTGATTTTAACTGCTCCAGAGAGCCTCTAAGCCCAGTCCCTATGCAGGGGGTGGATATGGAGATGCTACACTGTTACACATACCTGGTGGTCCACATGAACAATAGGCTGGACTGGATGTTTAACACAGAGGAGATTAAGGAGAATGGGCAGACAAGTCCCTTCTTTCATAGGAGACTGTGTTACTTTAATGTGGATAGTGATATTCTTTAAATGTTCTACATCTCTGTGACAGCCATTGTGATGTACAAAACAAGCCCACCAAATCAAAATACTGACTAAGAAAGCAGGCTTAGTTGTAGGATGCAGTAGCAGAGGAGAGAATGAAGATAAAACCGATGGACTTTATAAACACATGCACATCTTCTCCATGGCACAATTGCATTCTATCTATCTATCTATCTATCTATCTATCTATCTATCTATCTATCTATCTATCTATCTATCTATCTATCTATCTATCTATCTATCTATCTATCAAAGAGTTTAGTTTAACATATTTTGTTAGGAAGATTAGAGCTCTGTTTGAGATATCTCTCCAAGAATCTCTGAGAGTCCAGAGGAGCAGAGAACTGAAAGGGGTCAAGGGCTCAAATGAATTTATTTAAAGTACACACATCCAGATAGGTAGATACAAAAGGCAATACATTCTTTACAAAATCAAAACTATACTCCACTCAAAAACTCTATTATTGCGGGGTAACCTGAATATTAATGAATCAGATTTTCTTTAAGAAATCTAAAGATAAGCTTGTTAGGGTTATTCTGTCTTTCCTCAAAACTAATGAATGCAGCAAAACTCAGTGTGACATCCCCTCAAACATGAGAGTACTTGAGCTTTAAGTGAAGATCCAGAAACTGAGATGTTTAATCGTACTACAAGATTAAGATTTCCTACCATAGTTAAAAAGATAGTGAAAGTATGAGACTGGCAAAATACAGCACAGTACCTAAAAAAGAGATAAATAGATGATAGATAGATAGATAGATAGATAGATAGATAGATAGATAGATAGATAGATAGATAGATAGATATTAAAGGCACTATATAATAGATAGATAGATAGATAGATAGATAGATAGATAGATAGATAGATAGATAGATATTAATGGTATTATATGATAGATAGATAGATAGATAGATAGATAGATAGATAGATAGATAGATAGATAGATAGATAGATAGATAGATATTAAAGGTAGTATATGATAGATAGATAGATAGATAGATAGATAGATATTAATGGTATTATATGATAGATAGATAGATAGATAGATATGAAAGGCACTATATAATAGATAGA
Organism: Polypterus senegalus; assembly: GCF_016835505.1. NCBI lineage: Eukaryota > Metazoa > Chordata > Cladistia > Polypteriformes > Polypteridae > Polypterus > Polypterus senegalus. Next base: position 146,142,106 of record NC_053166.1, read on the forward strand.
TAGATAGATAGATAGATAGATAGATAGATAGATAGATAGATAGATAGATAGATAGATAGATAGATAGATAGATATTATCTATCTATCTATCTATCTATCATATACTATTTAATATCTATCTATCTATCTATCTAAGGTAGTATATGATAGATAGATAGATAGATAGATAGATAGATAGATAGATAGATAGATAGATAGATATGAAAGGTAGTATAGATAGATAGATAGATAGATAGATAGATAGATAGATAGATAGATAGATAGATAGATAGATAGATAGATAGATATGAAAGGCACTATATAATAGATAGATAGATAGATAGCTAGCTAGCTAGCTAGCTAGCTAGCTAGCTAGCTAGATAGATAGATAGATAGATAGATAGATAGATAGATAGATAGATAGATATTAAAGGTATTATATGATAGATAGAAGGATATCACTTCCCACATTAAAGAAACTCAGTCTCCTAAGCACAAAGCTCTGCCTTTTCTTCTGCAGTTCCTCTCTCTTTTGAGACCAGCCCAACCTGTCATTGATGTGGTCCCCATATACTTGTAGGAGTGGACCACCTCTACATCCCATTTCTTGAATGGTGACTGGACATGGAGGTTCTTCTGTGCAGTGAAAGTCAATTAGTTCCTTGGTTTTTGCTGATGTTAAGTTGCAGACAATTCTCTTTACACCAAGAAGCAAATTTCTCTACCTGACTCCTCTCCTCTGTCTCGTCCCCATAATCAATACACCCCATAAATGCAGAATGATAGTTATAATTTGTTACTAACCCTCACCTATTCTGTTTCTCTTCTCGGTACTCAAATGAGGCACTTGGTGCCACGGCCCACCTGCCAAGTTGCTCTACCTACCTAAGATAAAGTCATCTCTGATGAAGGGTTGCAGGAATCGTTGGGTAGAGGGGTCCTTTCATTGGATTGGCTGGCTCAGCACTGACACAGCTGTGGAGTGGCCAATAGGGAGAGGCAGCTTGATGGTCGAAGTCTCCAGGACTCTGAACAAATCCAAATCGTATTATGTGATACCACCAATACACTTGACTTATAGTTTTCATTCTCTTTATCTGTACGTTTAGCATTCATTTGCTCAGAGGTTGATGTGCTTGCTGCTTCCAGAGCAGCTCTTCTTTTCTCCACCCTAGCGGCCCGCTTCTTCTCTTCTTTCATCGGCATCTTTTCTCGTTAAAACTGATTAAGTCAGTGTTTGTGTTGCAATTAATTAGTACGTTTTCTTTCATTTTTCACTTAAATTGGCACATAAGTCTTCAATCTGCCTCAAGAATGATTTAAGATATGAAGAAGTACGGGAAGTGATGGTGAAGGTGGCAGGGAATGAGAATGGCGCCTGTACACAGGCGCCATACGACCGCCATGCTGGCTGCTGCGAAGAGTTGATTCTATGATAAAATAAAATAAAATAAAAATAAAAAGAGGAATAACCTTGGAGGCTAATCATCTCCCTGAAAGTGGATAGTAGACGTCACATAGTATATGTGTACCAAATTTCAGGTCAATAGTTCAAACGGTTTGCGAGCTACAGGTGATTTAAAATCCTGGACAGACAAACGGACAGCCACGGTAGCGTATTATAGAAGAAGAATCATCTACTGTTGAATTCTGCTCTGTCCTTTCTATTGCACTTTTATATTGTATTGAGGATTACATGTGTTCTGATCTGTGTATTGTATTGCATTGAGTCCCTGTTTTTGACACCCACTGCACGCCCAACCTACCTGATAAAGGGTCTCTCTTTGAACTGCCTTTCCCAAGGTTTCTTCCATTTTTTTCCCTACAAGGGTTTTATTTGGAAGTTTTTCCTTGTTTTCTTAGAGAGTCAACGCTGGGGGGGCTGTCAAAAGGCAAAGCCTCTTAAAGCCCATTGCGGCAGTTCTTGTGTGATTTTGGGCTATACAAAAATAAATTGCATTGTATTGTATAGTGTGCTCCCCATTTTACAGTCCTATCAGGGTAACATTGCAAACAAATAAAAGATGAACTCCTCTTCCTGGTCAGCATGGCCGAATCTCCCTACCCATCCCATAACGATGAACAACGTAAAATCCCCTCAAATCGTTCTCCTAAAATGCTACAGTGAGTTGTAACTTGAGGCAGTATACCTCCAACAACCCCCCAATTCCCCACTATGGATATGATGAACCTACTTTACAAATGAATGTAGGCTTTTTAACGGCACAATTATCATTTCGTAGTAAAGCGTTGTGAGATTGCTTCATTAAAGGTGCTATATCAAATAAATAATAAAACCCGGCAACCCTGTAATGTATCTCCTGTGGCCTCATCCAGATGAGAATTTAGACTGAAATGGCAGGCTCTGCATAATTAAACCAATATCATGTCATCCGTGCTACACTCATGTCTCATTCGGAGCATTTTATTGAGGAAATAACATAAGCTGAGGGCGCCAGTCAAATCATAATTGACAGCATCAGAGTAGCGGCAGAAATGGAGGCTGAAGTACAAATTATGGATTCACTAAAATGGACCAGACCATGAAGCAGCAGTCAGTGATAAATCACTCTATTAATAATTGAACAGTTAATTTAAACCGTAAGAATTCTCTTGCTTCTACCTAGTTTCATGTTATTTTTTTTTAATCACTTATCATTTCTGCTTTCGGAAGTATCAATGATCACAGAGCCGCGAAACGACAGGAAGAATGGCCTAAAGTCTAAGGAGCTGTGCTTGAAGCCAATATCCCCCCCACCCATTGACTTACAGTGTGATTCCCCCTCAAGCTAGTGACAAAACCTGGCAGGGCTCAACGGCAGAAGAATGCAGAAGTTGGATGCGATTTCTTTCAGACCGCATCTCCATGGAAGGTGCTATTGAAAGGAAATGCTTTGATGATCTTTTTATTATCCACTTGATATAGAAATTAATTAAAAATCTATTATGTATTTAGGATAGCAGCACAATGTATAAACCATTGTGGCTGGGTGCGGTAATGACAGTTTTGAAGACAACCAAGACATTTTTTTGTCTTTTCCTACTGACTGCAAGATGGTGACATAGCCAGTTTTCAAGAGGGTGATGCGGAAGAGGCGGGTTCAGGAGGTTGAACGTGATGTCAGAGGTGGAATGTTCGACAATTATGTGTTCTGCAGGGGGAGGAACAGAAAAGGCACTAAGCGACAGTGCCACCCACTGGTTTGGAGTGCAGTTACCAGTAGATGAGCCCTGAAGTTATCTCCCATTGCGTGAGAATGTGTATACCTTGTGATGGACCTGTGCCCGTTTCAGGGTTGCTGGCTGAATGGGCTCCAGCTTTTTAATGTGTCTACAGTAAATGAACATAACATTCTTAGGCCTGCTTAGTCCAGTTCAGGGCGGCATGGGACAGATAAACTTTGAAGGAAGCAGTCCTTCATAAGGCAACACCATTGTATGGTCCGTTTATATACACTCCCACATGAGGACAACACAAACTCAATTAACATTGAGGATGTGAGCGAAAAACTGGAGTAGGAGAACATGTAGTCAGCAACTACACTATTAAAAATAAAACTGGTTGAACAGTTCTTCACAGCAATGCCATAGGGGAACCACTATTGGTTTCCAAAAGACCCATCCACATGAAGGTTCCTGAAAGAACCTTTACTTATTTACATCAGTAAAAGGCTTCATAAATAATCACAAATAGATGTTTCTTCTAGGAAGTTTCTCAAAGTACAAAGGACCAACTTCATATGCAGAGAACCCTTCCCAGAATGAAATGGTTCTTTCTAAATCAATGGTTCTACAAAGAACCACACAACATAGTAAATAACCACATAGCGCCATTAAGGAACCATTTTATTTAACAGTGTAGGTGTGGGATTTTGAACCCAGGACATACTAACAAAAATTATATTATGTTACTGTATTTCTGATGCAATTGCTAAGGCTAGATTTTGTTGCATATTCAGAGCAAGCTCTATGTCTTTCCCTGAAAATGAAAATCCACCTACCCAGCTCTCCGTTTTCTGCTCTGCTAGGCCCAGTGAGGCTCACAGTGGCAGAGTTGGCCAAATTCTTTTCTACCAGCTCTGTCTCCCAAGGTAATTTCCAATCTGGAAATGGTGCATTCCAAGTACACGTACCAAGAATCAAACTACATTTTTTTTCAGAGTTGATGAGAAATATTTCAAATACGAGCAACAATAACCAAACGTTACAAGGGAATTATGACCAAGAACCAGAGTCCATCAATCAAAATTCTTTGTGGATGCAAACGGCTCCTGCTTTTCCTAGGCATAGATGTAAGTTGCCTATATATCATATTTATTACTGATGCAATAAGTCGAAAATTTACATTGATGAACTGAAATTGCCAAAGTTTATTGCCAGCGATGGTCATCAAAGGGCATCATTGCATTTTTTATATCTTTTGCTGAATTTAATGCACAACAATCATGGGCATGTTATTGGAGCAGGCAATGAAAAGTTCTTTTTAGAACCTAATTTGTTTAACTTGTCGGTCATATATAATGAAAGTCAGCATTTACACCTGTCACAACCAATTTGAAAGCCATTTGAAATAAACCCTAAAAAGAACAGAATTGCTGAAAATATGGCCCCTAAGGGAACAATAAAGAAGAAAAGTGCACAGAACGCAAAGCTTAAGACACAAAGGTGTCCTTTTTTTTGTTTAATGAAGCTTATAAGCCAAAAGCAATAAAATGAAATAGTTCAATCATCAACTTTGGCTGTGTTCGGTACAAATACTTGACAAATATAAGTATTAAAATGAGGTCATGCTTTCTTTTAAGTGAGCTCTGTTTTCTGGCTCCAGACAAGGCCTACTTAATCTACATACATGCATTCCTGCATTCTCGAAACCGCTTTATCCGGTTATAGAGGACTGATGCTCATCCTACAAGTATTAAGTACAAGTTGGGAAACAACTTCCAAGTCAGTGTGCCTGGACCAAATCGTACCGGGGCTCATTTAGAGTTGCCATGATTCATTTTACATATGTATTGTGCACAAGCACAACTGGACCATCCCTCAAGGTAAAGTAGATCATTCCCTAGAGTAGCTCTTTAGCAGGGATGTGGTGGCCAAATGTATTAACTACCTCTAGCTGCAAGACCACCCAAATCTTACTGTGAGGACCTCTCTAAATGTACCACTTTAAAGTATTATGCAACCTATTAGGAATTTGATAGCCATGCACATCATCCTACCAAGTCCTCTTTTTTAAATCATGTGTCAAATGGCTAAGCAATATGTTAGTCCAAGCGTGGGCCATCCATCCTCAAATCTATTGTACTGGTGTCAAGAGTGATGAAAGCATGCCAATCGAGAGTGAACTTCATTCATTCATTCATTTTCACTACTTATCCAAAAAACAGTTGCAGTCTTATGCCTATACATCCCGAACTTGCCAACACATATTGTAAGATCCCAAGGTGATCCCAGGCCATCTGGGAGATGTAAATGGTCCCAGCAATCCCTGGTGTTCCCTGGTTCTCCTCCCAGCTGCTCATGGCTGTAAAACCGCAACAGGAATGTGTCCAGGAGGCATCCATATCCAGGCCTGAGGAGAGGGGGGTGCAGCCGGTACATCGCTCCAGGGCCTATGAAGCTCAAGGGGGCCCATGAAGCCCAACGCGTCCCATAATTTTGATTATAATTTAAAGGGCCCCCACACCTTCTTTGCACCGGGGCCCAGATTTTCTCTCAGCGGCCCTGTCCATGTCAGATTTCTGAGCTATCTCAGTTGGCTCCTCTCGCTGTGGAGGTCTCGGTGGCTCTAATCCAAGCCTCTCGTGGAATTCTACGGTTCTCACCCTATTTCTAAGGGAAAGCCCAGCCATCCTGTGGAGAAAGCTCATTCTGGCTGCTTGTACCCACAGTCTCATTCTTTAAGTCATTACCCAAAACTCATGGCCACAGGTGAAAGTAGGGACATAGATCGACTGGTAAATCGAGAGCGAAGTGTAGCATGTAAAAACTAACTGCGAATACAAACGATGACATGGCTGAAAGAGCACAAAGTCTCGTTTTTAATATACTCTGTCTCAGGCTCCATCCACACTAATACGTTCTGATTTAAAATTGCAGACATTAGTCTCTGCTTTTGCCTTTTGTTCACTCTACCCAATGGCATATACAAATTCATGCACTCTGTTTGCTTTTCTTTTGTCTTTTTAAATTTCCCTGTCTTGCTTGCTTATAAACACATGTATGCTCCCTTGGCTCATATCAGCTGCTCAGTCTTTACTTTTAATCTTTGCTTTTGTAATTTTGTGCTGCCTCTATTTACTCCATTTATTTATTTATGGATATACCGAGGCTCTGATCAGTTTGTTTTGTTTTTGAATTTTGACGCTTGATTGTTTAGTGAAATGTCTTCTTAATTGGGTTTCCAAATATTAACTGATGAAGTGAAGGGAAAAAAGTATGCATTGCCTAGAAAGAAAAGATTATATACAGCAGCGTGAAGACTCTAACATAAGAGCTTTATATATGTAATAATTATAGCATGAAAGCCTTAAAATGACTAACGGCCCCAGTGATGCACTATGTGTGCTTATAGACAGAGTCAGTAGTGCGACCATAGGGCTGCCTCTGAGGCAAAAAGAAATATGGCAAGACTGAAGGGGCTGAGCCTCACACCAGTTAAGTATCACATTTGATGCTCTGTGTAAGAAAGGTCAGAGCCGACTATACTTCCTTAGAAGGCTGGCATTTTTCAACATCTGCAATAAGATGCTGCAGATGTTCTATCAGACGGTTGTGCGGCGCCTCTTCTACGCGGTGATGTGCTGGGGAGGCAGCATAAAGAAGAAGGACGCCACACGCCTGGATAAAATGGTGAGGAAGGCAGGCTCTGTTGTAGGCACGGAGCTGGACAGTTTGACATCCGCGGCTGAGCGACGGGCGCTGAGCAGGCTCCTGTCAATCATGGAGAATCCACTGCATCCACTGAACAGGATCATCTCCAGACAGAGGAGCAGCTTCAGCGACAGACTGCTGTCACCGTCCTGTTCCACTGACAGACTGAGGAGACCCCACACTATGTGACTCTTCAATTCCACCCTTGAGCGTGGTAAAAGTTATTGTCTGTTATACCTGCATTTTTATCACTCTTTAATGTAATATTGTTTTGCATGCTGCTGCTGGAGTATGTGAATTATCCCTTGGGATTAATAAAGTATCTATCTATCTATCTATCTATCTATCTATCTATCTATCTATCTATCTATCTATCTATCTATCTATCTATCTATCTATCTATCTATCTATCTATCTATCTTCTCCATGGCAACGACTTCACCAACCCAGATGAACACCATAATCACATGGTCTAACACGCCAATCAAAACATCCTCCAAAAGGGACTTCAATAGGCTGGTCCTGGACTATATGAGTCCTCTTGTGGTAGACCACCAGGACCCACTGCAGTTTGCCAATTAGACAATGACTGGAGAGGAGGATGCAACTGTATATCTGCTCCACAAGGCTTATTCTCACCCGGACAAGGCTGGCAACACTGTGAGGATTAAGTTTTTTGATTTCTCCATTGCCCTTCAATACCAAACAGCAATCACTCTTAAAGAGTAAGCTCAGAGATATGCTGATGGATGAACCCATGGTATCCTGGGTAATGGACTATCTGTCCAGCAGACTACTGTTTGTGAGGCTCAAAGAATGTGTGGATACACTGGAGCACCTCAAGAAACAGTCCTGTCTCCTTTTCTTCTCACTCTCTACACCTCCAACTATAAATATAATACCAGGCCATGTCACTTGCAGAAAGACTCAGATGATTCTGCAGTTATGGGGTGCATCGAAAAGAGGGATAAGGCAGAGGAGAGGAGTCTGGTGGAGAACTTTGTTTTTTTTTTTTGGTGCAGAAAGAATTGTCTACAACTTAACATCAGCAAAACCAAAGGAGAGCTTATTGACTTTCACCACACCAAGGAGCCTTTGTGCCTGATCGCCATTCAGAGAGTGGATAAAGACGTGGTGTGTTATTACATAGTTGTTACGTTGTATTTGTCTCGACACTTGTGTTCTGTCTTCATGGAGTGTGTTGGCGTGGGTTGCATCTTACAGTCCAGTAACTTTCCATCACTTTGATTGGCAGTGCCCCTTGAACCTAATGTGAATGTCAATATTTGCGCAGACTGTTTTTTTGGTAAGCTATAATATGCCAAGGTGTTTTGATCAAGTACACCTTAATCATGCAAGCTGTTATTTCCCCTTTTCTATGTTTTTTTTTTTTTTAACAACCATGTGGAACTTACACACTGTTAATGCTTTCTTTTAACTAAATGAAGCAGACATTTATATGTGGTAGGTGGGCAAGAATTCAGTCTTATTTTTAAATATTTTAAAAAATTTGAATGTTCTGCTTTTATAGACAATCATTTACTAACAAGCACACAAGTGGGTAATACTGGAGTAGCTGCTCCTTTCATACGCTGTTTTCAGATAAAATGTTAAAGCCAACTCGACAGAAAAAGTGAATTTAAAAAAAGAAATACGTAAATATGTCTTAATTTCCCAGACATGTAAATCTGACACTACTGCTCTTTCCCAAATGCAAAATAAAATGAAACTAAAAAAACGGATCAGCTAATTTAACAATGAGGTGGCAGGATAGCCCAATGGTAGCACAGCTGCCTTGCAGTAAGGAGAACCAGGGTTTGTGTCCCTGGATCCTCCCTGCGTGGAGTTTGCATCTTCTCCCCTTGTCTGCATAGGTTTCCTCCCGGTGCTCTGGTTTCCTCCCACAGTCCAAACACATACAGATTTGGTGCTTTGGTGTGTGTGTGGGTGTGTGTGCACTGTGGTGGGCTGGCGCCCTGCCCGGGATTTGTTCCTGCCTTGTGCTCTGTGCTGGCTGGGATTGGCTCCAGCAGATGCTGGTGACCCTGTGTTAGGATATAGCGGGTTGGAAAATGACTGACTGACTGACTGACATTTGAGATACAATCGGTTTCATTTCTTTTGTGGATTGCCTCTGGATGCTCCAGTATTTTTCCACATTTCCAAAGACATGCGGGTCAGGTGGATTGGCAATACTGAATTGACCCCAGTGTGTGGTTGGGGATGTGTGCATGTGACCTGAAATGAACTGGCGCCCTTGTCCAGGGTTTGTTCCCTGTCTTGCACCCTATGCTAGTAGGTATAGGCTTGAGCAGACCCCCACAACACTGCTCAGTACAAAGGAGGGTCGGACAATGAATGAGCGATGATGACTACTTAAACAATGGGATCAATTTAAGGTATCATGACTGACTGGTTGAGAAACTGGATGGAACACAAGCCTGAAGTTCCATGGGGTGCTCTGAGAACTGAAAGCTTAGAACCTTTAATTTACAACCCTTTATGCAATGCCAATGGCAACTGTTCACATCTGAGTAATGCCAATTTTTTTACACTGATTTGATAGTTAGTCACGCTGTGAAGCGTATGGACATGCTTAATAAAGGCGTCCTAGTGGCGTGCGTCTGGCTGTCAGGACGCAGAATATTCTGGAGGCACTTCAATCCAACTAATCAGCCCTGAGGCCTCTGGGATTCAACACAAATGGAAATGGAGATTTCTTGGCTTCAAGGTTTGCAGTGAACATTCCAAGGGCACATTCATTCAGGCGTTATTGTGAAATTGGGGATGACTGTGTGTTTGGTGGGAGCACAGGGCTAGGTCAAGAGTTGAATAGTTAATCCAGTTGTCCCAAAATGGTTGACTAGCATATTATTTATTACAGTTATTAGTAATCCTCCGAGCTGCAAAATAGCAAACAGTTAAACTTTCAGCACAATTTTATCCAGTACCTTGTTTTTTTTTTAAATAATAATCCATCCATCCATCATTTTCAAAACCATTTATCCCATTCAGGGTTGTGGAGAAGACAGGGCCTATCCTGGCAGAATAAAAAATGATCATCATAATTCATCCTAAAGCTCAGCAGAGCAATCGCTTAGCTGAATCCGAGCTGGTCTGCTCTGGAGATAAAACGAGATGGCTAGCGGCTCCATATAAACAAACCAATGAAGTCTCTGGTATCTGAGGAACACGTGTACTGGACCCCCACCCGTTTTACTGTTCCCACTAGGAGCAGAGTTTAGAAAGGAACGGGTGAAGAAAAGTGTCACCCAAGTGCTATTTGGGCTGATGGATGAGAGTATGAAAGCATAATGGCAAAAGGAGGGATAAACTGTCAGTGCCACATAATGTTATAGGTAATTAATTAATCTTTAACAGCAAGGTGACACATTAGAAAAAGTCCTGTGGCAGTTGTGTAGTTATCTCTTGATGCTTAATGAAGCATCGTAAGTGCAGAAGAGTAGAGCTGCATTCACCATTAGCAGTGGCCATGTAATACAAGAGAAAGGAAGCAGCTTCTGACCATGGAAAAACCTGCCAAACTTCACTCCACTATTTATGCTTTCTTTTTAGTTTTATTGATTTTATAAAGCTCATTACAATGAATAAGGCACTTATTAATCAAGGCATAAAATCAGCACTACATCCCATACGTTCCTACTTCTTATCAAATTAATCTCAGCTCCCTTCTTCTAAATACTTTGAAGGGCTAGGAGAGCTGAAAGCCCAATATGGAGTAATCCATCAGATAGAGTCCCAGCCTCTTTATTTTAGAACAGTAGTAATTGTCGAAACTTTGATTTCGCTCTAATTTTATGTAAAGTAAGGCATCCCTTTCCTATCCAGTTATGGAAAGCGTAATGTGTCTGAGTATGTGACATAATTTGTTCTATCAGTCTAGTGTATTGGTTGACTTTGCAGTGTGTTTCATGTTTGGTAAATTTTGCCAAGTAGTTATTCATTCTCTGTGGCTGTTAGGGACATTGCTTATATGAGGAGAGTTCCAAAAATCCATACGTTTAAAAGGATACGTTTGGTATTTTTCAAGTTGAAGTTATTTCTTCACAAACATGGTATATATGCATTTATTATGCAAAATTGTGCTCTAAAGTTATCTTTTTCCTATAAATGTAAAACAATATTTTGCTGACCAGTATAGGCCAGTAAGCTTAACATGCATCACAGGAAAATTAATGGAAGGAATTATTAAGAATAAGATTGAGAAACACATGGCAAGGACAGGAGTTATTAGGAACAGTCAGCATGGGTTCAGAAGAGGGAGGTCGTGTTTTACTAACATGTTGGAATTCTATGAGGAGGCAACAAAAGAATACGAACAAAGTGGAGCTTATGATGTTATTTATCTGGGCTTTCAGAAAGCATTTGATAAGGTGCCACATGAGAGGGTGGGCATCGAACTGAAAGAAGTGGGAGTTCAGAGTGATGTTTTTAGATGGGTGCAGAATTGGCTCAGACACAGGAAGCAGAAGGTGATGGTGTGAGGAACCTCATCAGAACTGGCCGATGTGAAGAGTGGTGACCAGCAGGGGTCAGTGCTAGGGTCGCTGCTATTATTAATATATATATATATACATATATATATATATATATTGTGAACGATAGGGGGCGCTCTCGCTCCCTTGAACCCCTGTCCACGACTCCAGACACCAGGTAAAAGTCCTCAAGTTGACTTTATTTTCTTGCCACAGTGCACAAAGCACACTCTCCTCCACAATACTCATTAAATTACAATAAACCACAATAATAAACCAATCCTCCAGCTCCCAGACGCGTTGCCACCCTTCCACCCAGCTCAGCTCGTTGTCTGGGAGTTCCCATAGTCCTTTTATACCTCCTGACCCGGAAGTGTTTCTGCCCAATAGTCCACAAGTCCTTATTCCTTCCGGGTCAGGGTAAATAGTCCCTTTCTTCAACCCGGAAGTCCGTCGCTCTTCCTGTGACGAACCTCCGGGTCACAGGGCACGAAGAAGCCCTCGGTCCTCCCTGCAGCTCCCTCCTGTGGCCCCCACGGCATCCAGCAGGGCTTTGCATAAAAACTCCAATGTCCATGATGCCCTGCTGGTCTTCTGGGGACCTCCTCGCTGCAAGGAGGGCTCCACCTGGCGGCTTGGGGGTATTGGCCGGGATAAATGGCCGGCCATCCATTACAATATATATATAAATTATTTAGATAGGAATATAATTATCAACCTAGTTAAGTTTGCAGATGATACCAAGATAGGTGGACTAGTAGATAATTTGGAATCCATTATATCATGACAGAAGGACTGGGATAGCATACAGAATTCGACAGATTTGTGGCAGATTAAATTTAATATCAGAAAATGTAAAGTACTGCACATAGGAAGTAAAAATGTGAGGTTTGAATACACAATGGGTGGTTGGAAAATGGAGAGTACACCTTATGAGAAGGATTTTGGAGTCATAGTGGCCTCTAAGCTATCGACTTCCTGACAGTGTTCAGAAGCCATTAAGAAGACTAACAGACTGTTAGGTTATATAGCGCCTTGATGTGTGGAGTACAAGTCCAAGGAGGTTCTGCTCAGGCTTTATAACGCACTGGTGAGGCCTCATCTTGAGTACTGTGTGCAGTTTTGGACTCCAGGCTACAAAAAGGACATAGCAGCACTAGAAGAAGTCCAGAGAAGAGCAATGAGGCTGATTCAGGGCTACAGGGGGTGAGTTATGAGGAAAGATTAAAAGAGCTGAGCCTTTAGAGTTTAAGCAAAATAATATTAAGAGGAAACATGATTGAAGTGTTTAAAATTATGAAGGGAATTAGTCCAGTGGATCGAGGCTGTTATTTTAAAATGAGTTTATCAAGAACACAGGGACACAGTTGGAAACTTGTTAAGAGTAAATTACGCACAAACATTAGGAAGTTTTTCTTTACACAAAGAACGATAGACACTTGGAATAAGCAACCAAATAGTGTGGTAGACAGTAAGACTTTAGTGACTTGCAAAACTCGACTTGATGTTTTATTGGAAGAAATAAGTGGATAGGACTGGCAAGCTTTGTTGTGCTGAATGGCCTGTTCTCGTCCAGAGTGTTCTGATGTTCTAATGTTCTGACACTGATGCTTTACAAGTGAGGCTAAGAGGACATAGTGTCCCATCGGAAAATAAAGACTTAAAAACTTAGCGTGTAGCCTATCTATGTTGTCTTTAATAAGGGTTTGTTGTATGATATAACTGGCAATGGCCGCGATAGCTCTTTTGGGGAATATCATCAATGGCAGATTATGTACGTTTTTAGGGACCGTAATGATATTTTGGCTCATGATGATGATTGGTTTATAAGCCGATGTAAACTTCCCAGAGCTGAACTCTTCAAGTCAAGTGCAGAATTGAAGCCAATAATAAAGAGACGATCATGCAGAAATCATGCCATTCCTGTTTATTTTCAACTTTCAGCAACTATGGGGTATTTTGCAGTGGGTACTTTTCAGGGTGAATTCAATCATCCCTAAGCCATGACATGCCATCTGTATGGCATGGTATAATTAAGATGCTTTCCAGATACTTCCACTTTCCTTACAGTCAGGGTGATCAGGCGGAGATTAAAAGGTAGTTTCTAGCAATTGCTTTCATAATGTAATCGGTGCAATTTCCAGCAATTGCTTTCATAATGTAATCGGCGCAATCGACTGCACACATGTTGTGATAAAGGAGCCATCTAATACATCAAATTCACATTCACAGAAGTTTTGTTTCTTCTGTTCTCCCCCTGCTTTGTAGTGAAAATGTTACTCCAGAACATGGCCACATTTATATGGTGATTAGATTATGAATATTCAAAAAAGGCATTTATTAAGCTGTAAATTGTTACTGGCAGTATAAGGAGTAGCTAAAAGCTTGTGGATATGTGTGTAGCTTAAAGATGATCTGAGGTTAATAAAAGAACTTGGTGCTTATGTACAATTGTATAAATCCTTTTTTTTTGTGTATGACATTTTTAAATTTTAGAGTAAGGACAATTTTAGTATGGAATCGAAGCACTATACACGAGGACCCTGTTTGTCTGTTTACTCACAATAATCCAAATCCAAAAAGTATTGTGTTATTGTGCATTTTTTATTGTTAATTTCTAGGTCTGCATGGAGTTTTTCATTTAATTATTGTTGTTTGGTATTGTCATTTGAGCTTATTATATATTCTTTCCGTTATGTCTTTATAATTTTTATCCTAATAAATTAATTTCTAAAGTTATCTGATTTGTATTTGTTTTGACTGTGCTGTTTTGGGAATAACTGCAGCAACCAATCCTATAAGGATCCTGGCCAATGAATACTAATAATAGTATTTACCAGAGCACACCGACCCGTTATTCTTAGGATGCACTTGACTGCTCTTCCCTGCACTGCTTATTTATTTGTGACGTGGTGACTAAAACTACACGATACGATCGCACTACCATAATACTTTATTTGAGGAAAAAACTTTTGTTGTTTGGGGCTCATTTTGGCTGTTGGAGGTGTGGAATTTGCACTTTCTTTTTGTGTCCATGTAAGTTACTTACTTCTAGGTACTCCATTTTACCACCTACATCTCCAAACGCCTGCATGTCAGGACAGTTGGACTTTTTGAACGGGACCAGTGTATATGTCAATTGACCCTACAATGGACTGGCATCCTAAATGCAGGCTGATATACGACTGATTACATACAAAACATTATGGTAAACACAATACATCTGGTCACAATACATGGGATTGTTTTCTCTTTTAAAAATGTTGTATAAAATAACGAAGGGCAGAGTTTTATGGCATGGAAACTATCCAACAAAAGAAAAATTGAGAGTTGGCAGCATGTCCTTAAAGGGAAAGAAAAAAAGCACTTCTGGTCAACATGTGCCAAAGGCTTGTATTTTATTACTTATCAACCAAACCAATCAATCTTTATTTTATGTAGGCCTTTCACATTTCCATTCATTTGCATAGCTGATGCTTTTATTTAGAGTGACTTACTGTACAAATAATGAAATGTGGGTCTGATTCTGCATTTCTATAACATGAACTCTGGCAGGTTAAGTGACTTATTTAGAATTACATGGAGAGTCAATAACTGGGAATGAAGTGGCGCCCATGTCAGCTACACTAGCATGATCTGTAAAATGTGCCGTACACATCAGCAGTCCATCTGAAAGCAGATATGCCTGTACTGCATTTTACATGTTGGTTAGCCACACAAGTAAACATTCCATTGCATTCGATGGCAATAAACCTGACATTGAACTTGAACTTGAAATGTTTAATATATTTCAATAAATCTTACAGTGGGTGGCTATAAAAAGTATTCACCCTCTTAGAAATGTTCAGCTATTATTGCTATACAACACTGAATCACAGCACATTTTAATTTGGCCTTTTTGACTTCGATCAACAGTAAACGTCAAAATGAAAACAGATCTCTGCAAAGCAGCCTAAATTCAACAAAAATATTTGATTGTTGTAAGGATTCATCCTCTCTAATGTGACACATCTAAATCACCAGAAAGGCACATTTTCTTAAATCCAAAACTTCACTGTTTAGAAGTGGATGGAGTCTGTAAGTTTAAGGTTCTTGCTTCCACATTTGGACTGGTGCCCATTTGGCTCCATTTTAAACTGTAAAAACAAGCAGGGTATTTTTTATAAATGCATATAAAAATGCTTTACTTAAGGACACAATTTTACGCAATAAATTTAATTTATACCATGGTGAATCATTTTGACTAAATGCTGGCATCAGGGAACTTTGGAAGGAGCAGATATCTGTCAGCATATTCCATTTATGGACACCACAAGCTGGACCTGCTCTATGAAAATGTTAACGCCTTTAAATGTAAGCCCTTGGTACAGCTGGGCAAACCTGACCACATCTTAGTCCCAAGTATTAGCCTGTTATCAGATGGCATCATGTAGTGCCTATCTATCTATCTATCTATCTATCTATCTATCTATCTATCTATCTATCTATCTATCTATCTATCTATCTATCTATCTATCTATCTATCTATTATCTATCTATCTATCTATCTATCTATCTATCTATCTATCTATCTATCTATCTATCTATCTATCTATTATATAGTGCCTTTCTATCTATCTATCTATCTATCTATCTATCTATCTATCTATCTATCTATCTATCTATCTATCTATCTATTATATAACAAGGATCAGACATGGATAAAGGTTTGGGGCATGTCTGTGCTCTTGTATAATGAAAATAAATCAAAAATAGAATGATCTTTTTACAAATATATTGTTAACAGTACTGAACTGACTCAAAGATGGATGAACTTCTGGTCATATGGGTGCCAGGCAGGAAGGCAGGAAGGGGCGGGTCCAGGAGAGCAGACAAAGGAAGATCCTAACTATAAGTCACAAATGCAAATTGTTGTGTTCAGCCAGACTCAAAAAAGCTCAAAATGAAGTTTAGTTTCAACAAATTACCCTCACGATTCTAAAATGAGGCCTAATACCCAAAAACAGTCTTCCCTTTTTTACTTTTCCTTTGCTATCAATAGTGACATTTGTTCTTACAATTATGGCAATTTATTGGGATTAAGTGAGACAAACATGGTGAAAAAACAAAAAGCTTCCAAAAAGTCCCAAAAACCAGGCCACTACCTTCACCAATCTTTCTAAAGATAAATCTTACCCTGGGCAGCCTGACTCCACGCTCAACAAGAAGGCTTTGCCCTGTGCAGGCTCAAAATGGGCACTCGCTTTAGATAGATAAATAAGGTCATGCATGTGTGTGAGAAGGTCATCTTACAGGCTTGTCAGAGGCTAGCACTACCACCACAGCAAATGTTAGGTCATGACCACTGACTGTCTTGTCTTGTTCTCTACTCACACCTTGGAAAAGACACCTAGTGAGAGCGACTGACTCCAACCCGTGGTGTCTACAGACCAAGGCATCTCAAAGTTCTCTCTTTCTCTTACGGAACACAGAGCAGCTGTAGAAGAAAGGGCAGAACAGACTCTTTTTTCTTAGGAGACTGCATTCCTTTAATGTGGGTAGTGACATCCTTCACATCTTCTACAACTCTGTGATGGCCAGTGTGATTTTCTATGCTGTGGTGTGCTGGGCTGGTAACATCATTTCAAGAGAGGCCCACAATCTAGCTATGAATCATATAGTTCCTTTCCTATCTATCTATGTGGATAGTGATATTCTTTAAATGTTCTACATCTCTGTGACAGCCATTGTGATGTACAAAACAAGCCCACCAAACCAAAATACTGACTAAGAAAGCAGGCTTAGTTGTAGGATGCAGTAGGAGAGGAGAGAATGAAGATAAAACCGATGGACTTTATAAACACATGCACATCTTCTCCATGGCACAATTGCATTCTATCTATCTATCTATCTATCTATCTATCTATCTATCTATCTATCATATAATATCTATCTATCTATCTATCTATCTATCTATCTATCTATCTATCTATCTATCTATCTATCATATAATACCTTTTCTATCTATCTATCTATCTATCTATCTATCTATCTATCTATCTATCTATCTATCTATCTATCTATCTATCTATCTCTAACTTGACAAATGCCAAATATTATTCTTAAGTCATACATTTATGTCCACACTTTTTATCAGTGTTGATGACTGTCAGAACTGGCAGCAAGTCCCTTACTCCAGCCAGTAGGCCACGCGGTGAGCACCATGTTATACAAATCACACACGTGGATTACTTTTTCTTGAAGTTCACGTATTTGAAGAAGCCGATAACCTTGCAACAGTAACAGGGACTATCAGGGAGTCAAACCCAAGAAGACTCCAGACTGTAATTTCTGCCAAAGAGGCTTCATGGTGCCACCCAACATTGTGCATAACAACTAAACTCTTAGAACCGAAGCAGCAAGGACGATTTCAGGAATGCTGTTAGCTTGTACGGTGCCCTCATTTGTCACAGGACGGTGCCTTTAGAGAAAGTGAAAGGACACTGAGGCAAAGATGACTCCACTTCAAAACTAAGATGAATGGAAAGATTTTTTGTTTGTGTGTACGATTCCCAAGCTATGTAAGACACATCCTTTTATTATTTTTAAGTCACCTTAAGATGAGAATTGGATTGATTTTGCACAATTTATAAAATGTGACAGGTGACCCTTCTCGATGAAAGGACACCTTGCTGGAGGAGCATCAGTATACGAACGAGATGACAGAGGGAGAGAATATCACTTCATACTGGCTGGGAATGTGAAACAAAAAGCCATTTTATTGTTGTTCAATAAATGTAAATGTTAAAAAGACATATTCTTACTTGGAGACAATAGAGTCCGATACCTACATACAGCTAGAACGGGTGCCTCCGGTTCTTTCACGTCCCCTTTGCACCTTTTCTTTACTAATATATCTTCCCATTTCACATAGTTCTGCCCAATCAAACATAATAAGGCCAATTATCAGCCTGTGTAGCTGGACGAGGTCTGATTGATGAAAACGATCCCTCCTTCAGCCCAAAAATGTGCCTTTGATAGAACATTAACTTCCTAAAGAAAACAATTATATTTAACCAGTGAGCAGCCATGTGCACTCATTAAATTTTTAATGCTCTACGAAGGAAAGGACTTCAAAGACGAAGCAGAATAAAATAATAATCCTTTCTGCTGTGAAAGTGTTTAAGAATCATTTAAATTCATTCTTTAGTGTAAAAACTAAACCAGATGTTGAAAGCTAATGGGGAGCAGCATTTTGAACAGTTTAACAGAATGTGAATTCAATGGCTACGGAGCTTATCTCTCGATATGATTGGAATCTACAAGTGGATGACACTTTTTAAACAGGCAGGAAGGTCAACGGGTGGGTGTACAAGTGTGTGGGTGTGTGCCTGAGCCACACGGGTCCTTCCAACCAAACAGCATGTAACACAAACCAGTTTTGGACTTATTGTCGGACATGTGCCAACCGGAGATGTCCTGAGAGGCAGGAGCACAAAGCACAACCCCTAAGCACCAGCATGGCTGGACTGGGACGTGTTATGGTTCCTCCGGTCACAGCACAAACCACAGTTGGGGTGCAACGCTTCTATAAGCAAGCAAGACAGAAACAAAGGTGAGTAGGTAAAAGATGTATTTTATCTAAAATTGTAATGCAAAGTCAAACAGCAGGCAGATGATCTGGAAAAGCAGAGAGAAGACAGCAACAACAAAACCTAATAGGATAAAATGCAAAAAAGGGCGAAAGTTCATATACAAAAATACAAATAAGACAGCTGACAAAGTAACCACAAGACAAAAAGTGAACCGAAAAACACATCCAGAACAGAATTTCAAAAGATATATGTAAGGGAGTGTTTTGTTATGGGACGTCCTAAGGTGACTCTATTCTCCTCTTTGAAGGCTGAATATTTTTTTGCAAAGAAACAGTTTTCTAAAAAGCACACAAAACAAATAATTCATACAGAAATCAACATAAAACAGCTGTTGCTGAGTTCTTTGGGCACCAGGAATGCGTGGCATGCTGGCTCTCAGGCTGTCTTCACATGGCAGGGGACGGGGGCAACAGCAGTGGTCGTAGTGCATTGCTATCTGGTGTCACACACGTGCGCATGGGAGGCAGCTAAAGGACTTGAGTGAAGGCAGTTCTGAGGCATGCCGGGATGTGGCAGAGTGCACTGACTCTTTTTCTCCCTTCCCTGTAGACCATTCCCGGGAGATTCCACCTGGCTCTCTTGACGTCACTTCCGGGACCGAACCAATGGAAATAGAACTTACCAGCTCCGGCCCCCTCTGATGTCACGTCCGGGCTTGATCCAATGATTGATGAACACGTGCCCGATCCTTATGACCTCACTTCCTGTCTTCCCCTTTAAAAGCCTGCCCTTTTTCCCTTTTCCCTCAGTCTTGTTTTGGACTCGGTTGTATGCACTTTAGTGCTCTGTATTTCTATAAAAAAACGACTTTGCAGCCAGGATACCAGATTATACGGGTGGCTGCCCCAACCCTTTTTCTGAGTATGTCTCATTCTTGTGACACTGGGTTGTACCGCTTGTCGCAGTAAGTGGCGGTCCTCCCAAGCAAACGTTGGCTACACAAACCTGCTCAGCACGACGATCAGCTGACGCTAGTACCGCACGTTCATTTTCAATCACTTGTATCAAACTCAGGGCCTGATAAGTCCACTAATGTGCAAAACCTCGTCCACTGAGTATTTTTTAATTTACACATTCGCTTCAATCAATCGCCAGATGTTGAAGCCATTTTTGCCATTGTGTGCTCCTTTCTACTCGCGTGTGAGTCTTCGTCAAACCAATTAATCTAACATTGCTTCTAGCAAAGAGAGTCCAACTAAAACATAACGGTGGGTGTTTTGTCTTGGTAGAGTAATATTTTACTCTACTTTCCCCTTTTGTATTATTAATATGTAGCCTTTGTCAGAATGCCTCATATCTCCCAGACTTACCACTGTTTCTAAGGTATTGTACCATATAACTTCTCCCCACCTTCCCTTCTACATCTCTAACATCAGGCAATTTGGTGCAGTAAAAGACAAGCAGGAGTTAAGTTACACTTTAAATAATGTATTATCGATAATAGTCATAAATAATAGCAATATGCAAAGTACATTTAAATATTGGCAACCATACAACCTGATAAATGGTGATGTGTAGTTTCAGGTGGCACACAGACTTGTTAGTTACTTAAAATGTCTCTAGTTAAGGCATCATGTTTGGTCAGCTTTCTTCAGAATAGGCCACGTGCCTGTCTCAATATGGCTGCTGCGCTGTGCTCTTCATTGTGTTGTCCTTTTCAGATCATGGTGTATGAGATGCTCCTTCATCATTTGGTTGTAAGAGAGAGATGGTGAGGTAAAGCAAGTAAATGTATAAGTTTTCTGTCCAATCCCTAGAGCTAATAGGGCATCATGATACTTAAACTATTACAAGCCAGTTCCAAACAGCCATACTTCAGACCAATGGGGGGACAGAATACCTTTACACCTGCCCTCCAAACCATATGTTTGCAGTTAGGTTGGCAGTTAGGCAGCCTGGTGTTCCTGTGGGGGTTGACTGAGAGACTCCAGCAGAAAAAATATTGGCCAAACTTGTTTGAGGCACTTCCCTCAACAAGTCAAGTCAAGTCAAATTGGGGAGCATGCACTGGTACAGCGTGTTGCTGCCCCCACTACACGGTGAAACAACTCAGGATCCCGGTTGGCAACCCCCCAGGTAGAAACGCGGTCCAGTCCTACCCTTCGGAAATGACCCTCCATCTGCCGCAGCCAGGTGTTACGTGGACGACCCCTTGACCTGGTCCAGCCAATTGGGTCCCCAACAACGAGGATCCCATGAGCTGGATCATCCTCGGGTAAACATGGCCGTACTGCCGTAACTGACGCTCCCTCACAATGCAGGTAATGTGCAACCACTCATTCGACACAAACCAACGGTACCCAAGGATTTTCTGGAGAGACACAGTACCAAAGTAGTCCAGTCTTCGCCTCAGGTCACTGGATAGCATCCATGTCTTACAACCATATAGCAAGACAGGAAGCACCAGGGGCCTCATGTATAAACGGTGCGTACGCACAGAAATGTTGCGTAAGAACTTTTCCACGTTCAAATCGCGATGTATAAAACCTACACTTGGCGTAAAGCCACGCACTTTTCCATGGTACCTCATGCCTTGTCGTACGCAAGTTCTCCGCTCGGTTTTGCAAACTGGCGGCACCCAGCGTCAAAGCAGTGCTACTGTTCTTGTGTGATTACTCATTATTTTCATGACGCGGCTTTATAAATACACAGAAACTAACCGCATATTGTTTATTAGTGTAATGCATCTGATTGTAATTAACTCGTAACAATATAATGGTCCAGGGAACAGCCATAGTATTCCAAATACCATAACTGCTTTAGCGTTGTTACTCTCACTTCTTCATCTTCTTCTTCTTCTTCTTCTTCTTTCAGCTCCTCCCATTAGGAGTTGCCACAGCGGATCATCTTTTTCCATATTACTCTCACTGCACGACTCGGAGTATTTATATCACTGTATCTGAGTGTGAATCACAGCAGCAGCTGATCGGAAAGAGAATTATCGGTATACAGCTTTAAGGACACGCTGTCTCAGCCACTGCAAAACGTTTTAAAGCCTTTCCTGTACGGACCTCGCGGTTCAGAAACAGTTTAATCCCAAGAACTTTAAATGCACTCAATCAATTGCTCCTTGTAGAACGGTTTGTACTTATAAGTACAATCACCCCACTGTAAACTTGCACTACAGTTATAATATCTCACAACCTGAGCCACTTTATAAAGCGCGTATTTACATATGATGACGATATCATTTTTAAGGTGAAATGCAGCAAAATATGTTTGTTAAATTATACACATAAAACTTTAACTTCATTTAAATAATCTATATTCTTCACTGGGAGTGTCGTGAAGGATAGAATAATTAAACATGTACTACGAAGATATTTCAATGTTCTTTAAACGCTTTGAAGAATCGGCGCTAAGGTTACAGATGGCTTAACGTCTATTACAGAGCTGATTGTGTGGCGATCAGTTACTTGGGGAAAGAAAAGCAAGGACTCTTGGGGCGGCCACGCCAATATATATTGAATATAAAACAGAAAGAGAAAATAACAACACAGCTAAAAACGCAGCACAATTTCGACAAAAGATAATGCTTGTCATGAGCACGAGGCTCATGAAACACATGTTTAATAATGTGCTTTAGCTCCTATCATCATGAAAATGACATCACGTATACATCTCAGTATTTTAGTTATTCAGAGAGCTGTAATATCACAAATGTAATGGACTCTGTGTCCAGTTGGAGGAAGAGAGCCAGTTTAAGAAGCAAGTAGTGATTCACACACATAGATCACATACGAGTAGAAGATCAAAAACAAAAGCATTTAATGTGCTACTTTAATTACGATGTAATTTTGGGAAACTGGTTAATTAAACGATTTTAAGATGAAGTTTATAATGTTCTACTAAATGACAAAATAAACTACGTGATTAAAGTGGAAAATTCGAGATTAAAGTTGACATTTCTTGCTTTTTCCCCACCGTGTGCATTTTTTCTCTGTACCCTAATAAACTTTCATATGACACTCAGACAGTGGGCTTACAACTCTTCTTTTAACGGCAACTTTGATATGTGACTTCTTTTTATTTCCGGCACTGTGCGATTTTGTGAATGTGAGCTTTCAAGTTTCTCCAACACGCTATGTCACTCGATCAACTTCATTTTGTTGATTATACCACGGTTTATTTGAACAAATAGTATGTTTTTCCTTTGCCTCCACTTGGTATTCGCTGAAATTCTTATATTTCCCCTGTGCTTTTCCCATTGTCTTTTCACAGAAGGCTGCGCTTAAGGGCGATTTATATTGATTTGCATATTCAAATAGGCGTAATTCTGGGAGGATTTGGGGCGTTACATAATGCGCGTGCACGAGCGTTAGTTTTCACGCTGATTGGGATTTATGTAGCGGAAGAACGTGGAAGTTGGAGTACGCACAGATTCCTGCATCTGGATTTTTCTGTGCGTAAGCACATTTCGGCTTTTGTGCTTACACCATGTTATAGTGCGAGTTCTACGCACGGCGTTATACATGAGGCCCCAGGACACTAAAGACCTGGGGCCTCATGTATAAACGGTGCGTACGCACAGAAATGTTGCGTAAGAACTTTTCCACGTTCAAATCGCGATGTATAAAACCTACACTTGGAGTAAAGCCACCCACTTTTCCGCGGTACCTCATGTCTTGTCGTACGCAAGTTCTTCACTCGGTTTTGCAAACTGGCGGCACCCAGCATCAAAGCAGTGCTACTGTTCTTATGTGATTACTCATTATTTTCATGACGCGGCTTTATAAATACACAGAAACTAACCGCATATTGTTTATTAGTGTAATGCATCTGATTGTAATTAACTCGTAACAATATAATGGTCCAGGGAACAGCCATAGTATTCCAAATACTATAACTGCTTTAGCGTTGTTACTCTCACTTCTTCTTCTTCTTCTTCTTCTTTCAGCTCCTCCCGTTAGGAGTTGCCACAGCGGATCATCTTTTTCCATATTACTCTCACTGCACCACTCGGAGTATTTATATCACTGTATCTGAGTGTGAATCACAGCAGCAGCTGATCGGAAAGAGAATTATCGGTATACGGCATTAAGCACACGCTGTCTCAGCCACTGCAAAACGTTTCAAAGCCTTTCCTGTACGGACCTCGCGGTTCAAAACAGTTTAATCCCAAGAACTTTAAATGCAGCCAATCAAGTGCTCCTTGTAGAACTGTTTGTACTTATAAGTACAATCACCCCACTGTAAACTTACACTACAGTTATAATATCGCACAACCTGAGCCACTTTATAAAGCGCGTATTTACATATGATGACTATATCATTTTTAAGGTGAAATGCAGCAAAATATGTTTGTTAAATTATACACATAAAACTTTAACTTCATTTAAATAATCTATATTCTTCACTGGGAGTGTCTTTAAGGATAGAATAATTAAACATGTACTACGAAGATATTTCAATGTTCTTTAAACGTTTTGAAGAATCGGCGCTAAGCTTACAGATGGCTTAACGTCTATTATAGAGCTGATTGTATGGCGATCGGTTACTTGGGGAAAGAAAAGCATTGACTGCAGTGACTGCTACGCCAATATATATTGAATAAAAAACAGAAAGATAAAATAACAACACAGCTAAAAACGCAGCGACAAATTTCGGCAAAAGTTAAATGCTTGTGTCATGAGCACGAGGCGGCTAGTGTCTGCAACATACGTGGCCATCCACCGTGCATAAGCTACTTTACTGGCATTGGCAGGTGAAGGAGCCACCGATTCTTCCTCTGCCCAGTGCCACCACAAGCTTAGAGCCGCCCCTGAGTACTGCTGCAATAAATTATTTCATCGAAGTGAAACACATGTTTAATAACGTGCTTTAACTCCTATCATCATGAAAATGACATCACGTATACATCTCAGTATTTTAGTTATTCAGAGAGCTGTAATATCACGAATGTAATGGATTCTGTGTCCAGTTGGAGGAAGAGAGCCGGTTTAAGAAGCAAGTAGTAAAATACAAAACAAAGCATTTAACGTGCTACTTTAATTACGATGTGATTTTAGAAACTGGTTAATTAAACAATTTTAAGATGAATTTTATGATGTTCTACTTTAATGACAAAATAAACTACGTGATTAAAGTGGAAATGTTGAGATTGAAGTTGACATTTCGTGCTTTTTCCCCACCGTGTGGCTTTTTTCTCTGTACCCTAATAAGCTTTCATATGACACTCAGACAGTGGGCTTACAACTCGGCTTTCCACGGCGACTTTGATATGTGACTTCTTTTTATTTCCGGCACTGTGCGATTTTGTGGATGTGAGCTTTCAAGTTTCTCCAACACGCTATGTCACTCGATCAACTTCCTTTTGTTGATTATAAGACGGCTTATTTGAACAAATAGTATGTTTTTCCTTTGCCTCCACTTGGTATTCTCTGAAATTTTTATGTTTCCCCCCATGCTTTTCCTATTGTCTTTTCACAGAAGGCTGCGCTTAAGGGCGATTTATATTGATTTGCATATTCAAATAGGCGTAATTCTGGGAGGATTTGGGGCGTTACATAATGCGCGTGCACGAGCGTCAGTTTTCACGCTGATCGGGATTTATGTAGCGGAAGAACGTGGAAGTTGGAGTACGCACAGATTCCTGCATCTGGATTTTTCTGTGCGTAAGCACATTTCGGCTTTTGTGCTTACGCCATGTTATAGTGCGAGTTCTACGCACGGCGTTATACATGAGGCCCCTGGACCTTCGTCCTTTTACTGAGATATCAGGAGCTCCACACACCCCTTTATCAGTGACCTACTGACCCCCTATGCTCTCCCAATCCATCTGTTGACTTCACAGGAAGAGTCACCAGAGACATGAATGTCACTGCTGAGGTAAATAAACCTCTTAACAAGGTCAATACTCTCTCCGCAAACAGACACACTGCTGATGGCCGTGCCCAAGAGGTCATTAAAGCCCTGGATCTTGGTTTTTATCAGGACACTCGCAAGCCCAGACACTCAGACTCCTCACTCAGTCCCTCGAGTGCACCGATCAGAGCCTCCATTAACTCCGCGAAGATCACAGCATCGTCAAGAACCGTGAATCTTTCTTCACCAACAGATCCCCCATAGCCGCTGGACCCCATGACCTTGCCCAACACCCAGTTCATACAAACATTGAACAGAGTAGGAGC
The DNA here is from genome assembly GCF_016835505.1 of Polypterus senegalus. Taxonomy (NCBI): domain Eukaryota; kingdom Metazoa; phylum Chordata; class Cladistia; order Polypteriformes; family Polypteridae; genus Polypterus; species Polypterus senegalus. Next base: position 146,168,218 of record NC_053166.1, read on the forward strand.
AGAACACCCCCCTGACTAACAGAATCAACTGGGAAAAAAGCAGCTTTTACTTCCCTCAACCCTGTCGTAAAATTACAAAGAGACTCATTCCTAAAAGGAGGGGAAGGGTTTCTTAAACCATCAAACCATTGCTGTTATCTATAATGTAACACTAATATCACATTGCTTTGTCAAAGTTACAAATAAAGGCATACAAAATATTTATCAACCAGTATGCAAAATTTCACATCACAACAGTGGGTTTTGTCACCATTTACAGTTGATCACCCCCCGTCAACCCCCCCGCTGTTGACAAAAGTCGACATCCGCCCTGAAAGAGTTAAAGACTCTTTATTGCATAGACCTGAAGAGAGTGTCCCAAATCCCCAGCATTGCCCTCATACTGTGTGTTTGAACACAGCAGGCCATCACAAACCAAAACAAAGGAGCAGGAAAGAAGATTTTAACTTTTACTCATACACTGGCTGACAAGTTGAAATCTACAGTAAGTAACCAACGTAGACTTCATGTTTTATAATTTCTTACATGGGTTGTCCAATTTGTCTGGTGTATTAATACGCACCCGATGCTGTTTCCTCATTGGACAGAGAAACCCATTTTCATGGCTTCCTCTTGCCGTTGTTTGTTGAACTGACAACTCATATAGTTAAAGTGTTTTGCTGGGAAAATGTGCCGGTGGTTGCTAATGCCTTGGCCTGGTATAGGAACTCTAGTATAGTTGTGCCTGGGCTTTGGTTTCCCAACGTGTGTGTCGATTTATCGTTTTTGTTTTCATTTATCCATTGTCCACCAAGTATAAAGGTATCAGTCATTAGCATTACAGCTATAAACACCTTTCACATGGCCAGCGCAACAGCAAGAAAGCGGCTATCATGTTGCTGTTGTCGGACAATGTTAGACAAGAAAATAGGAAAACAAGACCAATTCCCCTATTTTTAGACCCTTATTTGGAATTTTATCATAATTTTGGAAGTTTTGCCTATTTTTACATTTTTTTCCAAACCCTAAAATCCAGGCTAACACACAGATACACACACACACATACACAGACCGTTTATTAACATAAAATAAATATTAGCATTCTTTTAACTTAAGGTTACGAATGTGCCTAAAGAAGAAGAAAAGTAATGTGTGTGGCCAAACATACCAAATACAACCCGGTGTGACAGATAGGGGGCACTCTCGCTCCCTTGAAACCCTGTCCACGACTCCAAACACCAGGTAAAAGTCCAAATGTTGACTTTATTAAATTGCCACAGTGCACAAAGCACCCTCTCCACCACTATACTCATAAACTACACAATAATAATAAACAAATACAATAAACCAATCCTCCAGCTCCCAGACGCGTTGCCACCCTTCCACCCAGCTCAGCTCGCCATCTGGGAGCTCTCACAGTCTTTTTATATTCCCTGACCCGGAAGTGTTCCCAATCCCCAGTCCATGTGACTCTCAATCACTTCCGGATAAGGTACAAGTCCTTTTCTTCACCCCGGAAGCACGTCATTCCTCTTGTCCACGAGTGCTTCCAGGACGTAGGCAAAATACCTGTTATTCCTCCCTACAGCATCCCCTAGTGGTCCCCATGGCATCCAGCAGGGCTGCATATAAAAACTACAATATCCATGATGCCCTGCTGATCTTCTGGGGACCTCCATACTGCAAGAAGGGCTCCACCTGGTGGCTTGGGGGTATTGGCCGGGATAAACGGCCGTCCATCCATCACACCGGATAGATAGCAGCTTATCTTCCTAAGAGTTTAGATATTTGGTATGCCAAGGTAATTTTTTTTTTTTATTTATTTATGGTGCTTCTGTAAAGTCAAATTTCTCCAGGGGAAAAATAAATTGACATCTGTCTGCAGCCAGCAGATACTGTATATATGCTACTACAGAAGGATATAATATTTTATTTAAAAAAATATATACATACCAGTAATGGCACATTGCACGATAACGTGCAGTGAATCCACTTGACTTGAGCATTCCTAGTTTTCATCCTCTTCCTCTGTACGTTTACCATTCATTTACTCAGAGGTTGATGCGCTTGCTGCTCCCTGAGCAGCTCTTTTTTTCTCCTCCCTAGCGGCCCGCTTCTTCTCTTGGCATCTTTTCGCATTAAAACTGATTAAGTCAGTGTTTGTGTTGCAATTATGTTTGCATTCATTTTTCACTTAAGCTATATATTTAATTTTTCCATACCAGGTCTGAAACACCGAATGATGTCACATGACATGACATCACCCTGAAAAAATAAAGAGAAAGACTTAAAGAGCTGACCACAGAGTGGAGAGCGTGGTAAAGAAGGGCAAAAGCAGTCAACGCTTTATCAATGAAAACCACTTTATGGTATGCCTTAGTCTAGCACCATTGTGCCCACCTTGTTAGGATGAAGGAGTCAAAGCTTTGGCAAGCGGAGCTGAGAGTAACAGCGGCAGGACTCTTGCCGGTCTCACCAGGTCAGTACACACAAATTTATTTCAGTTTCTGCAAAGGTCCAGGAGAAACCCACAAACACACAAATGATTATGTCTCGTATACTTAGGAGTTGACCTCAGAAGAAGCCTGTGGGAACTGCACTGCGTTATAAAAATTAAAAAGGCCGGATTCACTTCATTGTGATACATAAAACCCTTTAGAAGTACAAAGGTGCGCATGTCAATTCATTTCTGTGATACAGACAAAGTGCTTATTTCACACAAGCAGAGCATTACCATCGTTTAAAGAGGCTTTGGAGGAACTGCCAAATCACATTTTGACGTGCATATGTCACATATTTGAATAGTAATTGCAAAACTACCAAATTCAATCATGTTTTAAATGAGAAATGGATTGTAGGTGAGGGCCAGGGGCAATCATCTGTTTTCCAAATGGCATCAGTCAATATTAAGAGTTCAAATTTACAATGACCGGTATCGAAAGGACTTATTTATCAGACGTGTGGAAATACCCCTGTGGAATGCTTCTCATTTGGAGTCTGAAAGGTAACACTGTATATTACAATGAATGATACCCTGCTAACAAGGGATAACATATTACAAAGTTTTCTTCATTACTTCTATTCCTATCGTAGAATTATAGGTTCAACTTTCAAGATGCAAAACCCATTAAAGAAATAAGTGCTTTAGGAGGAGATTGGAAACTAAAAAAAAATAGAAACATTAGTGTGTTATATCTGCTATATTTATAAGGTGCCCAAATGCAATTCCCTTAATTTGTTTGAAGAAATTCTTTTAACGCTTTATTCCATCCATCTAGGGTTCACTTTAGAAATGTTAATGTATAAGGTAAAGGATGGAATCCAAAAATCGTAACACGTTTAAAATCTGCAGTATGTTTGCCTGGAGCATCATCATAGTGCAGTCTTTAGCCCAACCACCTAGCCCACGGGTGTCAGACTCCAGTCCTGGAGGGCCACTGTGGCTCCAGGTTTTCATTCTAACCATCTTCTTCATTAGTGACCGGTTTTTGCTGCTAATTAACTTCTTTTTCTTTAGGTTTAAGTCACTCGACTCAGGCCCCTTAGTTGTTTCTTTTTCCTTAATTAGCAGCCAAACAATAATGAGACACAAAAGAAGCCGCCACATTACCAGCTCACCTGTGCCCATCACACAATATGTGAAAATAAAGAAAGGTGATGGTTTCGGTAAGGCTGATCTCTCAGGTCACCAAAACATCTTGATGGTGCTCTTAGAAAAAAAAGAAAAATCAACAGTTTTGGAAATGTCTGCTGTAGCAGAATGAGAATAGCAACAGGCCGTAGAATTAAATAACGGGCTTAATTAACAGCAAGAATTGGGCTTCTCATTAAGAGATTGGTTGGAGTGAAATTAGTTTAGCTGCTCATCTGTTGGCTCGTTTCACATTTAATTTCTGCTTGGCTGCCATTTAATGCAGAAACGAATAAATTCAGAGGACTGAATCCTTAAAAACAGGGCTATTAAAATGAAGGGAAAAGGAGTTAATTAGCAGTGAAAACTGTTCACTGATTAGAAGAAGGGTCAGAATGAAAACCTGCAGCCACTGCGGCCCTCCAGGCCCAGAGTTCGACACCCCTGACCTAGCCCATGGGTTTTCCTCTGGTTACTCCACATCCCTGAAGACACATGCAGGTTAGGATGAGTGAAGACCCGAAAATGGCCTTGTGGGTTGTGTGTGTAAGCGTACCTTAGGTCAAAATGGTGCCCTGTCCAGAGCCGGTGCCATTAAAATTGCTTGAAGCTTGCTCATTCTCCTCTCGCTTGTACCATTTTTCATTGACTACCGTACTATAGTTTCCTTTCATAATGCAAGGAAATGAATTTTAGGCTAATTCCAAACTCCATGATGGCTCGGTGAAAGTGGGTTTCTGCATGAGTGGGTCCTGTGATGGACTGGGTCTGATGATACTATGGTTGCTTCCAGTTGTTATGCTTGCTGTGAAAACAGACAAACTATTATAGGACAGATGATTTCAAAAATTCACTTATGCTTCAAAAATGGAAATTTCTAAAATTTTGAAAATGTAGAAGTTGTGAATTTATCAAGAAATCTCAATGAATATGTAATTTTTCTTGACAAATTTCCTTGAAAAAGAAGTTGTCATGGATGCGTGTCTGAGGATCACCATCCAAACTCTTACCAGGTATGTGATACCAGCCCAGGCCAAAAGGGGGAGCTGCTGCCAACTGTTTATCATTTTCTTCCACCAACTGGAGTGGGCGACTGACCCCACCCCTTCCAGTTTAGGGGATTCAAAAGGATGAACGAGGTATAGCTTATGGCAGAGATGATTTCACCGAAGGAGCTGCGAGTCTAACAAACCACTGGCAGAGCTGAGTTAACTCAAAGCCATCCTTTTATATGGCGATTGACTTTTTTTGTCCCTTTGTTACACCATCAAGTGTTATTTTTTGTTAAAAAACTGCATATAAATGGGGAGGGTCGTGTTGACACCTCAAAATTTTCCACAGTTGTGGATGTTTTCTCATTTGGACGAGCACATTGTGTACTAAATCTCAACAAAACTGGTCTACTGGAAGTTGTTTTGCGTGAGCATACATGCAGATTTGACAGCAGTAGTTCAAGTGAAGGAAAATAAAAAGATACCAATGTATGTAGGGAAACATGATGGCACAGCATATTAAATTTGCAATTGTTGTTTTTCAGCACATGGACCACTTTTTTATTTTTAATAAGTTATTTTGTTTTTAAACACTCTCTTTTGTGTTTGTCTTTTGACCAAATATTACACTTATCAGGATAAGCAATTTTAGAAAATGAACAGATGCCATGGACGCCCACACCACTTCTGGACCGCTCCTGTTTTTCACTTTATAATGTACAGGATTTCTAATCAATTCCTATTTCTATATTTACGTCATGAAGATTTTTGAAAAGCAGAGTTCTGTGCCCCTATTATTCAAGCATCTAAGGAGTAGAAAAAGGGTCCTAACTGGCTCAAGACACAAATTTGGTTCTACTTTTAGGAGCAGAAGGTTAAAGACATTAGTGCCGTATATACTCACGTATAAGTCGGGTCTTGAAACCCAAAAAATTAATCATAAAATCAGACCCCGACTTATACGCCCACTCAAAAATTCGACACTTAAATTTTTTTTTTTTACATCTTCTTGCCTCCTCCAATCTTGCCTCAGTTTCTCAGACACATGGAATTTTGTTGCAGCAGCGCAGTTACCAATTTATTTTGCTACTTCAACGATTTTTAATTTAAAAGCAGCTTCATATTTTCTTCAGATCAAACTCTCCATGGTAGATAAGAGATGCTCTTACGATAAAGGTGTGTGAGGGTGTGAGATACAAAAAACACAAATTAGTGCAAACGTCGCTTCGGAATAGCTTTGGTATTACCGTGTGGGCACGTAGGCACAATAGAGAGAGAGAGGTTAGGAGCACACACTGATACAGCGCATTGCCACACCCACATAGAACAAAAAGGCCTTGTACTCAGTGGTTACTCTCTTAGGTGGCCATTAGCAATGTCATAATCTCTTGGACAAATAGCATGAATTTTCCGCATTCGACTTATATGACTGTCGTTATAAAATACCAGAAATTATGCTGTAAAATCAAGTCCCGACTTATCCACGGGAGAACTTATCCACGATTATATATGGTAATTATAAAAGAGAAAAGAGAGAGCATCTGTAAAGGCTGCCTTTACATGTGCCAGGTGATAGTGGTGACCCACCCAGGCACTGGCAGTTTACGCCAGTTTATGCCTTTCCCTGACCCCACACTTCAATGCCATGCCGAGCACACTACGGAACTCCTCAAATGTAGGCAAAGTGTGTCAGAAGTCACAATGCGCCAGGTGACGGGCTGTGCTGCCAGCCAATGGAGTTTGGCAACATTGTGATTGCACATGTAGGAGGTTGATTAGTGTGGTGGACTGATTTCTAGCATATAAGTTTGTAAATATGTTGTACGTGTTTTTTGATAAGCTAGACAAAGCAAATGTAATATTAGCTAGTGTTTCAGGAGGCAAGAGTTACTTTAATGATGAGAACAGCGGTGCTTTGATGTTTACCTAACCAGCTCCCCCAGTCTTTAGGACTGTGTAAGGATGTGAAATTTATGGCTATGGGGAGATGGAGCATCAGACCACCTGGGCAAGGGTGACAGTGTTTGGACTTAGAGCCTATAACAGGCCACAACTTAACAAACACTTTCATTGGTGAATGGCCCAGGAAGAGACAGGTAAACTAATTCTACTGGTCTGAAGTATGGCTGTTTATGATTGGTTTTGAATCAGAGGCCATTCTCTACCATGACGTCCCATTGGTTTGTGTTTTGTGGTAAGAACGGTATAAAGTTGTTCACCTTGCCATTACCTCTCTCTGTCAGAATATGGCCTTGAAGAGAAGACCATCATGAAGACAACTCCATCTCTGCAGCCATATTGAGACAGACATGTGGCCTGTTTTAATACTTTATTCAAAGGCCATGTGGGAGCAAAGCAAGGTAGACTGAAAATAAGCTGAGACCCCTGCTACTTAGGCTGTAATGGTGCGGTTTTCCAATATTCACATTGTAACAAGGTTTCTTAATATTTTTGGGCATATTATCAATAATACATAATTAAATGTGTAACTTAACTCCTGTCTGTTTCTTTCCTTTCCATTATAAACAAAGGCGCTATATAGCGCCCGACCCGGCACAGACCACGCTGAGGCACGTGTTCACACTCAAAGGCTTTTTATTATTTTTTCTTCAGCCGTGGGCACACGTCTTCCCCGTGTCCCACCAGCCCAACACAGTCCAAAGCACAAACACACAAAGAAACCAACACAAACCCACACTTTCCTGCTCCACCACTCCTCCCAGGCAACCTCGTCCTCCCGATTCTGGCCTCGATTGCTGGGAGGCAGGCCCTTTTATGCCCCACCCGGAAGTGATCCAGGTGCCTGACCAGCTGGTCTTAATTGCACCTCCGGGTGGGGCTGATAAACCGTCGAGTGTGGTAGCTGGATCTCTGCAGCACCCCCTAGCGGCCACCCCATCTCCCAACCGGGCTGCTGTGGTGGACTCCGAGCCACGGGGGAGATTGAGGAGGAATCCACTGCCAGGGAGACTGCCCCCAAGCGCCCCGGGGGAGGTATTGCAAAGTCCATGATGGCTCCCCCGGGACGTATGCATCAGAGGCGTCCCGGCCAGGCATGGGACCCAGCTGTCCGTCACACCATCTAATTACCTGGACTTACAAATATAGAAGGGAAGGAGGAAGAAGTGCTAAGATAACTGACCACATAGTGGTAAGTGTATGGGATTTCAGACATTGTATTAAGGTCCTCACAATAAAGAATATAAAGGGGAAAATAGGGTCACCATAGGACCCAACACGACAGAATGTTAGCATAGTTCATTTATGCGGTTGTTTGAGGGTGGCAAGCAGGTGGGGTCCATGGTGCATTCACATATACACATTTACAAGATTTTACAGAGGATGCTCTGATCTACATGCTCCACAGAGCCTACTCCCACACGGATAAAGCTGGCACCACAATCAGGATCATGTTCTATGGCTTTTCTGGTCCTTTTAGCACCATTCTGCCTCATTGACTGGGGAACAAGCCCAAGGATTTGAATGTTGATGCCTCCACAATCTCCTGTATCATGGACTACCTGACCAATGGATGGATCAACAGTTTGTAAGGCTGAGGGGCTCTGTGTCAGAAATGGTGGTGTGTAATACTGGAGCACCTCAGGGGACAGTCCTGTCTCCCTTCCTGTTTACTCCTCTACACAACAGACTTCTAGCACAATGCCAATACTTGCCATCTACAGACATTTTTGGATGGTTCCTCCATCTTAGGCTGCATTAATAATGGAGACAAGTCAGAGTACAGGAAAGTTATTTATTTAAAAAGCTCCTATAAAAAGTAAAATCTCACCTAAATTTTTAAGTCCACTTCATGTATTATGAAGTCAGAGTGTGGGAAAGTTGTGGAGGACTTTTCTTGTGATGCAGAAACAACAACCTGCAACTCAACATCAACAAAGACAAAAGAGCTGGTAGTGGACTTCCAACATGCCAAGAAGACCAGTCACGATTCTGGGTAGGATATGGAAATTGTGCAGAGCTACAAGTACCTGGGGGTTCACATGAAAAACCAAATGGACTGGTCTGACAATACAGTGGGCAAGAAGGAGACTCAGGTCTTTTAATGTGTAAAGAAGCTGGTGGAAATGTTCTACCAGTCCATAATAGCCAGTGGGGTGTTCTACAATGCCTGACCAAACGTATCGTGAAAGCCTTCTTCATCACAGGACGAACCCTGGACACTCTGGAAGCTGTTGTGGCAAAGAGGATGATGATGGCAAAAATTGGATAACATCATGAAAAAATCTCTTGGAGCTCTTTTAGCTGCAAGCTCATTTAACCTCTGTGTGCTAAAGAGTACCCAATGCTTCCACCCGATATAATCATTAAGTTTATTGTTTTATTTATCGATTCATTGATTGATTGGCTGTATTATCTGTCCTGTGAGTCTGTATTCCTGTTTTTATGTTTCTGCACCTTTAGGCATTTGAGTTTCCCTATGAGATTAAGTCAATTTCACCTAATCTAACCTAAAGATAAATTTTGTGCAAATTTTTGTACAAATCCAAATCGTATTATGTAATGTTAACTACTGCTGAATTCTGCTCTGTCGTAATATTTCTATTGTATTGAGGATCACTTGTATTCTGTTCTGTGTATTATATTGTATTTGCCCCCTTTTTTTTGACATCCACTGCACGCTCACCCTACTTGAAAGGGGGTCTGTTTCCTCTCTTGGAAATGTGTTCTTTTGAAATTGTGGCATATTAAATAATTAAACAATATCATAATATACCAGAAACGGCGATATCCCTCCCATCGTGATTACGGCGGTACAAGAATCACATGAGAAAAATATCTTTTAGCTTACATTTACTGACGGTTAACGCGGTTACAGACGGGGAGGCGCATGGACAGACTTAATCCAGGTGGGAAATCTGGATCAACACAGTCAGCCATTTTCTCGTCACCACGCTGGGAGGTTTTTCTTCGAACTTTGTCGATACCGCCTCCAAGGGTCTGGCTGCTGTCCAAGCCTTTTATAATGTCTTGCTTCATTTGCTGGTCTTCTCTGTCTCCAAACAAGGGCTGAATTCCTCCTCCAGAAATATCATGGTGCTTACATGCCGGTTCTCATTCTCCCAATAAGGAAAGAAGATTTTGTGCTGACAGAGGACAGAAATACCCTATCCTGTGTTTAAGCTGCTTATACAAGCCTCCAGTTGTCTTTGGCTATCTAATCCAATGCTTGGCTAGCAATTCTAACTGCTGCGCCCCCGTGTGCCAAATTTAACATGCACATGTGAATAAAACTCATAACAGTATTGTCCAGATATAGTGACATAAAGAAACATGTAGTATAACAGGGTCTCTCTCTGAATTATCTTTCCCAAAGTTTCTTCCATCTCCCCCTACCCAGCATTTTTTTTTTGGGAGTTTTTCCTTGTCTTCTTAGAGACTCAAGGCTGGGGGGGCTGTCAAAAGGCCTGTTAAAACCGATGGTGGCACTCATTGTGTGATTTTGGGCTATACAAAAATTAATTGTATTGCATGTGCGTACACAAAGTTTTACAAACCATTTTTTTTTTTTTTGCCGTAAGCATTTTCCTCTGTTTAGGTGTATGTATATTTTCACGATGAATAAATGAGACCGCTGCTACCTTGAGAGGCCTCTTTGGGATTTCCTTAAAAAGTGCTCCTCTCTTGTGCATCTCCTGAGATTTCAGCTTACAGATAGGAAAGTCTGAGGCTCCTTTTTCCCAGTTTGTATCTACTGGGATCATCTCAAATTTCCCACAATCCTGTCATAGAAAAGTTGTATTTAACAAATGAAATGGGCGGATGGATGAAAAACTGATTTAGTTGTGGCTTGGTAGTTAACATGCTGTACTTTATGGCACAAAGCTGCCAACTTAATTGGCATCAATGTGACCCTGAGAGCATCACCTAACCTGTTAGTGCTCACACTGCTGAAGACCATGTTAGGGTACACTAGTGATTTGTAACAGTCAAAGTACATAAAGAGAAATTGAAACAAGGAATAATTCTGTCTATAAATAGCATGTAGAAAAACCGCTTTAACTCTCACCCCCTCCATTGAGGCGTGATCACGGGCACGTTGTATAATCAGATGTTCAGGAGGTGTATTCATAGGGTAACAGAAAGCTTACAAATGCCAACTTAGCACAAGCCATACCAGACGAGTCGAAACGAGAACTCGAGAGCACGCTATTGAATTTTTGAACATGCATAAATACTAATGAACAACTTGTCATCTTTCAAAAGGTTAGCCGAAAATCATACAAATTAAGTGGCATTTAAAAAGTTCAAGGTCTACAGTGCTGCCACCAGGGACAAAAGGGGAAAAAAAGGAAATTTGTTCGCATTATCACACAAAGTCTCGGTGTAGAAGATTGTTGTGGAGGGAATTCACCAAATAATTACGTGTAATGGGATACATATGCGTTTTTCTAGCCTCAATAGAGATACCTCATTGGTTTTTAGGCCATCTTCAAATTACCAGTTGTTGCGCATGCTGTGCCCTTAATGAGTTGATTTAGTGTACTTTTCAGAGTTCAGGTCACCCATAATTCCTTGCAAAAACAGAGGGAAAATAAAGAAGAATGTTGTTGTATTAATGTCACCTTTGGAGTCATAAAAAAAGCGTCCATTGTTTCGATCGGCTCTAAATGAAGTCTTAAAGTTCACATCTCTGGGTGCCATTCTTAATCAGTATTTTGCTAACAATATGCAATAAAGGACATAAGAAAACATTTTGTAATCAATGAATGATGCTAAAAAAATTTAATATATTATATAGAAGTATCCACCATGGATGGATGATGGGGGTTATGGTGGATTATTCACATTTTTTCATGTCTATTCTATATTTATTTTATTCTTTTTTTGTCTAAAACTAATCACCTAGAGTTTCATATATTGCATTGTTGTGCTAGGGAAGCATGGTGGGCCAGTGGTTAGCAGTCTTGCCCCACAAAGCTGTCATCCAGGGTTTGAAAACTGTAGTTATTCGAGTTTTTCTGTCCCCATAGATCAGTAATATTAATACTAATAATAATAATAATTGTAGCTGCCACTGTTTAAGGCAGGATCAAGCACGGGTAAAATCGCGTGTCGAAAGAAATCTCTCAGTTTAAAAGTTTGTTTATAAATATTTAGTGCAAATTCAAAGCAAGTAGTTAACACAAAAATAAAGAAAAAAGATTGTTACACACTGTCACACATGTGCGATTAGGAGGCAGTCAAAGAGCCTAAAGGTGAGTGAAATATCACAAGATAAAGGGTCATCACGTGGTACTTACCTAAACTCCTTTTCATCAACAGAAAACCTGAAGAAAAATAATTCCGGTTTCCAAAATGGCCACAATGATGTCACTTCTGGCCAACCCTGATGATGTCACTTCCAGCTCCATCAAATCAAATCACTTCCGCGCATCATGATGACGTTGGTTCTGGTTCCTGCTGCAACGTCACTTCCTGCCAACCATTTCTTGTCCCATCAACCCTTTTGTATAAATCCGCCATTTTGTCTAAGTAAAATTGTTCATTATGCTTATCAAGACTTTGAATCACGTTTTTCTTTATTGTCTGCACGACAATATACAGGGACAGTCCCCAAAACTTTGTTTTTGTGACGTATTATTTTTATAAGAAATAATCACCTCAACACATAGAATAAAAGGCAAAAAATGTGAAAAAATGTTATCTTCTCTAAACTTAGCTTGTCTTGTCAAACTTTAGTTGTTTATATATGTTAAAGGTTTTTTTACTTCTTTTTCTGTATGCTTTAAGCTTATGGCGCTGCACATTCAATAGAGCTAGTTGTAATTTCATGTTATTTGGCACGTAAGACACGGTTTAAGACCATGTGCCCTCTACACCTTTACACCAGGCAAGGTAGGTCACTAACTGAGTATAATGTTTGGTCAGAGAGGCTAGAAATAGTTAGAATATACCAATTCAATTCAACTTATGGGGGTTGTAAGAACCTCCCAATAGACTATGCACAAATATTTAGACAAACATTTATATAAGTTAAATAACTAGCAAATGGCTCTTATTATTATTATTATTATTATTGTAATAATAATAATAATACATTTTATTTATATAGTGCCTTTCCCATGCTCAAGGCAGTTATTCTCAAAGCATTTTGCACCAAGGACCACTTTATCAAAGTCAAAGAAAAGGAGGAAAACCATAGCCAACAGTCATCTATGATTGTAAATTCTGTGTTACAATGGCCACATTCTATTTTCTGCAGGTACATATGTGAAAAATCCCCAAGGTGTAAAGAAGAAGAGTTGAGAGTTAGTAGGCCTGAACAAGGCTGTGCGTTGGAGAGCACCTCCTCAATTTAAGTGCCTCTACTGCTCCCACTGTTATAGGAACTCAAGAAATTTGGCGTGCGGGAGGAGACCCTTCTGTCCATCAGGCCCGTTTGTTTAGCGAATAGCTAAGCTGTCCCAATAACTCTGCTTCAACTCCATGTCTCGGTAGTTTGTTCCAGATTTCCGCAACTCTTTATGCAAAGAAGTGATTTCTGGCTTCAGTCTTAAATGGACTTCTCCTTAATTAGCACTGATATCCTCAAGTATGTTAAGCTGGAAGAATTCTGCTGGATTTCCTTCATCAATGCCTTTGGGGATCTTTAAGACCTGGATGAGGTCTCCATGCAGCCTGCTCTGCTCGAGACTAAACAGGTTTAATTCTCTGAGTCGGTCACAGTAGGACTTGTCCTTCAGTCCTGGGATGCACCAGGTTGCTCGCCTCTGCACAGCTTCACGTGTCTGCTATGTTTTTTTTGTAGTGTGGTGGCCAGGACTACACACAATATTACAGACGCGGTCTCACTAGTGCCTTATATAGTCTGAGCCTGACGTCCCTTGATTTATATTCAACAGCTTTTACGCTGTAGCCTAAAATTTTATTTGCCTTTTAAATTGCTTCAGCACATTGCATAGATGATAAAAAGGTTGAGTCAACATAAATCCCTAAATCCTTTTGTTCTTTGTTTGGGATTTATTCACTGGCTTCTGTTTACGTTCCTTTTCTTTGTCTTTTTCATTTTAGTTTGGTACTTAATATTGTTATGTTCATTTAACATTTTGGTCAATATGCTTAATATATTATTGTTATTGTTATGTATAAAAATCCCCATGTACTGTTTCTTTAAATATCTTTATGTTCCCCGTGTTTTGTGGGTGGTTCCCTAAGAGGCGGGGCCACCTGCCCATCACTCTGCTCAGTCTAATAAAGGCTCATGGGATATGCTGTCCCTCACTGTTCATTGCTTTTCAGTGTAGTTTTGTTAATTTTTGCTGGCTATTTTAGTATTTTTGCTTCTGTCTATTGGTTTCTGCTGGATTATGATTTTTGGATTTATTTGTTGTTGTTGCATTTTTAGACAAATCCATTTTGCCTCCTTGTTTGATATTTTTGGGCATTTCATTATTTTTGCACTTTTGTTAATAAATCCTTTTTTTTGTAAAAATTCTGCTGTGACTTGTCTTTGTACAAGCTGGAGTTTCCCTCTTATAAGACATATTTCCGGATATTTGAAACTGTTCTCTATTTTGAGGCCTAGATAGGCCTGAAGCTTCTTCATTTTCTAGGGGTCAGGCTCCCCTGGGATGAGACCTATTTTGAGGCAGGTTATTTAGGATTCTGGCCTGTTTTTTGTGAGTCTTTTTTGAAGGCCTCATCTTTCTTGCCATTTGTATGTTGCTGCAATCATAACATTCTTTTCAGAGGTTGGTTCCTGCTGGACAATGTCTTCCATCTTGTATTTATAACTGACACTCCTTTGTCCAGTACTTTCTCAATTGGTTTTGCTTCCTCCTCAGTATCTGCCGTTGCTCCAATTTTACTATCATCTGCAAATTTCACAGGTTTACAAACTACACCAAACAGTAATGTCATTAATGTAAATCAGAAAAGTAGCCGTTCCAGAACAGACTCCAGGGAGACTCCATTGATGAGTTCACTTCACTTGGAGCTGAATTCTTATCTGACTTTTTGTCTTATGCCTTTGGAAGGGACCTTAAGAAAGACAACAAAACTCAGCCCAATCAGAACTCTGTCAAACCTGCACTGCTCCTCAGTCTCTTTGTGTGTCGCAAGGCTACTTTTTGTTGATTGTACCTACAGGTCTGTGCTTCTCACCTGGTGTATTCCCTCAGGTTTGGGTGGCCCACACTCTTCCTGTTTCAGTCTCTTCCCTACAATGCACATGGCCATGCCCATCCAGAAGGAAGCCTTGCTGGGATTTTGGCTAAAGAGTCAAAGTAACGCCTTGAAGGTGGAGATAAGGGACTGCTGTGTCCAGGGGTTCACTCTTGAGGTGGATGTCAGGGTGGATTTAAAAAAAATGTCCCAAGTAGTGAAGGAGTTAGGATGAATGTAAGATTGAAGAAACCTCAAAAGACACAAAGAGATGGAGTGAACAATCACTACAACAACAGAGGAGTGGTGTAAAAGTAAAGATGGTATCTTCTGCAGCACAGACAGGGAAATAAAGTTCCTTTAAGAAAGATGACCAGGTCAGCCCACAGAATGCCTGGTGCGGATGGATGACTCAGTGATTCTGAAATGGATTAGGTGATTTATGAAATGTATGACATATGTAGTGTCACACATGTGCGAGTAGGAGGAAGCTGAGTGGACCGAAAGAAGGTAATTCCACACCAGGCCGGGGGCAGCGGGGTGCACTAAACCTTTCTCTATTTTCTCTGCAGACCAAACAGGGGAAAGCCTGCCTGATTTCTCATACAAGACATCACTTCTGGTAAAGGTGCCAAAACTGACATCACTTCCAGTTCTGACTCCCAATAAGACGTCACTTCCGGCCCCAAGAAAAACAACACTTCCGGTCCTGGCACCAAGAGTGTCATCACTTCCAGTTCCGACTTCCAATAAGATGCCACTACCGGTCCCGGCGCCAAGAGTGATGTCACTTTTGGTTCTGAATCCTAATAAGATGTCACTTCCGGTTCCAGCCCCAAGAAAGATGTGACTTCTGGTTCCCGCCCCAAGAGTGATGTCACTTCTGGCTGTGAATCCCAATAAGATGTGACTTCTGGTTCCAGCCCCAAGAGTAATGTCACTTCCTGTTCCAACATAGATGACATCACTTCCTTTGATGGCCTTTAAAGCCACCATCTTTGCCACTACTCATCAGTTCATGTTGAGAACTCATCTTGAGCACATCTGTGCAATTTCAATTAGCCTTTGCAGCTAGGTACAATATATGGGTGGCTGCCGCAAATCTTTTTGTGTGTCCAAGGGTGACTTCTTTCACAGTAGCTTTGACAATGTTATCTCCAGAAATATGTTATTTATTTGTTATGCATATTAATTACCTCATTTCCACACTCAAATCACATCTTGTCTGTTTGTTCGTCTGTTCGCCAATCAAAAAAAAAAATTCAGATGCCTCCTGACTTACCGAAACGAGAAAAACCTCACATATGATCTACTGTTCAACTCATGTTGATGTCTAGTTATTTGAGACATCACACTTGTTGGGTTCCACCCTATTTTCACCCCTCTAGATGCAAAATACCTTCATTGTTAGCCCATTTTAGGGCCAATTGCATCTTGTGTAGGAAAAGACACCCTTATGATGAAGGAGTAAACCAAAGTGTCTTCAGCAAAATTGATCAGAATGGCTTGAAGTAGTGCAGTCTACATCATCCAGCCCCTAGTGGGATACAAGGGGTCAACATTACTTCTTTTCTCAAATAAAAACCAACAAATGGGGATCGGTAATATAGGCATGCAGATTGTAATTTATGCCATTTCGAGGTTACTGATTACGAATATGATCATATTTTTGATTCTTTACTGGGGGTCTTTGACCTTTAAGAGTCACTTAGAGGTTTGAAATGACTGATTTCTTGCATGTGCATGTGGCCTATCACTTTAGACTATTTCAAGGTGAGCGATTATGAACATGTGGTTATTTGTGATCATTTCCTAGGACTCTAGCTCTCAATCAGAGGGTGAAAAATGACACAAATATTTAAACTTTACACATTTAAATTGAAACACACATTGTAATAGTTCAACCGTATTGGCGCAACTATTCTATTATCCATCCATCCATTATCCAACCCACTGTATCCTAGCTACAGGGTCACCGGGATCTGCTGGAGCCGATCCCAGCCAACACAGGGCGCAAGGCAGAAAACAAACCCCGGGCAGGGTGCCAGCCCACCACAGTATTCTATTATTATTATTATTATTTTCTATAAACTATTGTTTATTATGAATTTCTACCACTTAAAGTAAATCATTACATTTCTTATGAAGGCCCCAAATGAGGGTGGCTTATACTAATTCAGACTTTGTATTACTTTTTTTGGATTTCACTGGCAATATTTCAGGTCGCCAGTTAACTCAGAAGCACCCCCTTCTGGTCACACTGGCTATGCACAGAATATTGCTGAGATCGACCTGAGCCTGAAATTGAAATGCGAGAAAAGGGAGGTAGAATAGAACAAATTAGCTACAGGATAACAGCCATCTAAAGCAGATAATATGCATTAAAATCAAAAAAGTTTATCCAGAGGGACTTTGGAAGGTCCTTTTGAAGAAAAGTGACACGGCTTCCTTTAATAAGTTACTCTTTATTGCACCTCAAAAAAATAAAAACAAAGCTTCACACCAAAACAGGTCATAATATTTTAAGAATACTGAATATCAATAAAGAAAAGTAAAACTGAGTGCCAGAAGGAAGAAGGAACTGGCCGAGCATGTTCCATATTTGCACAGAAAGAAAGAATTATGCTAAATCCCCATGCAAATTAGCCTGTGCAGCGCAGACTAGAAGGCCGATAATGTTACACACTGAAGCAACCGATAAGCGCCATTTCATGTTTTATGGTAAACGTCCTATTAGAGTCAGAGGGACATTCATGATATACCCCTTATAAATATTTTATAGAAATACATAAATGAGTTGACAGATAAAGCCCTGGCAACATTTCAACTCTATTTGATCATTACAGCTTTTTATGCTTTTTTAATAGGAAAAAAAAGGTTAGCGTGGGGTTCCTTAGTGTCCTAGAAACGAAATGCTATTACCATCTGACTCCAAATAACACTTTGGATATTGCGTTCGTGCAAACAAATTATTAGCCATTGGATGCTCTACAAGCTTGATGTTAGTGACGTCTATAACATGGACAGGCTAAGATTAATTACAATGGTTTTTAGTTTTTCCATGTACTGTATTTTGTGTGGAAAATTAATCAAATGTAAAAATATGGGTGTGATAAAAAATAAAAATAAAACTGTGTGGATATGTTTGATTCATAAATGGTGCTGTTGCATTTTAGCCAGACTTCCTTCCATGGCCTATGTTTATATTAAATTTCCTTCTTTTTTCATTCATTTTTTAAGTTTGACTTTGACTCATCTATCTATCTATCTATCTATCTATATTGTCATACACACGCTCATGGGAGGCAGCCAATGGGCTTGAGTAAATGTAAAATGCCGGGTCAAGGGTCAGCAAAGTGCACTAATGTGTTTTCTCCCTCCTTTGCAGATCATCAGAAGGAAAGACCACCTAAACCCCAACCAGGTTCCACTTCACTCCTGACCTCACTTCCACCTGTGTCCCATTGGACCCTCCTCTTCCTTCCCATCATCTATAAAGCCAGCCACTTTCCTTTCGCAGTTAGTCCCATCCTGGACTCAGTCATTTAAGATTACTCAGCAACTGTTTAATTTTTCAGAGAACCTTGTTGCTAAAATACAGGATGGAACCCCACACCTTTGTTTTTTCCCCTTGTTCTACCTTTCACTATATATATATATAGTATATATATATATATATATACACACATATATATATATACACACATATATATTACCCCCTGCTTGCTTTGCGAATGCAAGAACAACAATGACAGAGAAATGCATGTTGACAAATGATAAGATCATCAAATACTCACAACTTTCCACTTGTATGCAAACATTGCTTTTTACATCCATGGTTGAGGAGCACTACTTAAAAAAGTTGGATCATCAGTCTGCTTACTGTGGGGTTGAATTCTTTCATGCTGAAAAGAAAATAATGTGTGGCCAAAATGGAAATGTTCAGTTTGCTCTGTATTAACCACCTTTATTTGAGAACAGGAAGTTCGTGCCTAGATCAGATAATTTTTCTCTTAATATTGTTCTGATTGTTTACTGTTTAATCGTTATGCTTCATGTACTACTATTTTTATTATGTTTAGAATTGTTTATGCACTGTTTATCTCAAATGTCTTTATGTCTTGATGGTTCCCCAAGAGACAGGTCCACCTGCCCATCATTGTCAAGGAACTTCTCTCAGCCATATAAGGCTAAGGAAAACCCACAGTCCCTTGCGGTTCATTGTGCTTAAGATGTGGTGAGTTCTTCTGTGTTTTTGCTCTTTTGATATATCTATATCTTTACTATATATCTACTGTATAAATATCTCTCTCTCTCTCTCTCTCTCTCTCTCTCTCTATATATATATATATATATATATATATATATATATATATATATATATATATATATATATATAGTGATATATATTAAATTTTTTACATTTTCTTTTGTGGGGTGGAAAACAGAGGACTGACCTAAGAAGAATATGCAGACTCCACTGTGACCTGGTGAAGAATTCAAACCCAGAACAAAAGATCCAAGAAGTTGACGCACTAACTACTGCAATACTGGGCATCCCTTAAAGGTGATAGGTTCTTTCTTTTGTAAAACAACAACATTTATTTATATAGCTAATTTGCATAAAAATGCAGCTCAAAGTGCTTTACATGATAAAGAAAGAGAAAAAGACAAAATAAATAAGAATTAAAATTAGGGAACACAATTAGCATAGAATAAAAGTAAGGTCCAATGGCCAGGAAGGACCGAAAAAACAAAAAAAAACTCCAGATGGCTGGAGAAAAAAATAAAATCTGCAGGGGTTCCAGGCCACGAGACCACCCAGCCAGTCCCTTGGCATTCTACCGAACATAAATGACCTCAATCAGTCCCCATTATGGCACCTTTAAATAATCAGCCATGTAAAGATCAATGAATTAAGCA
This sequence comes from Polypterus senegalus, assembly GCF_016835505.1. Classification (NCBI taxonomy): domain Eukaryota; kingdom Metazoa; phylum Chordata; class Cladistia; order Polypteriformes; family Polypteridae; genus Polypterus; species Polypterus senegalus. The sequence goes on from NC_053166.1 coordinate 146,187,868, forward strand.
CAATACAAAACAAATCAAACAAGTTCTTCCCTTTCGTCTTCCCGTGAGTGTTGCCTCACTTCACTCCTGATGTGAGGCGGTGGGCTTCTTTTCAAGTCGGACCTGGGAATGTCACAGCATGTCTTCCTGGATTTACTTCCAGGCCATATAGAAAGTAGGAAGGTCCTCCCATGACAGCACCCTCTACTGGCACCCAGGTACCTCAACAGGGTTGCACTTCCATATTCCAACTCCCAAGCACCCCTGTGGGTTTCCCAACTGGACTGCCACACGAGGACCACTGCCATCTGCCATATTCGGGGTGGCATTGCTCCCATCTCCCAGCTTCCACTGGTCTAAGCTTCACATTCATCCAGCTGGGTACAAAGTTATTTCCTCGTCCAGCAGGCCAGACCGTCTGTCCTTCTGTTCTGGCCTTCTGTCCGGGTATGAAACTATCCTTCTTCCCAGCAGAGACGCCTGTTCTCCTTCTACATTTTATACATTGGGTCTGACAAAGCTTTACAGTCAGTCAACCTTCTGTGAAGGGCTCCATAAAGAAATACATTCAATTTAAGGCCTGTAACCTGGAAACAAAGTACGGCTCGACTTAACCAAGCATCATTTTATGAAATACAGCAACCTGAATGGAAAGGCAAGGCAATGCATATGCAGTGCAAGTCACTGGGGGCTCTCGTTCCGGAGGCAGGAGCCTAAATAAAACATGTCAGCCATTCTGGCATGAAGTATATGGCAGTCGCATCAGCCCAAGCGGTCACCTGATCTGTTTATCTTTAGGTTTTTTTTTTCCCTTAACCCTCCCACACCCCACCCGCTCAGAACCGGTGCCGTGGTGCACGTTAAAAAAGCCATTAATAGGAGCAAGGTGTCGGATGATGAATTAAGGGAGCTGCTGTTAATTTTTCATTTTGACAGATTATTGCCTGTCACTAGGCAGAGAAGACGCCTCTTGTACGCTAGGCTCGTGAGCTTGCTCTTTTTAACACACTTATTTTTTTCGCATGAATTAGGTAGCTGCTCTGTAAGATGAAAAATTCATGACAATCTATAATTTACACAGCAGAAGATAAATAATGTACTAAAACCTGTCATCAAATTGGTCCTTTTTTTTATTCATTTCTCAATACGCTCTAGACCAATTGAACAACAACATTTAACATAAATTTCACCCCACCTTCCCCCAAACTCAAAGAAAACCTATTTAGAACAGACTGTCGCTACGCCATGTTGAACGGCGCTTACGATTACCGTTCAGCGGGTCGTGGCGCTAATGATTGGCTAATCTTAGTTTTTTTCATGAGTGTTTCCCAAACTTAAGCCATCATAGACAGCTTGTTTCTTCTTTGGAAATTGAATCAGTTTGTAATAAGTGGTGGCACAGTAGTTGGCACTTCTTGCATCTAACATCCCGCATTCGAAATGTGACACTGGGATACACAGACAGCGCCTTGAGAATGTTCTCAGACCCCTTCACTTTTCACACATTTTCTTATGGTGCAGCTTTATGCTAAAATTGAATTTGTCGCACATCAAGTAACACACAATACCCCCAGAATGACAAAGTGAAAGCTGGATTTTAGGATTTTTTGTAAATTTATTAAAAGTAAAAAAAAAAAGAAAAAGTGAAAAGTCCCATTGACACAAGTATTCAGACCCTTTACTCAGTGCATAGTTGAAGCCCCTTTGGCAGCGACTCCAGCCTGGAATCTTCTTAGGTCTGTTGCGACAAGCTTTGCGCACTTGGATTTGGGAATTACAGCCATTCTTCTCTGCGGAAATTCTTCTCTTTCCAGACATGAAGGATGTCTGCAATGAGCTGGACATAACTACTGGACTCGAGAAATCCAGGGGCATGTGGACAAACCTAATGCCCTGAAGTAATGTTTTAATAGATTTACCCTCCCACTGCCACCTTCTTCCAATCACCATTCCTACTACATCAACACCACTTATCACGTCAACTGGAAAGTCTTGAAGAACAAGTAAGGTGACAACTGAGGAAGCTACACACGGCAAGGAAGCTGCAGGACCAGACACAAAGTCAAAGGGGGCTTCTGCAAAGACTTCAAATAAGGGTCTGCATACTTACATGAATAAGAAATTTCAGTTTCTTATCTTTAATAAATTTGCAAACATTTCTGAAAAGATGATTTCACTTTGTCATCAGGGGTTAATGAGTGTAGATTGATGGGAAAAAATGGCAAGTTTAACAATTTAAAATTAAATCTACAATGCCATAAAGTGTGCAAAAAGTGAAAGGGTTCTAAGCACATCCTGAATCAACTGTAGGTAACATACAAGTGAGGTCTCACCTGGAGTACTTGGGTATCACAAAAAAAGACACAATAGTGCTAGAGAGAGTCCCGAAAAGAGTGACTCGGCTGACAAAAGTAGGAGCTGTGAGGAAAGACGAAAGGAGGAGAATCTTTTCAGTTTAATCAAATGGATATTTAGAGGTGACTACCTAATTATTTACAGATAATTAATGATCTAATTAGATCGTTAATTAGATAATTATTAAGAAATTTAGCTCAGTGGATCCCCGCTGTTACTTTAAAATTAATTTCTTCAACAAGAACACGGAGACACAGTTGGAAGCTAAATGGGTGTTTTTACACAAAGATCTAGAGACACAAACCTAGAGACAAACAATCCCCAAGTAGTGTGGTAGGGAGTAGTGTTGTGGTGTGCAAAAGCTATAAACCTTGGTCTCTATTTTCATTATATTTTGCTCAAGACAAAACAAAAGATGAACTTAAATACAGGTCACTTGCATGGACAGTTAACATCAAAAGCAATCTGTTTTCCTGAAATTGTAACCAATATCAATCACAGCACCATCTATTTGAACTGAGCAGGAATTCAGGAGACCCTCAAGCTGTATCGATGACTTTATCACCTGTTAAGGGAAGGGAACCAGGAATAAATTGGTTTACAACTGAAGACAGGAGATTGTTGAAACATCAAAAACTTGCTTGGGAAAACAGGCGTACTCAAATAGATTAAAGAGTTTGAGCAAATTCATCCATCATATTGACAGCCAACCAATCGGAGTATGTAATAATCACGTGTTGCGAGACACCCGCGTAGAAATTTATAATAAACTAGTTGTGTAAGCCCATGCTATTGATATCATCAGAAAAAAATGAACTGTAGAGATGTAAGGTAATCGAAAGGAACTACTCTGGAAATCTCTCCTAGGTTTCATTTTGCCGACGTGCTCACCTCGCTTGTGTATTAGCGGTAGGAGGAAAAGAAAAAAAGGGATACCGTTTCGGCGATGTGTTCATCTTGCTTGCGTAAGAGTTTCTTCTCTTTTTTTACTTTGGCAACTGAGTCGCTTTCTTATTCAGACTCGTTAACTTTGCCGGCTCTTTGAACTTCATGTTGTAGTAGCCTCGCACTTCCGGGCTGGACAGACAGACACACACACACACACTTCCACACGTAGACATTTAGTTATCTGTTTCCTCTGAGGTAGAGCCATTACCCCGACTCAACCTCTCACTTCCGGGCGGGACAGACACACACACACTTCCACACGTAGACTATATATAAGAAGATGCCTCGTCTGAGAGTGACTTGAGAAGAAGAAGAAGAGAAGAGAACAGAGCGACGTCAGAAGAAGAGGAAACAGTGACAAAAGAAGAGGGTGCCAGCAACGTGCGGCCGTTTTCATCTGATCGTCAGTAAAGCTTCTAATGAACAACTAGAAGGGCTAGATCACAAGCTGCATAAGACTTTCATATCTGGCATCTTTACTTTTTCGTAAGCTTTTCCTAAAGGTTATATCCAGACTTTACTATCAATCTTATTTTCTATTATTCCTTGTTCTATTTGGTATTATTATTCATGTAATAAATACCACACTGCTTTTAACTTTCTATACTTTGTCTTCATATCTAGAGTGATTGAGGAAACGAGGTCATTTATTGGAGCACCTGGAGCAGTACGGAAGTGCCATATATCTAAACTGCAAGGTTTATCGAGCCGCGGGTGAAGAATTCTGTCCAGTAATGAACAGGGCATTAAAAGTAAGGCATTCACTGGTTGATAAATCACCTATAGCCAGTGATGTTGAGCCTTTGTATGTCTGAATATATTCTTGGAGACCAAAGGTAATATTTAGGTTTGAGATATATCTAAGACATCGCAATTTGTTCAAGCCGATAATACTTTAAGTTTCTCGGAGTACTAGGGAAAGCGGACTGTGTATGTGTTATTAATACAGTACTTGTGTGGGTTAAAGTGCTAGGGAATAACGTGCATGTGTATATGTCTTTTATACAGTACTTTTGTGTTTAGGGTCTATGTGTATGCATATATCTATGTATGTTTGTGTTATTCTAAAGGTGCGACATTAGACCAACCCGGTAACAAATCTGAGTACGTATACCCCTGAAGAAAACAGGTAAAGGGTAAGTAGAGGAGAATATCACGATAATACCAGTAGAGACCTTCAAATCCTGATTCAGTGTTGTTTTGAAGAGTCTTGTTGAATAGAATGGAGGAGCTTGTTGGGCTGAATGGCCTTTTGTTGGTTCACATTTTGAACTTATTTATTTCACAAATTCACGGTTATGAGTTTTAGCTTGTTATTTTGATATTGCAACTTTTTCGGATTCACCTTCCATTGTACAGTCAGTGTACAATCATCAAAGACTCCATTTAAGGGTCAGTTGTCATTTCGGCAATTTGTACCGGGCAGTGAAATATGTATTTAAAAGCAAATTCATATTTCTTTTTCTTTAGTAGCATATTTCATTTGCTTAATATTGTTATGAATTGAGAGTCTCCCTGCAGTATATATATGTATAATAGCAAAATACCCGCGCTTGGCAGTGGAGAAGTAGTGTGTTAAAGAAGTAATGAAAAAGAAAAGGAAATATTTTAATAATAACGTAACATGATTGACAATGTAATTGTTTTTTCATTGTGATGAGTGTTGCTGGCATTATATATATATAACACAACAGGTAAGTAGTACTAACAGCAGCTAAAATGTATATGGATGATCTCTTGGTAGTTGATCCCTTTTGAAAGGCGCTACACGACGGCTGTGGTATAGAAATTACATTTTCTTTAATTTACTTTTTGTAGACACGTTCACGTGAGCCACTCGGAGTACATGCATCGAAGCTTCTGAGCTGTGCCTGTGCGATCTCGCGATGTCCACGGCGTTATTTAATGTTAGCTAAGACCCGGCACTTAAAAGTTTCTCTCTACAGCAATTTTTAACTCTGTTACAAAGTGATCCAAAGTCTTGTTTATACCTCGTGTCTTCTCATTAAACTTCTCGCAAATAAAGTATTCAGCATTTTTCTTCAGCGCTCTTTGGGAGCTCTTCCTTCTTTTCTATGTACTGTGGTCACAGTCAGTTCACGTGATTATGTGGGAGGTGTGTGATGTCACACGCAGCTCTGCCCCCCACGGCCATCGGGCTAACGTCCATTACAGTATATGGAGAAAAATAGGTTCCAGTTATGACAATTAGGCATAGAATTTCTGTAAGCTGTAAGGAATGAGCCTGCCAAATTTCAGCCTTCTACCTACACGGGAAGTTGGAGAATTAGTGATGAGTCAGTGAGTGAGTGAGTGAGGGCTTTGCCTTTTATTAGTATATATATATATATATATATATATATATATATATATATATATATATATATACATACATATATACATACATACACATATTATATATATATATCTATATATATATTGTGAACGTTACTCCGGACACAGACAGGCTGACACACTCAAGTCTCCCAACACACTTTTATTTTTCATTGTTCTTTATACAAGTCCGTGCTCACCAATCCCCAATACCCCTCAGTCCAGTCCAACAACACAATGCCTTCTCTCTTCCTCTTCCTCTTCCTCTTCTCTTCTTCAGGCCTTCTCCTGCCTCCTCCAGAGACCTTGTCCAACTCTTCCTCCTGACTCTTGTCCTTTCTGCAGGGAGGCAGACCTTTAAATAAGCACCCGGATATGCTCCAGGTGTGTTCCCGGCAATCTCCCACCGACACGCCCCAGTGTGGCGGAAGTGCCGGCTGTCTCCTTGAAAGCACTCCGGGTGTCCCCGTTTTCTGTTCTCCCCAGCACTTCCAGGTGTGGCGGAAGTGCTGAGGTCTAGGGTCTTTCTGGTATTGGGGTCCCCCTGGCGGTAACCCCGGGTCCCTACAGGGTCGAGCTTCCCAGCTCTTTACCCGAGGCTTCCAGGGCGGTCGCCCCCTCGAGGTCTGGAGGAGGCACCAGCCCTCCTCCTGTCTTCTCAGGCGTCCCGGCTGGGTACCACCTCCATCCGATTGTGACAATATCTATATATATACAGTATATATATATATATATCTATATATATCTATATCTATCTTTATATATATACACACACACGAGCACTGCGAGCAGCTGTTGCTGGGGGTGCCAGAATCCATCGAGGCAGAAAAATGAAAAACATTTGTATAAAATCTTAATTTATCTATCCATTCCTAAATAATTAAATGGGCAGGCTATTTCATATCAGTGCAATGCGCTGCTTGTTAAAACGGATGACTCCTGCTCTTACGTGCACGTAGTGCTGCGTAGGTATTATGAACTATCGTATCTGTTCAAGTTCTATTTAAATTTTAAATATAAGTAATTTTTATTTAGTCGACAGAAATATGTTTGGTAGGAATGCAAGTTAAATTTAGTCATCATTGCATAAATTTTTCTTCACCATAGAAATTTAAAGACTAAATTCAACTTACATTCCTACCAAAGATATTTCTGTCGGCTAAATAGAACCTACTTACCAAATATCTCTCCCGATCTACATACATTATAAAATACCAGAAATTATACAGTCAAATCAATTCCTGACTTATCCGTGAGTATATACGGTAACCTGATACAAGGGAAAAACCTCAAAGTAGCTTCATATTCATTGGCATTCAACGATAACAATTGACAAATAGTAAATGTGAACAATACGTTGTCACCAGTGCTGTGGGTGCTTTCTGATGTTCACTGATATAACAATAGTGAAGGAGTCAATGTAAGCTTGAAAGAATAGGCACCCATATTTATGAAAATGTGAACTACAAAATAGGCACTTGAAGTAGATGGTGTGTCACACTATGACAAAAGAAATGTTATTAAGAGAACGGATAACGAAGAGCCTCAGGAAATACAGATTTCAGTACTCAAAACACCTGAATTAACAAATCGGCCTAGCAACACCAGTGGATGCACAGATGAGGCTGCACGACATTTACCTTCTGACTGCATGTCTAAGCGAATAACTAAACTAACATTACTGTCTAATTGGAAATGTAAACATGCCATGATAAAATAGCTGCAGCGTTTCAACACATTATTTTACCATAGACCACAATGCTCATCTAAACTCAGCTTGCTATTGTTATGTCATATAGTGATGACACAGAGATATAACAATAAGACAATCCAAAGCAGACACAGTCCCTAAACAGAGTCATATTTAAAACATTAACATCTTCATATGTAGGGTGAAACACAACCTTAGAAAGACATACAGAAGTTTAACTCATTTCTGAATAAATCGCCCTCATGTAGCAGACTTGATATTATGCCATCGCTGTGAACTTGCATGAAATTTCTAATGGCTACCTGTCTCCTGTTAAACACTAGTGCTTCTAGAGCTCTGTCATTAGCCTGTCAGGAGTTGAGGTTTATTTCCCCCCCTCAGCTCCTCTGGTGTCCCTCTGTTGTATTCCACTGTCATGGTGTTCCCTTAGCGTAAGTTCACTAGAACTCTGCCTTTAATGGTGAGACAAAAATGGCATAATCAGGAAAGCACCACACAATTCTTTGAAGAATTTTGGTCACCTGTACAACAAATATGCCTTAGGAAAAAATCGGCAGTGGTCTCCCCTCCACTTTCTCGTATACTCTGATATGGGGATGGATATTTGAGGAGTAAACCACAAGATAATGATTATATTTTTATATTATGTATATTAAAGAACCATCAGCAACAAATCAAATCAAGTTAGTAATATATTGAATAATTATTGTAAAAGTAAAGTTGAATAAATCGGACTTTGCAGCTGCGTGAATAAAAGGTAAAGTACCACTTCCGATTAGCAGAAATATCTCGAAAGTTGATAGAAATCTATGTTTTGTACCTAATACTTGTATGCAAAATGTGGTTGACCTGAATGAAAGTGTGCTCAGGTTATCGTGTTTACATACACACAGACACACACACACAAACATAGACAGACACACAGACATAATTCCAAAAATGGTATTTTCAGACTCTGAGAGGTCTAAAACATCAAGATTCATCGAAATCTCGAAATATAATTTTTTGGAGGATTCCAATACTTTCTGTGTACTTCTTATGCGAGAAAATCATACAGGTCTAAAATGTTGAGATTCATCAAAATCTCAACATCAAATCTTTGGACAATTACAATACTTTCCCTATATTTCTTATATGAGAAAGTAAAAAAGACATAGCAGCGCAGGAGAAAGTCCAGAAAAGAGCGACTAGGGCAGCGGTTCTCAAACTGTGGGGCACGCCCCCCTGGGGGCACTGAAGCTGTACAAGGGGGGTGTCGAATAATGAACAAGACATCAAAATTAATTTTTTACATTTTTATTTCAAATTTAAATTTGCAAGCATATACAACGAATGCATTATAACTAAAATAAAAATAAAACATTTCTAAGGCATTGATCTAATGACTAATATGTGCCTGCTTTAAAATACACAGCCTGTCCAGGTTTGGTTTGATATTCGAGATATCGAGACGCTCCTTTTCTATTTGAAGATTGTTTCTGTGACGAGCGGCACCGCTGCTGCTGCTTTTATAGTCACGTATTTTCAACCCAGAAAGTTTGATTCGTATCGGTATCTGTCGTGAACATTCGGGTAACAGTAGATCAGGTGATAATGCGGCATGACTGCACCACATTGGTAGCATAGCCAATATTGCCAAATTGAGTTAAATAATTTACTGCATATTGGGTTATTTTCATGATACAACTAACAGCGGTATAATATTTGTCGGATGAAAATATGTTTGTCACGCGCAGATTGACTTCATTTTTAAAAATTAAAACATATTTAATCATTTCTTTACATTAAAAAATAATGAAATAAGAATAAATAATTTATTCTTTGTTTTTGGGATTAGAATTACTACGAAAAACCACACAGGGCATTTTAACAGTTATTAAAGCACTTTAAAAAAATCGAAGTTAGCCGAACACATGCAAATCTTATGGAAGTAAAAGTGATAGGATACGCGACACCGCACGAGTATCATACCTTTGTTAGTTGTGTCATGGGTTATTCTCATCTATCTTATATTACGAAGGGGCGCAGAATTATACCAGGCAGAAAGGGGGGGGGGGGCAAAATATGAAAGTTTGAGAATCGCTGGGCTAGGGGCTGTGAGGGGAAACTGAAACAAAAACTGAAGGAGGTGAATCTTTTCATTTTAATCAAATGGAGATTTAGAAGAGACTTGAGTGGAATATCTAAGTTATGAAGGAAATTAGCAGTGTGGATCAATGCTGATTGTAGATTAATAGAAACAAATGGCAAATCTAAAGTGAAACCACCAACACAATAAAGTGCCCTGAAAGTGAAGGGGTTCGAATCCATTCCGAATCTACTGTACATTTGTAAATAACAAAAACATACAGGAAGCCCAACCTTTCTGGTGGTGATCCACAACACTCTTCAAACAACCAACAGCAGAGCCTATAATGTTCTTCTGCGGATTACAGGAACTCTGAAAAATGTACTAACGTTCTCACCTCCACCCCAAAGTAATACAGCTTAATAACCCCCATGATTTTCACAAATCACCAAATAATCTCCCTGTCGCTTGTAGTTCTTGGTCATTTAAGCAACAAAGCTGAGAATTTCTTTTATATACTGCTCAAAAAAATTAAAGGAACACTTTTTTATCAGAGTATAGCATAAAGTCAATGAAACTTATGGGATATTAATCTGGTCAGTTAAGTAGCAGAGGGGGTTGTTAATCAGTTTCAGCTGCTGTGGTGTTAATGAAATTAACAACAGATGCACTAGAGGGGCAACAATGAGATGACCCCCAAAACAGGAATGGTTTAACAGGTGGAGGCCACTGACATTTTTCCCTCCTCATCTTTTCTGACTGTTTCTTCACTAGTTTTGCATTTGGCTACAGTCAGTGTCACTACTGGTAGCATGAGGCGATACCTGGACCCTACAGAGGTTGCACAGGTAGTCCAACTTCTCCAGGATGGCACATCAATACGTGTCATTGCCAGAAGGTTTGCTGTGTCTCCCTGCACAGTCTCAAGGGCATGGAGGAGATTCTAGGAGGCAAGCAGTTACTCTAGGAGAGCTGGAGAGGGCCATAGAAGGTCCATAACCCATCAGCAGGACCAGTATCTGCTCCTTTGGGCAAGGAGGAACAGGATGAGCACTGCCAGAGCCCTACAAAATGACCTCCAGCAGGCCACTGGTGTGAATGTCTCTGACCAAACAACCAAAAAGACTTCATGAGGGTGACCCAAGGGCCCCATGTCCTCTAATGGGCCCTGAGCTCACTGCCCAGCAGCATGCAGCTCGATTGGCATTCGCCATAGAATACCAGAATTGGCAGATGCACCACTGGTGCCCTGTGCTTTTACAGATGAGAGCAGGTTCACCCTGAGCACGTGACAGAAGTGAAAGGGTCTGGAGAAGCCATGGAGAACATTATGCTGCCTGTAACATCATTCAGCATGAGCAGTTTGGTGGTGGGTTAATGATTGTCTGGGGAGGCATATCCATGGAGGGTCATACAGACCGCTACAGGCTTGACAAAGGCACCTTGGCTGCCATTAGGTATCAGGATGAAATCCTTGGACCCATTGTCAGACCCTATGCTGATACAGTGGCTCTTGGTGCACGACAATTCCTGGCCTCATGTGGTGAGAGTATGCAGGCAGTTCCTGGAGGATGAAGGAATTGATACCATTGACTGGCCACCACACTTTCCTGACCTAAATCCAATAGAACACCTCTGGGACATTATGTTTTGGTCCATCCAATACCACCAGGTTGCACCTCAGACTGTCCAGGAGCTCAGTGATGCCCTGGTCCAGATATGGGAGGAGATCCCCCACAACACCATCTGTCATCTCATTAGAAGCATGCACCGATGTTGTCAGGCATGTATACAAGAACACAGGGGCCATACAAAGTGCTGCGTACAAGTTTGAGTTGCGACAATTAAATTTTGGCAAAATGGACTAGCCTGCCACATCATTTTTTCACTCTGATTTTTGGGGAGTCTTTGAATTCAGGGCTCTGTAGGTTGATCATTTTCATTTCCATCAAACGATGTGCATCCTTTTGTTCCTAACACATTACCCAGTCTATATCAGTATAGATATCCAGGAGGATTTCTTTTTCCCATTGAGATCTGATGTGTTTTCAAAGTGTTCCTTTAATTTGTTTGAGCAGTTTATTTAAATGTTACAGCTGGAGAGGGTAAGATAAGATCGGACTGCAGCTGATCCCTCAGATTAGTATCAATGTAGTGTTGGCGTCAAGCAAGTGAAATCTCTAATCTTTAATGCTTTGTAGCTTACCATTACAATACTTTCCTTTTACTTTGTATACGAGAAATTAAAAAAAGTAAATAAATTACCTAAAGACAGTTCAGTTTTTGATTTTTAATAACTTTCTGAAAACATGATTCCACTTTGCCATTATGGGCTATTGAGTGTAGACTGATAGACAATTTGAAATGAAATCTACAATGCAGTAAAGTGTGGAGAAAGTGAAGGGGACTGACTGCTTTCCGAATCCACTGTAGGTAACACATGGGTGAGGCCTCACCTGGAGTACTATGTACAGATTTGGTCTCCATATTTCAAAAAAAGACATACCAGCGCTGGAGAAAGTCCAGAGAAGAGCGACTAGTCTAAGAATGTAGGAGCTGTGAGGTAAGACAGAAGCCTTTCTGGGTCCACCGTGTGTGTCATTGTTGCTTATGTAGTAAATTGTGAACTTGTTGCATGCATTGCATCCATTTCTTGTATCCTACGTATTTATAGTGTGTCATTTGTTGTACTCATTAACTGTTTTTGCTATTGTGCAAATGTCACTATCTGGTGGATTACATGCCATTAATATTTCACTGTACTGTAGACAGATGACAATATAGCTGACATCAGATTAGCTAACAACTCTCCAATGGCACCCTGTCATGGAGTGGCAGGCCCGGGGGACTTTGCTTGTTCCTGCCTTTATGTCTGGTGCTTTTTAAAAAGGGTGCAGCTACCTGCAAAGCTTCAACAGAAAATGTAAGCCGTGATAATGAATGGATGTTTTTCAAGTATCTTCATGTGTAAAGTATTCCGGATTTTGACTGCAGGCCCCTTATGCATCATTACTGAGAGATCTAATTGCAGCAGACCCTTCTTGTGTGGACTCTGTCGAAGCAGGTTCTCCCTAAGAGGCGGCAATATCATTTATTGCGGACACCTTGGTGTTTTTCTATGCTTTGTTTTTAACATTTCCTCCATTCCAAATTGCCAAATTCTTGACAAATTGAATATTTATGAAAACATTCTCAGTTTTTCACAGAAAATGCAAATGAGTGATTGAACGAATCCCCTCATAAAATAGGTGCAGCTATTTGTATAAAATATACACTTCATTATAATGTGGCTGTCTTCCGTTTTGTATTTCAATCTTGATATCTGGTGTGAAAAATAAATAAACAAGTCGGATTTTTCACCACCCAAGGTGGAGGAAAGGGCACATTTCTTGATATATTTGAGAATGAATCATATAAACCAAAGATGCAACACCTCAGAAATGTTAAATCATATCACAGAATAAAAGAGATGCAAAATTACTTAAATTGGGCTTCTTGATGTCTTGCTTTGTGAATTCTGAGGATTTAACGTTCACGGCTTATTGAAGATGTCCCCCTGCCTGTTGATTTCTCCAGATGATACTATTTTGTTGGTGTGTGTGTGCTTATCAAAATGATTCTCTAACATCTGTGTATATCCTACACATCTTAATAAAGGAACCAAAGTCTGATATTCAGTGGGCTTCATTTAATGTGGCACTTTTTATATTTCACTCTCTTCTTGTTACAATATACAGTGGCTTCAGAAGGTACTCACACCCCTTGAACTTCTGTACACTTTGTTGTGTTGCAGAGTTAATCTTAAATGAGTACACTTGACATTTTTGCCCATCAGTCTACACTCGATAACCCATATTGATAAAGTGAGAACATGTTTTCAGAAAGATCTGCAATTATTATAAATCAAGAACAGAAATCTTCCATTCATAGAGGCATTTAGACCCTTTGGTGTGGCCCTCCAAATTGAGCTCAGCTGTCTCCTGTTTGCTTTAATTCTCCATCAGATGCGTCCAGAACTTGACTGGCAAATTGAACTGATTGGACGTCAAACTTAAAGAAGTGGAAGTTCAGGGTGAGGTGTGTAGGAGGGTGCAGAATTGATTCAGATATGGAATCAGAGGTTGGTGGTGTGAGGAACATGGCTGATGGTAAGAGTGTTCTTTTTTAAAAATATAATATTTTGTATTGAGAAAAATGTATATTGGTAGCTTTCATATCCGAGGGCCTCTTTATATACAATATTTTTGGTTTTGTTACCGGGGTGTGAATGTAGCTGTGATTTCTTTGCCAAAAATATAAAAAGTTGGCAAGGTATCTCTGGCCAAGCGGAAGGTAGGTACGCTCCAATGTCAAATGCTGGCACTGATTGATTGTGTTCAGCTCTGACGGGAGAACATCCCCCATGTGGAGAGAAGAGCATGTGGCTGTGATATCTCTGCCAATGAGCAGGTACCCTCTAAAACACACATAGCTCTGATCTCTCTCTCAAAAAAGTCAAACGATACTCTTTAACAATCTGTAGATGATAATGTCTGCTGAACAAACAAGTATCGCCAGCTAAGCGGAGGCAAGGTACGCTCGAACATGTGGCAAGAAGTAGAGTGACTCGAATGGAGGCTAATGCGTGAGTGAGGAGGGCCCTGCCTGGCTTCCTACTCCTGAGGTCCTGTCTCTTCCTCCCCTCGGCCCACAGCCTGTCTCTCGGATTGACGCAAATAAATCAGTGCCACAACCAAACTGTAATACTTAGAGCGACGAGAGAAGTCGCAAAATCAACCACAACGTTTAAGCAAATTTAAGGAAAAAATCTAAATCCGTTAAGTAGTTCAATCATAAAAAGCAGACAGACATACATACAGACAGACAGACGATGGATTTTATATATTTATATAGAGAGAGATTTAATATATATGTTACAGCCAAAACCCGAAGTTCAGCCAGTTCCCAAATTGGACGGCCATTTCGCATTTTGGCTGTGAGGTGTTGCCAAAGTCCGAATTAGTAGAAATGACCAGCGTATATGCTACTTTGGCCGGCCATTTCACTAAGTGGCGAGAACTCCCTGGCCAAAATTCCATGTGCTGAAGTAAGACTGTCCACTCAAGGTGTGAAGATGCTTAAAAACTTTCAGATGCAGATTCAGAAGTGAGTTTTCCATTTTGCACGAGAAACTGCTCAAGGCTGGTCTTGTTCAGAAAGTGGATGCCACTTTAGATGGCCTTCCCCTCGCCCAAAATTAACCTTAACGTCAATAAAATAGGTCCCTGATGTTAAGTCACTATTTTAGGGTTAAAATGATAACAGAAATGTGAAACCCACTTATATACCTAATCTTAATTATTGTGAGACAACCAAGTGGCGTCTGCTTTCTGAACAATAGCTGCCAGAGCTACACTCAATGCAATTGCACTAGTAAGTGCGCAACAAATCGCAGCTCATGCCTTTTTTCTTCCGACTTTGGGCGATCGCCCCATGACATTTCGCAAACTGGCTGGCCAAATCACGAAATTGAAGAAAAGATCGGACATTCGCTGGTCAATCCTGCTTTGGCCGATTTTGTGTTTTGGCCGTAACATATACAAATGATTGGGGATTGCGGAAGACAGGTGGAAAAGAGAGTGCAGGCAGGGTGGAATGGGTGGAGAAGAGTGTCCGGAGTAATTTGTGACAGACGGGTATCAGCAAAAGCAAAAGGGAAGGTCTACAGGACGGTAGTGAAACCAGCTATGTTATATGGGTTGGAAAGAGAGGCACTGAGGTGAGATTGCATTGGTTTGGACATGTGCAGAGGAGAGATGCTGAGTATATTGAAAGAAGGATGCTAAGGATAGAGCTGATAGGCGAGAGGAAGACCTAAGAGGAGGTTTATGGATGTGGTGAGAGAGGACATGCAGGTGATGGATGTGACAGAGCCAGGTGTAGAGGACAGGAAGATATGGAACAAGATGATCTGCTGTGGCAACCCCTAACAAGTGCAGCGAATAGAAGAAGAAGAAGAAGAAGATAAATAATTTGGATAGGAGAAAAAGTAACAAGGTGGTTAATTTTACAGATGATACCAAGCTCGTGGATTGGCAGATAATCGTTGCAGGACAACTTGGACAGATCTGTGTCAGATGAAATTTACTGTCAGTAAATGTGAAATGTTACATGTAGGAAGTGAAAATATAAGATCTGAGTACACAATGGGTGGTCTGAAAATCGAAAGTCCACCTTATGAGAAGGATTTAGGAGTCGCAGTGAACTCATCTCTATCAGCTGCCAGACAATGTTCAGAAGCCATTAAGAAGTCTGACTGAATGTCAGGTTATATAGCACCTTGATGTGTGGAGTACAAGTCCAAGGAGGTTCTGCTCAAGTTTAATAACACACTGGTGAGGCCTTATCTGGAGGTCTGTGTGCAATTGTGGTTGACAAAAAGGACATAGCAGCACTAGAAATAGTCCAGAGAAGAGTGACGAAGCTGATTCCAGGGCTACAGGGGATGAGTTATGAGGAAAGAATAAAAGAATCGAGCCAAAAGAAGATCAAGAGGAGACACGATTAGTAAATCAGAAACATCTGGAGATGTTTGTCTCAACATCTTTTTTGTGTTCTTCTGTTTTAATTTAAGAGACTCATCCTCTGAAAGTTTTTATCTCAATCAGGAAGAAACACACAGGCCCTGCTATGGTCTTCCAATTTCAGCAGGGGCTTCTGAAGTCACTCCAGATTCCAGACCATACCTTCTTCTCATTTATCCTTCCTTTCTCCCACGTGAGTGACCAGTAAATTTCATACGAAATTGCTCAAAAAAAAAAAAAAGAAAATGTGGCCCCACATTTGGACAAACATTGATTTTCCACACTTCAGCTTTGTCTTTGCCCACCACAAGAATATGAGAAGAGAGCACAGGAGCAGCTTTGTAGCACAAGCTGTAAAACACACAATGTCAGTTGAAAATATCGATTTATAAAAATGTTTATTTTGCTTCTGTTTGCTTCTGCTCTCTGGGAATACCGCTGTTCAAACAACATCTGAACTTTATTAAAGGTGTTCCAATAAGACGTGTCTTGTCTTTCATGGTGCCCTCCCCATTTCTTCTTCTTGCTCGTTGCTCAGTCTGTGCCCTCCTGTGACCTGTTGTCAGCCTGGCACCATCTTTCACTGCCCTTGTAAAAACAACAATGACATCCTGGTGAGATGAATTTTGATAACACTGGACAGCTGCTCTTCTTGTTTTGTTTCCTTGTTGGGTCCTCCCGGGGATTACATCTGGAATTGATCCGGGAAAAAAAAACATTCATGTGAAAAAGTAAGTAAACCCATGAAACGTTTTTCATTTTTAACATATGTGGACATATCTTGATCTTCATTTAAACAGTATGTATAGATAAACATGATATATTATACAGTAAACATCATGCCAAATTTACATTTTGTAGTCCATTGAATAAGTTAAATAAAGATAAATGCAAATTTCACAAATAGAAAATGCAAGTCCAATCTTAGATTTTAGAACATTAGAACAATCGAGACAAGAACAGGCCATTCAGCTGAACAAAGCTTGCCAGTCCTATTCACTTATTTCTTCCAAAAAAACATCAAGTCGAGTTTTGAAAGTCCCTAACGTCTTACTGTCTACCACACTACTTGGTCGCTTATTCCAAGTGTCTATCGTTCTTTGTGTAAACAAAAACTTCCTAATGTTTATACTAAATTTACCCTTAACAAGTTTCCAACTGTGTCCCCGTGTTCTTGATGAACTCATTTTAAACTCACAGTCTCGATCCACTGGACTAAATCCCTTCATAATTTTAAACACATCAATCATGTCACCTCTTAATCTTCTTTTACTTAAACTGTAAAGGCTCAGCTCTTTTAATCTTTCCTCATAATTCAACCACTGTAGGCCTGGAATCAGCCTAGTCACTCTTCTCTGGACCTTTGCTAGTGCTGCTATGTCCTTTTTGTATCCTGGGGACCTAAACTGCACCCAGTACTCAAGATGAGGCCTCACCAGTGCATTATAAGAGTAGAGCAGAATCTCTTTGGACTTGTACTCCACACATCAAGGCGCTATATAACCTGACATTATGTTAACCTTCTTAATGGCATCTGTACACTGTCTGGAAGTCGATAGTCCACTACGACTCCTAAATCCTTCTCATAAGGTGGACTCTTGATTTATCACTACCTCAAATACATGGCGTTAAGTCGATTTTGTTCACTGTGGGTTATGGACTCCATCAAGGTTGTGTGTTGCCATCGCTCCCTTTTTTGAGGTTTCCAAGGACATGATATCAAGGTACAGGTAAGGTTCTGAGGGTGTCCAGGTGAGGAGGCTAGGGGTAGCTTCATTGCTTTATGCAGAAGATATTGTCTTCTTTGTCTCCTCTCATTGTGACCTTTGGCAAACACTTGAGTGATTCACTGCTGAGTGGGGAGAAGCGGCTTGAGGGTCAGCACTTCTAACTCTGGGGTCGTGGTCCTCTATGGAAAAAGAGTGGGCCTCTTTCTTCAGATGATAGTGGAACAACTGCCCTTAAGGAAGGAGTTCAAGTATCTTGAGATTTTGTTCACGAGTGACGTGAAAAGAAAATGTGAGTATGACAAGTGGACGGGATTGGCGGCAGCTGTTCTGTTGGTTTTGTACCGGTGTGTTGTGATGAAGCGGGAGCCGAGTCTAAAGACAAAAACTTTACCTCCCTGACATCACCTATGGCCCGTAAGCTGTGGGTAATGCTTGAAAGAATGAGATTGTGAATGCAAGTGGCAGAAGTAAGGTTTCTTTACAGGGTGGCTGGGTTAACACTGATTCAGGAGAGCCTCAGAATAGAACTGCTGCTCTTCCAGATCGAGAGGAGCCAGCTGAGGAGGTTTATGTCTGTTTTAAAGATGTCCCCCCAGATGGTTTTTCCCTAGAGCTGCACTGGGCATGTTCCACTGAGGGGAGACCCTGTGGAAAACTCAGGATATGCTGGAGGGGTTATATTTCTCATCTGGTTTGAGAATATCTGGGAATTCCCCAGGATATGATGGAGGGATTTTCTTGAATTGTCAGTTATGTTGGGAATGCCTGGAAATTCCCCAGAAAGAGCTGGAATCTATAGTTAGGGGATAGGGAAGTATGAGCTGACCTGCTTGGTTTATTGCCACCATGACCCTCACACGAAGGAGCAGTTTTAGAAAATGAGATGAAAAGAGATAGAATCAGGGGCACTAGATCAGGTATGAATGGTTAGAAGATCATGAGAGAGGATCTTGTGTGAACCTGCCTAATTTAAACCGTAGACATTTAGTTTCATTTGCTCTTTGTTGTTTCATCTTCATTCCTTGATCGAAGAGCTGTCCGAGGCCTTCACAAAGAAGCTTAGAGATGTCTAAGAGGCTGGAAATTTTGGATTTTAAAAGAACACCAAACTGATCATCTAGAACACAGGTGTCAAACCCCAGTCCTGGAGGGCTGCAGTGGCTGCAGGTTTTCCGTCTAACCTTCTTCTTCATTAGTGACCCGCTTTTGCTGCTAATTAACTTCTTTTGCCTTAGTTTTAATTAACTTGACTCATGCCAATGTTCTTAGAAAAAAAAGAAAAATCAACAGTTTTGGAAATGGCTGCTGTGGAAGAATGAGAGCAGAAACAGGCCATGGAATTAAATAACGGGTTTCATTAACAGCAAGAATCATCTTTTTATTAAGAGATTGGTTGGAGTTTGAAATCCCAGTTTAGCTGGTCATCTGTTGGCTTGCTTCACATCTCATTTCTGTTTGGCTGTCATTTAATAAAGAAAGGAATACATACAGAGGACTGAATCCTTAAAAGCAAGGCTATTAAAATGAAGGGAAAAGAAGTTAATTAGCAGTGAAAACTGGTCACTGATTAAGAAAAGGGTCAGAATGAAAACCTGCAGCCACTGCGGCCCACCAGGCCTGGAGTTTGGCACCCCTGATCTAGAAGTAAAGAAGATTTCAAATAGGTGCCAATTTGTGCAGGTCAGACCACCCCAGTAAATGAGAAGAAGACAAGATGCTTTGAAGCAATCATGATATCAAGCGAGAGATTACTGCTTCGATGAGGTGCATAGTGCTTAACGTGTGATGCGGTATGAAGTACGGCACTCCATCTTTAAAGATAACTCTACAAAGTCTAAACTACTAACAGATTTGTAAGTTGGTGCCAGTGTTTGTGGTCAACCAATCAGCACAATTCATTGGCTAAGCTTCACGCATGATGGTTTCTGGTTGAACAAAAAGCATTCACCCTGGAGATGGAGCTAGAAAAACTACCGGGAACTACAAATGGCACAAGTTCCTGTAGTGGGGATAATACGGGGCAGAGTGATAGCTCTGAGGCTAAGGATCTGCGCTGGCATCTGGAAGGTTACCTGTTCAAATCCTGTTACTGCAAGCAGGAATCTTACTCCATTGGGCCTTTTAGGAAATTCCTTTAGTGTTTCACAATTTCTCTGTGATCTGCCTTTGCCTGACATTTTTACCAGTAACCCTAATTCTCATAGCTCATTTGGAGTCAGTGGCAACTCAATCTTCCATACTTTTCTCCCGATCCATGAAACCAAAGTTCTGGCATCCATGTACTCAGGCCAATAAGCCTTAGTACATGGAGCAGCAGTGGTGGAACTGTCTACCCCCCCAGCACTCCAGAAAATGGATATGAGCCTCGAGACTCTCCAGCAACTCCTCTGAAGAGCCAAGTAGGTCCATTTTAGGCCTCCGAGGCACTAGGTACTCTGCTAAATCAGACTGCAGGTCTTCTCATCCCACTTCTTACACCAATGTAGTATTGCAATGAATGGATTCTCTGCTCTTTATATGGCTCTTTCAGGTGGCTCGCTATCCTTAAAAGGACTACTCACCTTTTGACACACTAGTAGGAAAAAACATGCAACTTTGCCGGCTTGCCATTTATACAGGCGTCCCTTTTACTTTTGAAAGCCAGTTGTAATGGCAGCGTGGTCATCTCTCTCTCGCTTCAGTCATACAGCTGTGCTTTAATTTCCTGTAATTTAAATTATCGAAAATGTTATAGACGATGGTATGTGTAGAAGATGCCAGAGTGTCCAGTTTGGGATAGACAGGTTACATGCTTTCACTGGTATGGTGTGCAGAATTCTTCATTCCACGTAGGAGACTCTCGGCCTCAGCACTGTTAAGACGGGCTTGTGCAGAGCTCACTTGAGTGAAGAGGCCCTTTGTTTGTTCGTTTTCCGGCCACAGTGTTCATAAGCTTCGTGTAAAGGCCTGCAGTGGGTGTGTGGGGCTGTGTGAGTGCTTGTGGGCCCATACACGGCTTAATCATTCATTTTATTTAATGCTGTGACTTACTGCTGAATTTGTTAAAGTTACAAACGTTTTGGATTAATGTATATGATACGTATATCACTGAAATAGTAAACTTTGAAAAAATTTGTGATCAGTAATTGTTAACTACCCAACAACAACAACATTTATTTATATAGCACATTTTCATACAAACAGTAGCTCAAAGTGCTTTACATAATGAAGAATAGAAAAATAAAAGACACAATAAGAAAACAAAATAAGTCAACATTAATTAACATCGAATAAAAGCAAGGTTCAATGGCCAGGGGGGACAGAAAAAACAAAAAAACTCCAGACGGCTGGAGAAAAAATAAAATCTGTAGGGATTCCAGACCATGAGACCGCCCAGTCCCTCTGGGCATTCTACCTAACATAAATGAAACAGTCCTCTTTGGATTTAGGGTTCTCACGGGAGGGCTTGATGATGATGATGGTCACGTAGACTTCTGCCTTTAAATCCATCCATCATTGTTGGAGCATCATGATGCTTTGAGTAGGTGGAGGTGGCGCAGGCCACCACCACAAAGAAACCGGAAAAAGAAACAGAAAAGAGAGTAGGGGTCAGTACCGATTTTAGAGCCACCATGAGTAGTTATTATGAGGAAATTGAACATACAGAGTATCAGGATTAATTTAAATTAAATTAAATTGAAGTTATAGAAAGGCCATGTTAAAGTAATATGTTTTCAGCAGTGTTTTAAACTGCTCTACTGTATCAGCCTGGCGAATTCCTATTGGCAGGCTATTCCAGATTTTAGGTGCATAGCAGCAGAAGGCCGCCTCACCACTTCTTTTAAGTTTTGTTCTTGGAATTCTAAGGAGACACTCATTTGAGGATCTGAGGTTACGATTTGGAATATAAGGTGTCAGACATTCTGATATATAAGATGGAGCGAGATTATTTAAGGCTTTATAAACCATAAGCAGTATTTTAAAGTCAATCCTGAATGACACAGGTAACCAGTGTAGTGACATCAAAACTGGAGAAATGTGTTCGGATTTTCTTTTCCTAGTTAGGATTCTAGCAGCTGCATTCTGCACTCGTTGCAAACGATTTATGTCTTTTTTGGGTAGTCCTGAGAGGAGTGCGTTACAGTAATCTAGTCGACTGAAAACAAACGCGTGAACTAATTTCTCAGCATCTTTCAGTAATATAAGAGGTCTAACTTTAGCTATGTGAAAAAATGCTGTCTTAGTGATCTGATTAATATGCGATTTAAAATTCAGATTACAGTCAACAGTTACCCCTAAGCTTTTTACCTCCGTCTTGACTTTTAATCCTAATGTATCCAGTTTATTTCTAATAGCCTCATTGTATCCATTATTGCTAATCACTAAGATTTCAGTTTTCTCTTTATTTAACTTGAGAAAGTTAATATTCACCCATTCTGAGATACAAGTCAGACATTGTGTTAGTGAATCAATAGAATCAGGGTCATCAGGTGCTATTGATAAGTACAGCTGTGTGTCATCAGCATAGCTGTGGTAGCTCACATTGTGCTCTGAGATAATCTCACCTAACAGAAGCATGTAGATCGAAAAGAGCAGCGGACCCAGGATAGAGCCTTGTGGAACACCATATCGGATATCATGTGTCTTTGAGTTGTAGTTACCACAACTAACAAAAAATTTTCTCCCTGTCAGGTAGGATTCAAACCAATTTAAGACCATGCCAGAGAGGCCCTCCCATCGACTAAGGCGATTTCTAAGAATGTAACGTACCCGTAACGGCGCACTGCAGTGAATACTCTTGACTTTCTTTCTCTGTACGTTTATCATTCATTTGCTCAGATTTTGATTCACTTGCTGCTTCATGAGCAGCTCTTCTTTTCTCCACCCTAGTGCCTGCTTCTTCTCTTTTTTCGCGTTAAAACTGATTAAGTCAGTGTTTGTGTTATAATTACTTAGTAAGTTTTCCTTAATTTTTCACTTAAGCTGGCACTTAAGTCTTAAATCTGCCTCAAGAATAATGTAAGATATGAAAAGGTAGGGGAAGTGACCGCAAAGGTGTTAGGGAATGAGAACGGTGGCCGTGTGGTGCATGCCTGCTGCCCACTGCCGAGAACTGATTCTGCAATAAAATGAGATAAAAATAAAAAAGAGTAATAATTCCAACACTCTTTGCTTTTAATATAAAGCTGCAGTGCAGAGTTTCAGCGTAGTATATCTATACCAAATTACAGGCTACAGGTTATTTGATTTTTGACCTTAGAGGTCAATCATCACCTCGAAAGCAGGCAGCTACAGGTGATTTAAAATCCTGGACAGACAAACGGACAGCCATGGTAGTGTATTATAGAAGAAGATATTTAGGTTCTTATACAGTATGTTGGTACTGTATAGTAGTGGTTTCCCATTATGTAGATAAGTGAATTTAGTTTGAATAGTTTTGTAAGCTTTAAGAAGGGATAAAATTAACACAAACCTTTATTGTTATCATTGTTATAAAAGTTTTTTTTCAGTAAATGTTCTTTCTAATTTAAGTTCATTTGTATCCTCTGTCTTGTCATCAGTATGTCTGGTTTGAAATGTGCAAATGTAGATAAATGTGAAAGTAACTACATAGTTATTCACTAAGACAATTAGCGGCAGGAGAGGATCAGGAGAGATTCGAAATAAATCGGCTAAATGTAGGAGAAGAAACCCAGGGCCCTTACCCAGAATACCCAGAGGCATCGGTAACAAGGCGCTTTGGAGGGAAGTGATGTTCTAAAGCAAAATCAGAAAAATGGATGGGCCTCTTACGTGTACCTCTTCATTTCTGTGAAAAGTTCTTGAGTTAATGATAAATAATACAAAGTAATACTTCCTTACATTTAATGTATGCCTGTCAAACCTGTCGAAGACAGAAAACATAAACTAATCATGCTGTAAATTACCACCTAGTCTCCACAACATGCACACCCTACAACATCAAAACAGGGTCAATTTCCCGGATCTTCAGTTTACCCCGAATCAGTGCAGGAGGTGCATTATGCTTAAAATTATGTTACACTATGAGGAGTGCATTCGTACTGAATAACAGTGAAAATTTAATTAAACGTGCCTTGGGAACGGTTAGGAGCAGCTGATCTGCGGATCTAAGAACACGAGGGGGATTGTGACAATGGAGCAAGACACTCAAATAGGCAGGGGCTAGACCGTTTATTGCCTTATAGGTTAGGAGGAGAATCTTAAAATCGATTCTTAATCTAACCGGCAGCCAGTGTAGGGTTTTTAATATCGGTGAAATGTGTTGGATTCTGCTACTTCCAGTTAGAAGCCTTGCAGCCGCATTTTGAGCCAGTTGGAGTCTAGAAAGATTGGCCTTACTGATACCAAAAAGGCAGGAATTTGAGTAGTCAAGCCGGGACGTAATGAATGCATGGATTACTGATTCCAGGAGGTGGTTAGACAGAATAGGCTTGAGTTTGGCGATTCACCTTAGATGGAAAAAGCAGGATTTTACTGTGCTGTTGACTTGAGCATCCATTTTCAGGAATGTATCCATTTTGATTCCAAGATTGGAGACAGACGAAGTTACTGGAATGGGAAGAGAAACGAGGCCAAGGGTTGGAGTCTGTTTGCAGTCGGGACTAAAAACAATGACCTCGGTTTTTGAATCGTTCAGGTGAAGGAAGTTTACAGCCAACCAGTCCTTAATGTCAGGTAGGCAGTCGAGGAGAGGTTTGGTGGAGTCAGTTGGCTTGAGGGAGAAATAAATTTGGCAGTCGTCAGCATATAGGTGATATGAAATTGCATGTTTTCTAAAAATTGCACCTAAAGGCAGGATGTAGATTGAAAAAAGTAGTGGCCCTAAAATGGAACCCTGGGGGACCCCACAAGGGAGTTGGACTGATTCAGATGAAAAATCGTCTAGCATGACTCTGAGAGTCCTGTTGCAGAAATATGACCTGAACCAGTCGAGGGCTAAGCCAGATACACCAGCCCAGGATTCGAGTCGGGAGATCATGATGTCGTGGTCGATTGTGTCGAAGGCAGCAGATAAGTCGAGAAGAACCATAACCACGTGGAGTCCTGAGTCCAATGCCAAAAGGACGTCATTTAGGACACGTAAATGCGCGGTTTCTGTGCTGTGTTGGGGCCTAAAGCCTGACTGAAAAAGATCCATTACCTGATGGTCCTGTAGGTGATGAGTTAATTGCTCATAAATTACTTTTTCTAGTATTTTTGACAAGAAAGGTAGTTTGGAGATTGGACGAAGATTGGAAAGAACGGCAGGGTCAAGATCAGGTTTTTTTTTTTTTCTTTGAACAATAACACCAAGATTTCAACACTAGGAATTTTGCTGTGTATACCATGCTTATCCCACTACTCAAAAGCACTTTACATAGTGAGTGGGGAGCCACTTCAGCCACCAGTAATGTGTTGCACTCACCTAGATGATGCGATGGCAGCCATTTTTGTGCCAGTACACTTACCACACATTAGCTGTAGGGCAGTGAAGGGGTGAGAGGTATCTAGCCAATTAGAGACAGAGGATGATTAGTGGGCCAGAATGACCAGGCCATGGTGGGCAAGTTAGCCAGGACACCCTACTCCTTACGAAAGATGCCAAGGGACCTTTAATGACCACAGAGAGTCAGGGCCTCAATTTTACGTCTCATCCGATGTCCCCATCACTTCACTGGGGCTTTGGGATAAACATTCAATCCACAGGGTAGGCACCCCCTGTTGGCCTCGCCAGCACTTCTTCAAGCAGCAACTTAAGTTTTTTCCTGGTTGGTCTCCCATCGAAGTCCCGACTGGGCCTGCACAGGCTTAAGTTCAGGCGGATGACCTCTTCTGAAGTACGTGTGCTTTGACTGATGCAAACGCTCTGAAGGAGAGCGACAACAACCATTGCGAACCTTCACAAATTATCGTTAACACTTTCAAATAGGAACCAAAAACCTTTGTATTGATAACCAACAGTTTCCTATTCTTGCAGTATTAATGACACTGTAAAGCAGCACCTGAAAAAACAATATATCATAGCAATCTCTTTTCTGCCTTGATCAGTTCTCAGCACAGAAACGTTCATCGTAGGCAGAAGAACTGAGACCTGAAGTCTTATTATTATTAATATTTTTTTTTATCCCATCCGTCTTTTTTTCCAAAAGTGCCCAAATTGGATGTTTTCACCGAGTAAAATGTGAGCTCATCCATTAGGGAAAGGAGAAGAAAGTCATTAGGCTTCCAATCTTGATGTGTGATTTATTCTATTTCACTTTTTTCCCTCCTTCAATTAACTGCATATTAACTTTTTCTTAAACTTAAAAAGCTTACAGCTTTCCACTACTATGAAAGAGTTTCCTCTAATTGTTGTAATTTCGCAAATGTGTCCTATATAAGTCATTTCCATTACCGTACGGCATAATTATCGTTCTATAATTCTCCACGTGACTTCATCTCATCGCTTCAAACTTCTAAACTTTTGGGATTTGCAACTTTATGCTCTTTTCAACACCTCGCTCTGGCAAATATTTTTTTACTGATTAAATATTAACTCTTTAGTCTGAAGACTCAAAAACCAAATGAATGACCTTAGGAGGTTGGGAAAATAAAAACTCAACGAGAAACACCGAAAGCGTCCACGAGAAGGCACGTCAAACTCGGCTCGGCGATGTGAGTGATCTCCCTGCAAATCAACTGCGAGATGGATGTGCTTTTGTTACACCGCCGCTGTAACTTGTGTTTCAGAGCAGAGCAGCCCAAGCTTCCTCTCATAATACCTGAAATGATCCTTCAAGTCATGGCGTTCCGAAAATAACAATTATATTTTTGACAATTCCACTTACATTGATTGATATTTTTGTGAGATCCTTGTTACACGTATTGATATTTTTTTGGATGTCCTGAGGCATCTTGTCAACAGCCTAAGAGAGAAATCCGAGGGATCAGAATCCAGCAATAGAACACATTTTGATGCCTGTATTTCACGTGACATAACTTAGATTAAAAGTGAATTTACACAAGCTTTTGAGGCCACACAGCTTTCTCCATCAGGCGTGAAATGACAAGTGGAGCAAGGTTAGTTGCCACTTTTGCAGAAGCCTGTCAAGCGTGAGAAATTTGACATTCTGTCCTTTTAAACTATTTTTGTTTAAGAGAGGAGGATTATTGAAGTAAGCATTCCATCTATCTTGGATGTAACTGCTTGCTTAAAAAACACTTCTCTTCTTTAAACAGATAGAGTAAAAAGTATTATTCATAACCTTTAGACAATACACTGCTATTTTCTATATAATATATTCAATATACTTACTGCATGTTAAAATATGTAAGTGGTTTCGAGAATGTTGTACTATGACATCGACCAATACAGATAAGCATACGTGTTTACAGAACCTTTAAAAAGTATTTATCTACAGAAGTTGCACATTTTATTGTTTTACAGCATTGAATTGCAGTCGATTTAATTTGGCTTTTTGGACACTGAACAACAGAAAAAGACTTTAATGCCAAAGTTGGAAACGGATCTCTGCAACGTGTTCTAAATTAGGTTAGAGTAGATAAGCTTTATTACTCCCAAAGTGAAATTGAGATGCATAAAGCAGCAAGAGCCTATCAAACAAGAATACAGACTCACAGGACAAATAATACAGCCAATCGGTTAATTTAATCAATCAATCAATCAATCAATCAATACAGCAGCAGAAACACAACAACAAAGACACTGACATGCATAACAAATAATACATTCAATCAATCAATACAGAAACAAAAGAACAAAGATACAAACACACAGGACAAATAATAAAATCAATTAATGTAACCAATCAATTAATCAATCAATACAGCAGCAGGAGCACAACAACAAAAACATGGACTCGCATAACAAATAATACCATCAATCAATCATTCAATACAGAAGCAGAAACAAAAGAATAAAGATACAGACTGGCAGGACAAATAATACAATCAATTAATGTAACCAATCAATCAATCAATCAATCAATACAGCAGCAGAAACATAAAGTCAAAGGTACAGGCTAACATAAGAAATAATACAATCAATCAATCAATATGCCTGTCTATCAATAAAGCAGCAGAAACACAACAAAGACACAGACTCGCATAACAAATAATACCATCAATCAATCAATCAATCAATACAGAATCAGAAACAAAAGAACAAACACCCTCACAGGACAAATAATACAATAAATTTAACCAATCAATAAAAGATAGATCTGAAAGGCACTATATAATAGATAGATAGATAGATCTGAAAGGCACTATATGACAGATAGATAGATAGATAGATAAATAAAAAGGTGCTATACAATAAATAGATCTTAAAGGCACTATATTATAGATAGATCAATCTGAAAGGCACTATATTATAGATAGATAGATCTGAAAGGCACTATACTGAAAGGCACTATATGATAGATAGATAGATAGATAGATAAAAAGGTGCTATACAATAGATAGATAGATCAATCTGAAAGGCACTATATGACAGATAGATAGATAGATCTGAAAGGCACTATATGACAGATAGATAGATAGATAGATAGATAGATCTGAAAGGCACTATATTATAGATAGATCAATCTGAAAGGCACTATATTATAGATAGATAGATAGATAGATAGATCTGAAAGGCACTATATGACAGATAGATAGATAGATAAATAGATAGATAGATAGATAGATAGATAGATAGATAGATCTGAAAGGCACTATATTACAGATAGAAAGAAATACATTGATCCCTGAAGGTAATCCACTCTAACTAAGCTGGCACCTTTCAAGCTAAGTTTTGTGCTGCCAGTCCCAACTTGTTATTTTGTGCAGTAGGTGGGCTCTTGTCAGGCACCAGACACCTCTGTGGTCCCACACTTGTTAAACGGTGACACTCGCCCAATGATCAGAGATAATTTCAACCTCATGTTTAAAGTGATGCCCCATTCTTGGTAATTTCTCACGGTAGCGTCCTCTAAGAGTTCCAAGCCTTTACTTTTCATCTCCATGTACCTTGTTGTCCTGCTTAGTAGGGTGTGCGGGTTTATACTGAGCCATTTCAAAATGAAATACTTAACTGGCCACAATCATATGAAAATCTTTTATTTAAATTGTGCCAGGATTGAAATATTTATTTTGAACAACTGAATGAATTATATATATATATTTTCACGGTTTATGTCACATTTTAAATAAATGGCTCATTGAAACGGAGTAGAGTACATTGCACAAACAGGAAAGTTTTCTTTACTTCAATAAAGAACTAAAAGTAGCCTGAGGTCAGTATCACAATTTAATAATACAAAAAAAAAAAAAAGAATGCTGTGAGCCAGCTGCATTTGTTGCACATGATGCACTTCGGGCGGCTTTGTTCTACGAGAAGCACTATATAAAGTCATTGTCTTTATGTGGAGAATATTATAAATAGCTTTGTCAGCTGGCTCCAGAATTCATTTGGAATGGTTGCCCCAGCATCAAACAAAAATCTTTCCTTGCTCTTGGACAATTAATGCCCTTTCATATAAATTCATTGTGAGTATTCCTGCTAAATTCGAGACAGGCAGCATAATGCTGTCTCTGGAATAGCCAGAGGCTAAAGTCTGAACCTCGCTGCACACTGGAGCCTTGCAGGCACACTAACAACTTGCGCTCATTATGTGGTTGGCTGACAAGATTTGGGTCATTATCTTTTCAGTTGAAACCAATCCCTTTATTTAGTGTGGATAACATGACAGAGATGGCCATTAATTCTCCCATTAAGGAAGACTTAAAAGTGCTACCTTTCCAAATGTTAACAGAAAAAACCCACTGTGTCTACTTATCACCTCTAAGCCAGTCAGTCTGTTTCTTAGGAAGCGTTTCATTTACATGCACTCACCTGATGCTAAACAACGTCTGCTGGTTTGTGGCACCCCGATGGACATTTCCACACCTTCTAGTAAGGGTTTAATGATATTCTCAAACCCAGTGATTCCAAATCATCTGGTCATGGATGAGGGGGTCTATCCTAGCAGTACTGGGCACAAGGCAGGGTATCAGTCCATCTTGAGGTCATCCACAGCCAGGCTCACTGTGCCCAATTTGAAGCCAACTTAACATGCGAGTCTTTGGGAACATAGGAGGAAAACTGGAGAACCTGGGGGGAAATCCACATATGCACGTGGAGAATGTTCAAGCTTTAAAAAGACAATCACCCGCTGGGGATTTCATAATTTATTATTGTCATCTTTTCTGAGGAGGCATGCAAGTAAGAAATGACAATCAATGTGACTTGATTTGAGAGAGTGGGTACCACAAGGAACACAAGGATTAAGAGCACGGCCAGGGGATTATTTTAAGCCAAATTCAATTTACAAATATCTCAACGAGATTTCCTGATATCTTGGAATGACTCCCTGTACATTCTGAGATGTCTCAAATGCAATTCAAGATATCCTGATGTACGTTTGTGTGCATTTTGAGATATTGCAAAAATATTACGAGAGATCTCCAAATCGTTTCTTGTAAAATGTCCTGTTCTTTCAATGGAACTGCTTGCCTATTTTAGGATATTTTAATATTAAATTCAGATGTCTTGTAATGCATAGGAACTTTATTCAAGGTATCTAAAAATGGACAGGAAGTTGCATTAAGACATCCAGAAAGACATTGGAGATGTCACGAAATGCATTGGAACACGGCAAGCCAGATTAACATCACAAAATGCTATTAAAAATATCTGGAAATGCTTAAGAGCTCTCAAAAAGAATTACAGCTATTTGAAAATACATCTATTTCAAGGTGTCTGAAATGCATTTTAAGAAGTTTTGAGATCTCTTGAAATGTTACGCTATACATTTTGAAAAATTTATATGAAACAAAAACAAGATTAGGAAATACTAAGTAACAAAGAATACAGAAATTTGGAGGACAGAAAAAACAAACACAAAAAAAACTTCCAGATGGGCTGCAGAAAAAAAAAAAAAAACAAAATCTGCAGGGGTCCCAAGGCCACGAGACCACCCAGCCCCCACTGGGCATTCTACCTTACATCAATGATCTCAATCAGTCCTCATGGTTTTCAGGCTTCATGTGAAAGAATTTGATGTTGATGGTCATGTGGACTTCTGGCCTTCGATTGGTTAATGTAGCGACTGCATGGTGCCCTAATCAGGAGGTAGTGGCGCAGACCACCACCACAGAAAATACAGAAAAAGAACAGCAGAGAAAAGTAGGGGTTATCATGGATTGTGGAGCCATGAAAAAAAAAAGAAAAATTCTATGCATGTTCAGAAAATCAGGGTAACACTAACATGTAGCTATGAGAAAGCCATGTTAAAATAATGTGTTTTTAGTGATAGATAGATATGAAAGGCACTATATAGTAGAGAGATAGATAGATGAAAGGCACTATATAATCAATAGAAAGATTTAAAAGGCACTATATAATCAATAGATAGATTTGAAAGGCACTATATAATAGATAGACAGAGAGATAGATAGATAGATAGATAGATGAAAGGCACTACATAATCAATAGATAGATTTGAAAGGCATTATGTAATAGATGAAAGGCACTATATAATAGATAGATAGCAGTGGGTATAGAAAGAATCCCCCCTTCGAAATATTCCCAATGTTTTGCTTTACAGCCTTAAATGAAAACACACAAACCAATATTTCTTCCCTGCTTTACTTACTCAATGCAATCTATAACATCCAAGTGAAACATATCACAGCTACAGTTCAGAAAAATTATACAAAATCAAAAACAAGACACACTGAGATTATTAAAGGATCACTTCCCCAATGTCAATATTTTGTTGAACCACCTTTTGCTTTAATGAAAGCCTTGAGTCTGTTGGGATACTTCTTTATCAGCTTTGCACATCTTGATTGAGCCCACTCAATATTTGCTCACCATTCTTTACAGAACTGTTCAAGTTCCGTCAAATTGGATGGCGAGCGTTGGTGGACTGCTGTCTTCAAATCTTTCCCTAGGTTTTCAATGGGATTTAGGTCTATTGTGGCCAATGGCTGGGGCTCCTGCCCAGCCGGGACACCTGAAGGATAGAAGGACCGGGAGAGGGGCAATACCTCCCCCAGTACACAAGAGGGCAGTTGCCCTGGTTTGCATTGTGAATATAAATGAATATTGTTTGGAAAACATACAGGATTAAGTCACTTAGAGATTTGCACATAGATAACGTCTTTGCATCCTTCGAACAATTGCACTCCAAATTTAGTTTCCTATCAACACAATTTTCTTCACCTGCCACCTACTTCTGTTCGGGAACAAATATTGATCAGTCTTGAGGACTCATTTCTGTAATATATATATAAACCAGTGAATACACTTGACTTGAGCATTCCTAGTTTTCATCCTCTTTCTCTGTACATTTAGCATTCGTTTGCTCAGAAGTTGATTCACTTGCTGCTTCATGAGCAGCTCTTCTTTGCTCCACCCTAGCGCCTGCTTCTTCTCTTCTTTCGACGGCATCTTTTCTCATTAAAACTGATGAAGTCGGTGTTTGTGTTGCAATTACGTAGTATGTTTTTCTACATTTTTCACTTAAGCTGGCACTTAAATCTTGAATCTGTCTCAAGAATGATTTAACATATGAAGAGGTAGGGGAAGTAAAAAGGTGGTAGGGATGAGAACGGCGCCCATACACATGCACTGCATGCTGCTCGCTACCGAGAGTTGATTCTGCAATAAAGTAAAATTGAAAAGAGTAATAAAAATCATCACACCAAAAGTGGACAGTGGAGGTCACATAGTATATGTGTACCAAATTTCAGGTCAATAGGTCAAACGGTTTGTGATCTACTGGTGATTTAAAATCCTGGACAGAGAAACAGACAGACACGGTAGCGTATTACGTAAGAAGACATTTTAAAGTCTTTTCCTTTCAAAGATCCCAGAGTACAGTGGGAAAGGGATCTCTCACTCAACATTTCAGAAAATGTGTGGAATTTTTGCCAAGCACAGAATTCACTCAAGCTCCATATGCACAAAGCATACAATTATTCATCTTACAGTCTTTTATCGAGCACATCTGTCTTGTTTAAAATTGTCTAAAATGTTTCTAGGACAAGATCCAACCTGTGAACATTGCAATCAAGCTCCAGCCTCATCGGACCTCAAGCACCAAATTAACATCATTCTGGACCAAAATCTTTAAACGTCTATCAGAGAGCCCTGGTGTTACAATCATTACTAATCCATTAACAGCGGTGCTTGGTGGGCTCCCAGTTGGTCTTAAACTGGAGAACAAACTGGAATGGTCTTTACTTCACCATTACCATGCAGACTTATCTTGCTCAACTGGAAGAGTCCTAGCTGTCCTCATTTAGGTCAGTGGGCAACTGATGTTATATATTATTTGAAACTGGAAGAAATCAAATTCTCACTTAGAGGATCTGTGCAAAACTTTTCTAAAACCGGGCAGGATCTGATCAATAACATTTTGGAATAAACTTTTATATTGGAGAGAAGGATTTTCTACCCTTTTGCTACTACTCTTAAAGTTTTACTCTTTCTGTTGGCCTTGCTCTCTTTCTCATTGGTGAGAGTTACATTTTTTCATCACTTCAGAGGTTAAGTATGTTTGTCACATCAACGTGTATCGTATTAACGGATTGGTGATATGAATTATTGTACACGTGAATCGTCAATTAGCTGGTTTGGCTGCATTTACAATACAATACAATACAGTTTATTTTTGTATAGCCCAAAATCACACAGGAAGTGCCTCAATGGGCTTTAACAGGCCCTGCCTCTTGACAGCCCCCCAGCCTTGACTCTCTGAGAAGACAAGGAAAAACTCCCAATAAAAACCTTGGAGGGAAAAATGGAAGAAACCTCGGGAAAGGCAGTTCAAAGAGAGACCCCTTTCCAGGTAGGTTGGGCGTGCAGTGGGTGTCAAAAGTAGGGGGTCAATACAATACAATATACAGAACAGAACAATTCCTTAAGACAGCATAATAATAAAAATTTTAGAAGTACGGTTTAACAGTAGATGATATGACATAATTAGGTTTGGATATTTTTAGAGTCCTGGAGACCTCATCCATCTAGCTGCCTCCCCATTTGGCCATGCCACGGCTGAAACGTTGCTCCGATGAAAGGACCCCTCCCATGATTCCTGTGATCCTCCATCAGGGATGACTTTACCATAGGCAGGCAAACAACTTGGCAGGTGGGCCGTGGCACCAATTGCCACATTTGGGTACCGAGAAAGAAACAGAATAGGTGAGGGTTAGTATTCAAATATAATTATCATGTTACTTATGTTTTAGTGCTAATGACTAACAACAGAGATGCAGTCTGTACAGTTAATCAGCAGCTCTAGTCAGGATATGCTAAACTGAAGTAGTGAGTCTTCAGCCGGGATTTAAAGGCTGAGACCGAGGGGGCATCTCTTATGGAAGCAGGAAGACCATTCCACAGTTTAGGGGCCCTGTAACTAAAAGCTCGACCTCCCACTGTTATTTTATTAATCCTTGGAATTCTAAGGCATCTTGAGATCTTAATGTGTGCTCAGGTTTGTAAGTCATGATAAGTTCAGACAAGTAAGCCGGACCTTGGCCATTTAATGCTTTATATGTTAAAAGGAGGATTTTGAAATCTGCCCTGAACTTAACTGGGAGCCAGTGTAAAGATTTAAGAACTGGAGTTATGTGTTCATATTTTCTTGTTCTTGTAATAATTCTTGCAGCGCATTTTGGATTAACTGGAGGCTGTATAAGAACAGTTTGAACAGCCAGTGAACACCGCATTGCAGTAGTCAATCCTACTAGAGATAAATGCATGAATTAATTTCTCACAATCCTGTTTATTTAGAAAGCGCCTTAATTTCCTAACATTTTTAAGATGGAAAAAACATGTTTTGGACGACTTTGTAATATGCGCTTTAAATGACATGCTAGAGTCAAAGATAACTCCTAGATTGCGGGCTGATTCAGTAAAATTAATTGGGATTCCAACTGAGTTAAATGACGACAAAATAGTGCTGTGATCAGCGTCATTCCCTCCAACAATTAACATCTCTGTTTTATCTGTATTTAAAGACAAGTAGTTCTCATTCATCCATTCCTTTAATTCACTAACACAACTAATTAAAGACAACATCGGAGAAACTTCATTTGAAAGGTATAACTGGGTGTCCTCTGCATACGAGTGAAAATTAACATTATGTTTCCTAATGAGAGATCCCAGTGGAAGCATGTAAAGTGAAAACAGTAAAGGTCCCAGTACTGAGCCCTGCGGGACACCATATTGAACTTCTGTGTATAATGATGGAGTACTGTCTGCACATTTCTGTACATACTGGAATCGATTTGATAAATAAGAACTGAACCAAGCGAGCACAGGGCCTGTAAGCCCAACATCGTTTTCTAGCCTGTGCAGTAAAATAGAATGGTCAATGGTGTCAAATGCTGCACTTAAGTCCAACAACAAATTTCCCATTTGACCAAAGGTGTCACCATTTCGCAGTTTCTCCAAAATGTTGCGTACGGATAGGTCAGGGTGACTCTAATTATACTCAAGTTCTCCTGTCAAGTTTGCTTTTCACAAATCCCAACTTTTGCGTAGAAAGTTGTGTATGCACATTTTGGGTCTCTTTTTGTGTGGACGCAAGTTTTATAAGAACTGCATGTAGCACTCCAGATGCGGCCTCACTAGTGCATTATATATTGAGAGCATAACATCCCTTGATTTACATCCAATAGTTTATATGACAGAACGTAACATTTTATATGCTTTTTTAATTGCTTTTGCACATGGCTTAGATAATGAAAATGATGTGTCAACATCAACCCCTAAATCCTTTTTAGAGATTGCATCCTGTAGGTCAGTGTCTCCCATCCTTTAGTCCATAACAATAGTGTACATACATATAACCTTTTAGTTTTTGGAAACCGTTACATGTTACAGTAATATTTAAGGTGCTGTTATGAAACAAAATGTAACATAATGAATGCACAATAAACTGTACCTGCTTAAGTCAAAAACCAAAGACGTTATGCCTAATATGCATCTGAAATTAATACCACACCTGCAAAAAGTCACCATGAATTAAATAACCGTCCACATCTATAAGGTCTCATTTAAAAAACAAACTTTTCACCACCTTTGAGACATTGGTCTTGTTAAAAAAAAAAAAACAGCATTTTGATACAAAGTGGAAAATGTAATTGGTGATTTTTTAAAAACAAATTTGAAATCAATTTTTAAGATGCTTTTTAGGAGACAAAAGATGGGTTTAGTGCCGCTATAACAACCTCGAAGCATACAACACTTCAAAGCCTGATTAAAAAAAAAAAAGAAAAAAAAAAATCAATGTCATCTATGGTCCGCCAAAAGCCTGACATGAAGTCAATTGAAA
Source organism: Polypterus senegalus (assembly GCF_016835505.1). Taxonomy (NCBI): domain Eukaryota; kingdom Metazoa; phylum Chordata; class Cladistia; order Polypteriformes; family Polypteridae; genus Polypterus; species Polypterus senegalus. Next base: position 146,223,906 of record NC_053166.1, read on the forward strand.
ATCTTCAGGACTCTTTGGGAAGAGCCGAAGAAATTAATTTCCCAAGTGTAGAATGACATCCCATCTGATTTCATTAAAAACCTTGTAGAGTCAATGTCATGCCATCATTTTAGGGGGGAAAAGACCTATGGGTGGCCTTTTGAAAGTCTTGAAAATTGCACAAACATTGCATTATAGCTGTTTTTTAACAAGTCTCTGAAAAGTAACTGTAGCTGTTCATTTCACGATGGTACATTTGATCCGCTTAAGTTAGGCATAATTTTTCTTTAAAAATAACAAAGCGCTACAGACATTCACTAATAACATCACTTGCTTTTCTTTCTTTTTTTTTTTTCGCGTGATGTCATTGTGTTTTTTGTCCCATCTGGCTAGCATTATTACCTGCAATAGAACTACCGTAGTAGTAGTAGCCTGGTAGCAGTAGCAGGGACAGCTCTCAGGACTAATACCCGTCAGGTCTGCCTAAGTACCCGAGTGCCTCGCCTCTGCCTACATTTTGTCTGGTGAGTTCTCTTTATCCCTAATCCTGTACCTGCCTAGTTAGTTCTTCTGACAAAATTTGGATGTGACGAATCAACGGGTAAATCTGCTTCTTGTTAGTTAGCTAGCGCTGGATTGTGTCTATTCCGCTTCTCTACTTTCACTCCCAATGCTCAATTTACTCGTAGTAATTCTTGGGTACTCTGTTTCATAACATCGACAATTTCTCCCCGAAGAAAGAAAAATGAAGAAGTTTAAAAAGGGATAATTGTCTGTTGGTGAATCTCCATGTTAACTCAAGCTTCTCAGGTGCTGTGGTTATTGGAGCTGCAAGGTCCATAAAAGACCCCTGTCTGCAAATTCTCCTTGCTATTCTATTAGTACGCTCTCACTTTTTGCTGCTTTTAGCTTTTGGAATTATTCCAAAATTTCGCATCTCTCTTGAGGTATTTAGTTTGTAATTTTGGTGCTCATCCTCAATGAGACATTCAATTATATTGTCTGTTAGAGATGTTTATGTTCCGTTATGACTGGCATTTTATTTCATTTTTGCTGGGTTTTCCTGTTGCTCAAAAAAATAGTCTCTTCATATTTTCTGTATTTTTTTTTTGTTATTAGAAAATCCATTTCTAATTTTTGTGGTTTTTATTCACATCTTCTTAAACATCCTTTTGTTTGGTGATACATTTCAAAATTTTATTCTCTTACTATTACCAATATGTAGGTTACCTAATATCGCACTCTGTTGAAATTCCTATAAACTAAACAGCTTCTTTGCCTGTTCTCTTTAATTTAGTGATAATAGACACCCTGATGAAGAGACTGAGTCTCAAATCACATAGGTGGCCATTTTTTCATTCATTCTCCCACCATAACACAGCAGTAGCTAGTCCAAGTTTTACCTTCTACTACAGTCTGAACAACTTTGATTAGAGTTTTCTACTTTGATTATGAGTCTACCTCGGTGCTACAAACTTTTTTCTCCCCATTTGTGCTATAAATCTGGACTGAAACTTTGCTTTTTGGTTACTTTTAGATAGATAGATAGATAGATAGATAGATAGATAGATACTTTATTAATCCCAAGGGGAAATTCACATAATCCAGCAGCAGTATACTGATACAAAGAAACAATATTAAATTAAATAGTAATAAAAATGAAAAAATTAAAATAAAATTAATGTTAGCATTTACTCCCCCGGGTGGAATTGAAGAGTCGCATAGTGTGGGGGAGGAACGATCTCCTCAGTCTGACAGTGGAGCAGGACAGTGACAAAAGTCTGTCACTGAAGCTACTCCTCTGCCTGGAGATGATCCTGTTAAGTGGATGCAGTGGATTCTTCATGATTGACAGGAGTTTGCTTAGTGCCCGTCACTCTGCCACAGATGTTAAACTGTCCAACTTTAATCCTACAATAGAGCCTGCCTTCTTAACAAGTTTGTCCAGGCGTGAGGCATCTTTCATCTTTATGCTGCCACCCCAGCACACCACTGCGTAGAAGAGGGCACTCGCCACAACCGTCTGGTAGAACATCTGCAGCATCTTACTGCAGATGTTGAAGGATGCCAACCTTCTCAGAAAGTATAGTCTGCTCTGACCTTTCTTACATAGAGCATCAGTATTGGCAGTCCAGTCCAATTTGTCATCCAGCTGCACTCCCAGATATTTAAAGGTCTGCACCCTCTGCACACAGTCACCTCTGATGATCACAGGGTCCATGAGGGGCCTGGGCCTCCTAAAATCCTAAAATTTTATTTTGTACTTTCTAGTTTTTAGGGAGTTCAAATACCGAATGAAGTGGGGGCACAAATCCATTGTAGTTATTACACATTCTGTTAAATTACAGTGAATTCAGAATGTATTCTGAACGCTTTACTTTCTGCAAACTTTATTGTGTTGGCCTGAATGGGATGGCCTCTTTTGGACAATACTTAAAACAAATACGGGACCAGTCTTACTACAATTACTTCCATCTGATCAGTTCTGTACCGGTTGTCACCCATGTGTACATGGGAGGCAGCTGAGGGGCTTAAATAATTGTAATTGCAGACCAGACCAGGGGGTGGCACTGTCCACTAATACCTTCTTTCTTTCTTCTGCAGACCAACAGAAGGAAGTCCCGCCTGAAAGTTCTGACCTCACTTCCTGTTCCTGTTCCCATAATCTCACTTCTGGTCAACCCACTATATTAATGGCATCTTAACTCAATGTATTCAGTTCTGTTCTGAACTCTAATTGTAAAAACTTTTTTTTTTTTTTGCTTCAATTCATCTCTTATTTTAACTATACGGGGTGGCTTCCCCAAACCTTTATCTTTGTTTCTTGTATTTATACCGCATGGGTAAACAGAAGATAAACAAGGTTTCAGAAAATATCCTGGCTCTTTGACTTACTGCACATTTTATTGCATTTTAGATTTAATTTTAAATGGATAAAGTTGTCATGTTTGCCCATACATCTTCTCTCAATAACCCATAATGACAACATGAAAATGTTTTCAGAAAAGATTTACAAATTTATTAAAAGTCAAAACTTGAAATCTCTCATTCATGTAATCTTAATTCAGTACTTTGTAGAAGCTCCTTTGACAACAGTTCCAGCTGTATAAGTATACAGTGAGCTCCTTGGACTTCATGGCTTGGTTTTTGTCCTGATCTGCAGTATGAATGATGAGACCTCACGTAAACCTATGTGTGTGCCTTTAAATGTGACATCAAGTCAATTCAGTTTGTCACAGGTGCACTCCAATCAACTTCTAGAAACATCTCAAGGAGAATTAAAGTAAACAGGATGAAGCTGACCACAGTTTGGAGTGCTACAGAAAAAGTCTGAATACTTACAGAAGTGAGCCATATCAGTTTGGGATTTTTAATACATTTTCAAATCTATCTGAAAACATGTTTTTGCTTTGTTATTATGGCTTATAAAATGTTGATTGAGAGGCACAAATGGTTTAAGGTATCCTTTTAAAATTAAATCTACCACACAACAATAAAGTGTGCAGAAATTGTTGGTAAGGCTCTACTGGTGGCACTTTAGAACACATCTAGCCACTAATGATGTTAGAACACAAAGAACTTTTACTAAGGACTTGCTACACAGTAGTAACTGACTAACAGATGGCTACAAGTAGACCATCTTTGGTGTACTCATTGGTGCTTTGTCCTAAGCAAAATAAAGCTTTTGTTAAGATGTGGGTACTTAACAATAACTAACAAATACCTCTACTACCTCCAGGAGGGTCCAGAGTGTGACCCATAACTGAGCCTGCCCTTTTAATTAGCTTGTTGGTTCAGTGGGCATCTCTTGAAGTGATGTTACCATACATACTCTAGATAGATAGATATGTAGATACATAGATATGAAAGGCATTGTATAATACATACTATAGATGATAGATAGATCGATGGATATGAAAGGCACTATATGATAGATAGATAGATAGATAGATAGTGTGATGGATGGCCGGGGCCCATGCCAGGCCGGGACGCCCCCTCACCACATAGAGCAGGGGGACAAGGGTGAGAAACCCAGTATCTCCCCCTAGACACTAGATGGCAGCCTCCCTGGGTTGCAGCGGTGCCTCGGACTCCCCCAGGGCTTCATGGGGGCTGGGTGTGCAGACTTGTTGCGTTCCGCAGGTGTCGCCAGGCCAAAGGCAAAGCCCTCACTGACTGACTCACTCAGTCACTTATCACTAATTCTCCAACTTCCCGTGTAGGCAGAAGGCTGAAATTTGGCAGGCTCATTCCTTACAGCTTACTTACAAAGGTTAGGCAGGTTTCATTTCGAAATTCTACGCGTAACGGTCATAACTGGAACCTACTTATGTACATATATACCAGCCATAGCCTGCAGCTCAGTCACCGTGTGAGGCGGAGTTGCGTCCCTCATCGTCACGCCTCCCACATAATTGAGTGCCTGCCCATATAAGGCCGTCCAACAGCTGCAATCCAATAGAAACACTCTTCCGCTAAATATTCACGGGTGAAGGACTGTGCTTATGCAGACAAAGATGAGATGGTCAGGGTGGTGTTTGGCACAAACTCAGCGAAACTGCAAGAGAAACTTTTAAGTGCCGGGTCTTAGCTAACATTAAAATAAGCCTTGGACATCGCACGAGATAGCACAAGCACAGCTGAGAACCTTCGATGCATGTACTCTGAGCGGCTCATGCAAACTGACTGTGAATGCAGTACGCTGACAAAAAGCAACAGCTCCAAAGAGGGCTAAACAAAAACGGATTACACAATTGAGAAGGCAGCAAAAGGATATGAAGCGAGTGACGCATACAAGCATATTCATAAGTGCAGCTATTGCGGAAACAAAAGTCAATGTCCAGTTAAAGGAAGACAGTGTAAAAAAAATCTGTGCATGCAGTGTGTCACATCTCAAATAAAAAGGAAGATGAGCTGTTTATTGATTTAGTAAGAAAGGAATTGATGAATGAAACCTGTTATCTTTACAATGGTTAACAAACACGGATTGTAACTTGAACACAACACATCCTACAAATACGAACCTGACTGAAAGAAATAATGATAATCAAATCCTTGATGACAGCAATACTCATAACAGTCACAAAACAATTACATTGACAATCATGTTACGTTTTTAAAATGTTCCCTTTTCATTTTCATAACTTCTTTAACACACTACTTCTCCACTGCGAAGCACTGGTATTTTGATATATATATATATATATATATATATATATATATATATATATATATATATATATATATATACCCCGATCTACATACTGTCAAATAAACAAACCACACGCCGTGCCACAACGCAAGAGGCTTTGCCTCTAGCGCTAACGTCTGAGGTTCGATTCCCGAGAGGGGGTGCGTGAGTGTGTACGCCTGACGAGCCCAGGATTAGGGTGAAACACGTGTCGCGTACTTTTTGCATTATTTGACAGTAAAACTATTTCAACCATTCTATGATCTGCTTCTCGCAACTGAAAGAGGGCACCGTGGCGGATGTTAGCCGACTTGCTGACCAACCACAACCGTTACCTGGTAGGTAACCACCCATACAGTCAGATTGTGATTCAGACTACGAATGCCTTGAATGTAATTACCCCCATCTACATGGTGCCAAATAAATGAACCACACACCATGGCGCAACATGAGAGGCTTCACCTCTAGTGCTGACGTCCGAGGTTGGATTCCCGAGAAGGGGTGCAGTGAGTGTGTACACCTGATGAGCCCAGAATTAGGGCGAAACACGTGTCGCATACTCTTTGCATTATTTGACAGTAAAACTATTTATATATATATATATATATGTATACACACACATACATATATATATACACACACACACACGTATGTGTGTATATATGTAGGTATATATGTATATATGTTTTATATATATATGTATATATGTAGATATGTGTATATATATATGTTTATATATGTGTGTGTGTATGTGTATATATATATATGTATGTGTGTATATATATATGTATGTGTTTAAATGTGTGTGTATATATATATATATGACAGCAACACTCATAACAGTGACAAAACAATTACATTGACAATCATGTTACGTTATTTTTAAAATGTTTCCTTTTCTTTTTCATTACTTCTTTAACACACTACTCCTCCGCTATGAAGTGCGGGTATTTTGCTAGTTATATATAAAATGCTTTAAATAATATCTCAATAGTATTCGAAAAGAAGCCCTTATTCATTTTGGTTTTTCTTTCATCCTCAAAGCCATAACTACACACATATTTTAAAAAGAGTAATTACTCACTAAAAATTTGAAGAAAATCCATTATTTCCCATTACCTGAAAATGGCTAAATGGATTTGTGTGACATTTTCCTGAGTGACTATTCAATCGGTAATAGCGTGCCTGGTGAACAGAAAAGGTGATCAAATCAAAGTAAACTGACTGATTGTCATCCGTGACTTTTATTTATTTTTCAGCCAAGTGCAAAGGTGATTTTTGTATGTTAATTCTGAGACTTGCTTGATCGTAGGCTTGGTGTGTGGTGAATTGTGGCTGCAGGCCAGCAGAGGGAGCTGTGAGTTTCTTATTTTTTTCCTGATGGTTGCGCTGCTTGTTTGAGAAGGTGATGGAGGTTACACATTCCACCGGTCAGACCTCATTTTGAATACTGGGATACTACTGGATTTGTATCGGGTCGTAAAGAGGGCAGCGTAGCTAATGCTCAGATTAGCATGGCTTGCTGGTACAAGTAAGTCTATTTAGCCTTAGAAGAAAGAAACTGAATACTCTCAACCTTAAAATTCCTAAAGGGTAGAAGTGAGATAAACAATGTCTTCTTTCAAGAAACAGGAGACACCCAACAGGGAACGGGAGATGGTTTGGGGATATAGGGGCTGCAAATGAGAGGGCAGTCCTGATTAACAAGCACAGGTCTAACAACGTTGGACTGAATAGACAAAGGCTGCTATGAGATCCAGGTGCCGCTCTAAGGATCACGGCTATATGCATCTCTGCACAATATGGGGAGTCGGTGTAACAAGTTCTGTGGGTGAACACGGGCAAAACTATCAATCCCAAAACCACCAGGCTGACTAGTAACACCAACAGAGGATCGACATCTGTATGGCATCTTCACAGTTCATTCTTACCTGTGTAAATAACCGATGGCTGTTCAAAAATATAAAAAATTATAAATGATCACAACTATTGATTTTGAACTTTTTGTGTAATATACAGTAGTTGAACTCAGGTATGTGGAGAATGCTATATTTATTATATAGTGTTTATCTAGGGTGGCAAGGTAGTACAGTGGTAACACTGCTGCCTCAGAGTAAGGAGACCTGGGTTTGCATCCCGGTCCTCCCTGCATGTTACCCCATGTCTGTGTGGGTTTCCTCTGGGTGCTTCCGTTTCCTCCCACGGCCCAGACATGTAGAATTAGCCATGCTACATTGGCTCGAGTGTGTGGCACGGGTGTGTGTGGGTGTGTATGTTCACCATGTGATGGACTGGAGCCCTGACCAGGTTTTGATCCTGCCTTGTATCCTGTGCTAGCTGGGACAGTATCTATCTATCTATCTATCTATCTATCTATCTATCTATCTATCTATCTATCTATCTATCTATCTATCTATCTGTCAGGTAGCTCTTAATTTGAGTAGGCTAGTTGATCCAGCATGATTTCTGGATGAATGGAATGACAGAGAGATCCTGAGTTTCCCTTATATGATGTCTGAATTCATGCCAGTCGTATGTCTTCTTTGACACACATTTTGGGCTAGTGGGATGTTGTAGTGTAAGCCCCAGTCCCCTCTCATGTTCAGGCATCTAACTATCTGTTGTGAAGGAACACGTGTATGCATGGGTGTCCCGGCCGGGATTGGTACCATTCCTATAGTCTCAGAAATATAGGCCTCCCCTAACTGCTAGATGGCAGCACCCTTGGGCTTCAGGAGCCATTCCCATAACTGCAAGGCATCATGAGATTTGCAGTGTCGTGAACCAGCCCTGCTTGGGTCCATTGGTGCAACCAGAGGGCAGGACATGGAGTTACGCTCTTTGCTTTTGATTAACTGGAAAGTACTTCCATCAGGCAATATCCTGGTACCAGTGCTCCCGGGTCAAAGATAACACTCACATTAAGTCGGAGTCGGGAGGAAGAAGGCAACACTTGTGGGAGGAAGAGGAGTCTGGAGAGGAGTTGAAAAGAGAGGAAAAGAACTGAGAGGATTAAGTGGTCATTGCATGATTCTTTCTTTCCCATAAAAAGGTATTTTGAAGAATAAAAAATCTTTTATTTGAACCTATAACTGTGTTTGTGTCAGTTGTATCTGGGATTTGGGGCTCTGTGGCGCCCCATAGCTTCCACAATATCTATCTATCTATCTATCTATCTATCTATCTATCTATCTATCTATCTATCTATCTATCTATCTATCTATCTATCTATCTATCTATCTATCTGTCTGTATTATATAGCTCCTTCACTTTCTCTCTATCGACTGCAGGATTGGCTTTGCTTCCTCTCATGCTGCTGTGAGTATGTAAATCACTCTCTTGTCTGTGAAGGGCGCAGGCATCTTAAAGCACTCAGGCGCTTGTGATTTATTTATTTACACAAGCTGCAGTTTTTGACTTTGAAGTATTTTATGATTTATGGCTATTTAGCTGGTAGCCCTGGGCTTAACGCTAATCTTTTTGCTTTATTTCTATTTAACTTTATTATTAAACTTCAAAGCCTACGCTTGTAGGTCACCACCGTCTCAGCTTAGAGTTGCGGCCGCTGCTATTTTACTGTCATTTCTTTTTAGGTGTTGTTCATTATATGGTGACCTGCTGGGCTGACCTTTAAAATGTATTTTTAACCTGGCGTCTGATAGATTTTAGACCCTCTTGTTAGTGTGGTAAATAGCAGATCACATTAGGTCAGACAAACACTGATGGAGAGCTTAGACATCTGAACAGATTTGTCACAAAACCTTCTGAAGGCAGTACCTGCCACTCTGACAAATCTTCGATCATTACAGGATATGAACTAAGTTTCATTCCTTAGAAAACAAAGCATCCATAGTTAAGGTCAGCCTGGGGTATCCTTACGGGGACATCAGTCAGGTTCTTTAACATTAGGGATGGCGCTAGAATGGCACTGCTTAAGAGAAGAGTGAAAGGTGCTTGAGAGTGTGTTCTTCAAAAATAACTGGTCAAGACATGTCCACTTATACCTATAAATGTTACATTTAGATTTCTCTATTATAAAAGAAAATCTCGAGACAAGACTTTTGCCAAGAGATTTTTTCAAGTCCCGCCCTCCTCTCAACCATTTATGGTTAATTGCCCACACCCCCGGTCCTCTCACCTCTCATTTGTGTGAATGCTTTTGTCAGACACAGTTCCTTTGCTCTCAGCTCTTATACATTTTTATGTTTTCCTCACTTTAAGTTCCCAATAAAAGAAAACTTATATTCAAATCTTATTGAAGAATTTCATCCTGAGGGGTTATCAACAGAAGAAATGAGTAAACGGGCAATCCTAGCACTGAGAAACGATGAAATCATATGAATTAATGCGAAAATTGTTGATCGGTTACACAGCAATTTGGTTAAATGTGTATCCATAGACTATGCTGAAACAGTTGGTGGTGACGGTGAGGAAGATGAAAACATCAACTTACAATATACCATAGAATATCTACAACTGTTAACATCGTCCGGTCTGTTGAAAGAAGGATGTATCGTAATGTTATTGCGTAATTTATGTATGAGTAATGGGCTATGCAATAGGACAAGATTAGCTTTATTCAAATTTGGTCGAACAATTCTGACATGTAAAATTTTAACAGGCGACAAGAAAGGTAATGTAGCACATCTTCCATGGATAACATTAGACACCAAAGGAGATCTTAATATGCCATTCATATTAAAACATTTCCCATTAGAATAGCTTTTGCAATGACAATTAACAAATCACAGAAACAAACATTCGAAAAAATCAGTTTATTTATTAGATAGTAAGAAACGATATTCATTCACGGGCAGTTATATGTTGCATTCTCATGAGGTAAGTCCAAACACGGAATTAAAAATTCAAAAAATTATTTTTACTGAAGTTTTACAGTAAAAGCGTAAGTTTAAAAAGTATTTGCATGTTAACTTCAAAGTGAAACAGAACAAAAACGTATAACACAACATGAAACATAATATTTTTTCGATTTATTGCATTTTATTATTTTTTACTATGGGTAATTACTCACTGTAATGTAAAATAGTTAATTCTGTTATGCATATGTAACAGTTCTGTTTAAATTGTATATCCGATTCCCCATATGCGAGCGGCAGATCCGCAAAGTGGCTAGCGTGTAGCACCCGTCCAGGGGTTTGCAAGCGAAGCGAGCAGTGGGCAGAGCGCCTTTCCTGTTCTAATTGGCACTTTTATCAAATGGGCTGATCCGATTGGCACCCTAACATTTATTTTGGATCCTGTGTCATACCTTATAATGAATATTAAAATGATTTTGTAAGATTGTATTGTGGTAATAAAAAGTATTCGGCCACTTGCAAGTTCTCACGTTTTCGTTGTTACACAGAATTGAATCCCAGTGGATTTAATTTGGATTTTTCCACACTGATCAACACAAAATGACTCTTTAGTTTCAAGGTATAAACAGATCTCTATAATTAATTACAAATACAAAACACAAAATAAATGATTGCTCGGCATGCTCAGGTCTTTACACTGACGTTTTTCACTATTCTTCTTTGCACAAGTGCACAGCTGTGTCAGGTTGCATGGAGGTCTTGATCTTAATGTGGCAAATCTAAATCATCACTGTTGCAATTTGTTCAATATTCATTCATTCATTGATCCTTTCAAACAATTGTTCTGCAGATTTTGACAAATCACAGCCAATGTGATGAAGCCCTTACAGAGTCTCATGGCGGTATATTTATATGACACCCGTAAATCAACACTGGTGTAAATCGTCATTGGTTCAATGCAGATCACCTGTCTGGGGTCTCACTTGATGGTAGTATAAATGCAACTGAATGCATAAAGGGAGAGCTTGTGGCAAGTCAGTATGGTGGCCTGAAAGACTCGTTAATGTTAAAGTGACAGCAGGTCTCTGTAAAATGGTTGACATGAATTACAAATATATAACAAAAAAGAATTGATCACGTAAGTGTTCACCATCTTCAAGTCAGTGTTTAGTATGCACCTTTGGCAGCCATGATTCTGTGTGCTCAGATCTCTATCAGCATTGCACGCTACCACCCCTTCTTCTTCTTCTTCTTCTTCTTCTTTGCAAAACTGCTCAACTCTGTCAGGTCACCTGTTGATGGTCAGTGAACAGCCTCTGTCAAGTCCTGACACAAATTCTTTGGACTCTGACTCGACTGCTCCACAACCCTATGATAATGACACCTGCATGGTTCACGGGGTGGTTGGTGGTGTGTTTTTGATGAAGTCCATGGAATTCAGTCTGATGACCAAAAAGCTCAATTTTGGTCTCATCAGACCACAGAACCTTTTCCCAGATAACTTTAGAGTGTCCCGTGTGTTTTCTGTCAAACTTTTTAGATACTATAGATAGATAGATAGATAGATAGATATGAAAGGCACTATAGAATAGATGTACATGTGTGACGATAGATAGATAGATAGATATTAAAGGTATTATATGATAGATAGATAGATATTAAAGGTATTATATGATAGATAGATAGACAGATAGATAGATAGATAGATAGATAGATAGATAGATAGATAGATAGATAGATAGATAGATAGATAAGAAAGTTTACTTATCCACTGGGCTGCTGTCTTTGAGTATGTGAGTGGGAGCCATACACTTAGAATGAGACTATAGACACAATTCAAATTTAACAAGAAGAAAGATTTTTCTTTTTTTTTTTGCCTTTTATTCTACATGTGTAACACCTCTTCTCTATTCTTATGGACTGTTTGCTTGAATTTTCACGAAACTTTTTTAAAATGAACCTTTTTGGACTGACAGATTTCTTTCGGCACGTGTCTGACCCATGCTTGATCCTGCTTTACTTACCAGCAGCTACAGGCCCTTCTGGTGGTAATTGAGACTGTGGAAGATTGTGGGTTCGCTTCCCGGTTCCTCCCTGTGTGGACAGCGCTTTGAGCACTGAGAAAAAGCGCTATATAAATGTAATGAATTATTACTATTATTATTAATTCAATACCAATGCACAGGTTGGTGCCTCTTCTCTTCCTCTTTTTGCAGACAGGATGATTGACAACCTTACCACCTCTGACATCACTTCCGGTGTCCGTCCACCTAGACCCGCCTCTTCCAGCCTGGCTTGTATTTCATCGGAAGTGTCACCATCAGTTTTCTACAGAGTCTTTTGTTTGCTGAAAATCACTTAATATTTTTTTTGTATTTACAATGTATGGTGTCTAGTGGTGTAGCTAAGAGTTCATGCCGCTCGGAGCGGGGCGGTGCTTCAATTTGCCGTCCTTCAACATAACTGAATATGTTAACCTATTTCAATAGAGAATTAAAATGATGTATAGAAAAAAATTAAGATACAGTGGTGTGAAAAACTATTTGCCCCCCTCCTGATTTCTTATTCTTTTGCATGTTTGTCACACAAAATGTTTCTGATCATCAAACATATTTAACCATCAGTCAAATATAACACAAGTAAACACAAAATGCAGTTTTTAAATGATGGTTTTTATTATTTAGTGAGAAAAAAAATCCAAACCTACATGGTTCTGTGTGAAAAAGTAATTGCCCCCTTGTTAAAAACTAACCTAACTGTGGTGTATCACACCTGAGTTCAATTTCCGTAGCCACCCCCAGGCCTGATTACTGCCACATCTGTTTCAATCAAGAAATCCCTTAAATAGGAGCTGCCTGACACAGAGAAGTAGACCAAAAGCACCTCAAAAGCTAGACATCATGCCAAGATCCAAAGAAATTCAGGAACAAATGAGAACAGAAGTAATTGAGATCTATCAGTCTGGTAAAGGTTATAAAGCCATTTCTAAAGCTTTGGGACTCCAGCGAACCACAGTGAGAGCCATTATCCACAAATGGCAAAAACATGGAACAGTGGTGAACCTTCCCAGGAGTGGCGGCCACCAAAATTACCCCAAGAGCGCAGAGACGACTCATCCGAGAGGTCACAAAAGACCCCAGGACAACGTCTAAAGAACTGCAGGCCTCACTTGCCTCAATTAAGATCAGTGTTCACAACTCCACCATAAGAAAGAGACTGGGCAAAAACGGCCTGCATGGCAGATTTCCAAGACGCAAACCACTGTTAAGCAAAAAGAACATTAGGGCTCATCTCAATTTTGCTAAGAAAAATCTCAATGATTGCCAAGACTTTTGGGAAAATACCTTGTGGACTGATGAGACAAAAGTTGAACTTTTTGGAAGGCAAATGTCCCGTTACATCTGGCGTAAAAGGAACACAGCATTTCAGAAAAAGAACATCATACCAACAGTAAAATATGGTGGTGGTAGTGTGATGGTCTGGGGTTGTTTTGCTGCTTCAGGACCTGGAAGGCTTGCTGTGATAGATGGAACCATGAATTCTACTGTCTACCAAAAAATCCTGAAGGAGAATGTCCGGCCATTTGTTCGTCGACTCAAGCTGAAGCGATCTTGGGTGCTGCAACAGGACAATGACCCAAAACACACCAGCAAATCCACCTCTGAATGGCTGAAGAAAAACAAAATGAAGACTTTGGAGTGGCCTAGTCAAAGTCCTGACCTGAATCCAATTGAGATGCTATGGCATGACCTTAAAAAGGCGGTTCATGCTAGAAAACCCTCAAATAAAGCTGAATTACAACAATTCTGCAAAGATAAAGTGGGCCAAAATTCCTCCAGAGCGCTGTAAAAGACTCATTGCAAGTTATCGCAAACGCTTGATTGCAGTTATTGCTGCTAAGGGTGGCCCAACCAGTTATTAGGTTCAGGGGGCAATTACTTTTTCACACAGGGCCATGTAGGTTTGGATTTTTTCTCCCTAAATAATAAAAACCATCATTTAAAAACTGCATTTTGTGTTTACTTGTGTTATATTTGACTAATGGTTAAATGTGTTTGATGATCAGAAACATTTTGTGTGACAAACATGCAAAAGAATAAGAAATCAGGAAGGGGGCAAATAGTTTTTCACACCACTGTATATTTTGCATAGATTTATTCATATATAGAGAAACAGCAATAATTTTTCACATATAATTATTTATAAGCATCAACTAGACAAGAATATAGTATAAACCATGATTTAATTATTAGTTCAATGTAATTACGCTGAGAAAACCAGAACCAGTGTAGTGCACAAGTGATAGGTGGGGATATTTTCTGCGCAGAGCAAGAACGCATTCGGATTGTTAACGAAACAAAATTATAAATTGTAAATTAGTTGTTTGTCTTCCTAGAAATTATTATCGGCGTAATGTTTATGTTTATTTTTGTTATTGCCTCATAAATTTCAGCTGCTGAGCCTGATGCCGTCACAGATGTCTGAAGATTATTTTTGAAGCATTTGTGGATACAAATCATGACATATTTTTTTTCCAAGCCCTGCTGCTTACACACGAATTGTACTGAACCTTTTGGGCAGTAATGCTGCTCCCAAAAATGTGCCGTCCAGGGCCCCTCCGCCCGCCCCTAACTACGGCACTGACGGGGATCATGGTGTCACCCCAAACTTTTTTTATCCATCTTTGTCCTCTTTTACCACAGATATGAACTGCTGTCTCTGAACAGTGACTGGCAGATCATCTAAGGTTTCTTTCACTGCAGTTGGTCCATTGCTTGAGACTCAGAGTGCCGCCTCTAAGAAAATGAAATATAAGTTGTGCAGAGTTTTACAGGACTGTGCAGAAGGATCCCGATGTCACTTAGAGGGACAACACTTCAGAGTTTTAATAACACCAAATTTCAGTGGAAGGCCGCCTCAGAAATCTAATGAAAAGTGTGTTGTATTACACTCATCGCTGTCTTTGTGAGCTCCCTCTTTTTTTTTCTTTCTGTCCCTGTCGTAGCAGCACAAATCACACAGCCACGCAGGTATCAATAAATCACTTGGTTTTGTCAGGAAAAAGCATTGCTGTTCACTCTATTGAAGAAGTAGAGGAGATTCGAGCCAATAAAACATCCTTGTTGTGACCTTGACACAATGCACTCTCGTGTCACCCGACGGTGACCCGTAACTGGTGACATTTATCACGCAGGCAAACTGTATTCGTGTTTGCCATAGACCTGTCAGCAGATAACTATGACGGATAGAAGTTTTGCACATCTTGCAGAACGAGGGCTTTTTCTTTAATACGCCGCAGCCGAGTCTGCTGAATGTGTTTACAGGGGCCATTGGCTGGAGTCCTGAGCACAGAATGAAAACCTGCTTCTATTATTTACACAAAAGCTCAATTACGGCGGCCAGCCTGCGTTACCATTCAAATTAAAATTCAGAAGGAAGTCCGCTTTTTCTCGATCATTCAAATGCACATATTCCTTCCAGTAACAAAACAAAAAAAAAGGAAAGAAATAGACCGGCTTGCTGAGAGGTTGAAACAGAAACCTTTGTTTGCCCTTGACATTCAGTAATTAACTCACTGAGGCCATTACCTTATTTGCATAGAGAGCAATCCCGAAGATAAATTAATATTGTTTTGTAAGTCGCTGGGCTGTAACCGTGTTTTATTTAATAGATGAATGCTGTTTATTTTAAATATCTGAAAGCGCTTGTTTGTTTGCTCTTGTTACACATGCAAACAGGCCACGCCATAAATTTACAAAGCTCTCCAAGAGAGGCAGGTGACGTGCATATAGACGGGCTCAAGGTGGCCAGGCGGATGTGCTCTTGGACTGTAAAGCACAAGGACCCGCGTTCACTGCTTACTACCAGCTTACTGGGATGGAGCACATCTGAGAATTATGGAATACTACCATGCTAAAAGACTTTCATAAATGCACTGAAATGAGCTCAGATAAACACCATATTGAGAGTGTCTTGATTTTCACAAACACTGGGAATCTCTGTTGTGTAATGTCGGTGTTATGATATTGTAACGCATGACAGGAATGGGATAAGACCCCCCCCACTTCATACCCTTATCTGGCAGGGAGGCCAATGTGCAACGGACAGATCCTGCGAGTACATGCTCCCTAGACACGCTGGATGGTAGCATTCCTGGGCCAGTGTGCCCATTCATGTACTTGTAGGGCATGTTGGGAGTTGCGGTCCTGTTGTAGTGTGAAATTTTGTGTTTAAGTTGATAAATATTTTGTATGTCTTATTTGTAACTTATACAAAGCAATGTAATATTGTATTAGTGTTATATCCTTGATAAGAACAGCAATGGTTTGATGCCCCCTTTAGGACTGAGTCTTTGTAATTTTATGAAGTTCCTAAAACCAGTTTGGCAAGTGATTTTCTGCTGGACCCTCTCAATCAACCCCTATAGGGAAGACAGGCTACCTAGCTGGTAAGCTTCACCTTAACAAATGGCTTTGGTGGGCAGGTGTGAAACCATTGTGTCGCCCCATAATTCTATTGGTCTAAAGTTGCCTGTTTGGTTTTAAATCAGAAGCCATTAAGTACCACAACGCCCTATTGGCTGTTGGGTTTGGACCGAGAGTCTATAAATTTGGTTGCTTTACCCCTCCTTCTCACTCTCTTACACCATCATCATGAAGGAGCATCTTACACACACCATGGACGAGAAGGACAACACAATGAAGAGCACAGCTCAGCAGCCATACTGAGACAGGCATGCGGCCTGTCCTGAAGAAAGTGACTTAACTTGAGACATTTAAAGTAACAAACAAGCCTGTGTGCCGCCTGAAACTACACATCAACATTTATCAGGTTGTATGGTTGCCAATATTCAAATTTACTTTGCTTATTGCTATTATTTATGAATATTATCAATAATACATTATTTAAATTGTAACCTAACTCCTGCTTGTCTTTTACTACACCTAATTGCCTGAGTTTATAAATGCAGAAGGGAAGGAGGGGAGAAGTTATAAACTACAATACCTTATAAACAGTTCTAAATCTATGGGATCTGAGGCATTCTGACAAAGGCTGCGCATTAATAATATAAAAGGGGAAAGTCAAATAATAGAGAAGTCTATCAAGACAAAACAGGCTCTGTAGTCGGAGCTCTGCTGGGTTCCCTGGACACCAAAAGGGGGAAGCTACTGTGGAGGTCTTCTGCCTGACCCGGGAGTGTTTCATCCTTGACACCGAACATATTCCTATTTCTGGCATAAAAGGGGCCACCACTGTCCATTCAAGGGTTAGAGATGGGACGTGGTGGATAGCACTGCATGGGAAGAGTAAAAGGTAGAACCTTACTGCTTGTTGTGCAGTCTAGAAAGAAGGAAACTGAAACCCGGTAGAGGAAATAAATGCCTTGTATTTGAACCCAGGACTCTGTTGTGCAGTTATGTCCAGGGGTTTGGGGCTTACAATGCCCCCTACAAGTTGCAAAATGTTCAACTTGATTAATCTTTAAGTAACTTTTAATGGAGGTTTTGAAAAATGCTTTTGTTATAACTTGCATGTATTTTAATTTTTTTGTGCCGTTCCAGAGGTGTTATCTGAAAATAAATATGCATATAGGTAGTTATTTATTTAACCTGAGGATTCTGAATTTGACACTTTGACCCGCAAAGGTCATGTGAAAAGACATTTACCCCTAGAGAATTAATGAAGTGTACCAAATACCAAAATAAAAATCACTTCACATCCAGAAAGTGTTGTTGAAAATTTGAATTATTTTGCCTGGTTTTACATGACACCATTTTATTGATTATGGGCACCGGCATTTTATGGAGCAGTTATTGCCATGTTGCTAGGTAAATGACCTGGAAGTAAATGGCTGTGACATCACTGGGTTGGGGGATATAAAGAAAATGATGAACGCTTCCTAATTATCTGAGTTTGTGGAGCAGAACAAAGAGTTTAGCGAGTGTGTATTTTTGTGAGAGTTTTCTTGTTTGACGATTCTAGCAAAATGGCTACAATTTATTGTTCTATTTTTAAAGATAAAGTATTTTTCAAATGAAAGTTATTTATTCACTAACACATGAAACTGTGTTCTAAAGTTAAGCGTTTTCTAAAACTTTTTTAAAATCCATAGCATGTCCTAGCATTTTATAATGGAAGCCATGGGGCACGAGGCACCACAGGGAAACGTAAAAGTGTAAACATTTACTAAATATATCCATTTTTCAAGCCAAGACAGTTATTAAGCATTGAGACATGTCTTTAGATTACACAAACATTGTAAAATAGCTTATACGTGTCATTTTCAAACAAACACCAAAATTATGAGATTCAGCCATTTTTACATGAAGACATGCTGTACGCAATACCTCAGTTCTTGAGTTCCTCACATCCTCAACATCCTTTCACACCCGGAATGCGGTTTCTTCTCAGAAGACTAAATCTCACTAAACTTTTTCTATCATGTTGATTTAAATCCGCAATTATGTGAGAACTACTCTCAAAAAGGAAAGTGCTATTACACAAGCCAATAGAAAACGCATCCTCACCTCTAAATCAATAGTACCAGGACTATGCGATAAAATAACAATTTACAGATCCCTTTAGTTTTCACAAACGTGCCAGAAACACAGAAAGCATGTTTTTTTATATTGAAATTTTTGCCGCATGGACATATATGGTAAATTTTTAGGCTTTCTTTTTCCAGTGGTGGCCCATTTTGTTTTGACGATTGTGTTAGATAGATAGATAGATAGATAGATAGATAGGAAAGACACTATACGATAGCCTTAAGTATCGATGTGAATGTATGTTATGTTTTATTGTACTTTTTCTTAATTTTGAGTTATTATATTTTATGTCGTTGGTTTCAGTTGTAATTCTGTAATTGTGTTCTGTACCTTTAAGTGTGCTTATGTTCTTTGCCCTTTGTGGGTGGAGTCCAAAGAGGTGTGGCCATTTGACATGACTTACTGTATGAGCCCTCCCTCTGGCTATCATTCATTTATATTGTAGTTGTCATAAGCATTGTATTTCTTTATTGTATTTCTCTGAATTTCCAACTATTTCTTAGTCTGGTTTAAGTACTCTGGTTACTTGACTGTGTATTGGGACTTGCTTGTTGTGGATTGCCTTTTATGCAAATCCTTTTTTGCCTTTTTTGCTCTTGTTGTGAACTTGAGAGTTCCTAAACACAATGTCCCAAAATATACCCAAAATGTTTACTGGTGGGGGGGACCATTAAAAACAAGTTGGTAATTTAAAGGACAATGCTCTTATTTTTCAAACAAGGAAGCTCAAAGGGCAAATGTAATCCAGAGGCAATTATCTTTTGTACAATTCAGTAGGTGAAAAGCAAAAATAGAGCAAAAAATACAAATTCCAGAAAAGCACAGGATTAACACTAAAGAAACTCATCCCACCGCATGCACCGCATGCAATGAATCAATGAACCGCAAGGGACTGTAGGTTATCTTCAGCTTTTATAGGACTGATGGTAGTACCTTGACAGTGATGGGCAGGCGGCTCCACCCAAAAAACACATGGCACATAAAAAAACAATACATTGACATATAGTAACTAAATATTCATTAATAGTAACATAATAAAAGGAACAAATCAGGTATAAATGAGAAATTTGAACCTCAGCTTTTTATACTCGAATTGAAAACTAATGACCTTTAATTTGTCAAGAATATTCAATTCAGTTCAATTTTATTGACCCAATTATGAAAATTGGTTTGTCAGGAGTCCTTTAAATGCCAACTCATGCAGTTTACTATCTACACTACTATAAATGCCCAATTTCTTGGATGGTCATCCTATTGATAGGTTCTCCCATCCCAGCAGAGGATTTTGGAGGCTCTCTTACAGTCACCACTGGGCTGTTGGTAACCTCCCTGACCAAAGCACTTTTTGCCTGGTTATTCAGTTTTGCTGGATGGCTATCTCTAGTAAGAATCCTAGTCATTGCAAACTTCTTCCATTTCACTAATTATTGAGGCCACTCTGCTTCTGGAATTACATAAAGCTTTAGAAATGATTGTATCCCCTTGCCCTGGTCTATGCCTCATCTCAATCTGATCATGGACGTCTACAGAGAATTCCTTGTCCTGACATGCAGGGTGAATTGCATGGGACCTTATTTGCCAGCGGCGTTCAATTCCTAGATGGCTACAGTGGCTGTTGGTTTTCCTTCCTGCCTGTCTTAATCAGTGACCAATTTCTGCTGTTATTTAACTTTTGCCCTAATTTTAATTGACTTGCTAGTTCAGATTCCTTAATTTTTTTTCCCTTAATTCCAATTCCAATCTAATGAGCTTTGAGAGGATCTGCCAGGAAGAATGGCATACACTGCCCAAATCCAAGTGTGTAAAGCTTATAGAGATCATACCCAAGAAGACAGAAAGCTGAAATTTCTGTCAAAGGGGGCTTCTACAAAGTATTGAATGAAGGGTCTGGATACTTCTATGAATCAGAAATGTTCAGCTTTTTGATTTTTAACAAATTTGCCTTTCTGAAACATGTTTTCACTTTATCATTATGGGTAATTGAGTGAAGACTGATGGACAAAAATGTATCTATTTAAAATAAAATCCATAGTAAGGTAAAGTGTGTGGAAAATAAAGTCTGAATACATTGTGCATCCATTGTAAATATCTGCATATACTGCATGCTGTTTCTGTCTTTGTGTTTCTCATCACATTTACAGTTACATTTATTTGCTTGGCAGACATTTTTATCCAAAGCAATTTACAAAAGAGGTAGTCATAATCGAATAACATTAGGCTGGGGCCTGTTTGTTCAGCAAGTGTAGTAGGGCAGGTAAAAAAAGTTGACTTCCGCAAGTAATAACTAGCTAATACATTTACAATCAAAGATTAAAAACACTGCACAACAATTTTTTTGAAAAGTCTTGCTTTCTGAAAAGTTTTTGCTGATTGTGACAGGTACCTACTGGGTATGAACAAATATAGTTTTGGTTTTAAGCATCACTCTGAGAAATAGACATTTATATATTTAAACGACAATAATATATTTAATCACATTTATGTTTTGCATAAGCTATTAAATTCAACAAAATTAAAAGTGTTTTGCTCCTGATTTTCTTTTGTATTCAATGTCTGGTGCATCACGTTGCAGTGTCCAACAGTAGTCAGCAAGCATTGGCAGATTTCAGTTGCCCTGGTATCGTCTCTCCATCGTAGCAATGTCCTGGTGAAACCTTTCATCATGTTCGTCACGGACAGCACCAAGATTTGCGGGGAAGAAGTCCAAGTGTGAGTGGAGGAAATGAATCTTGAGTGACATGTTGCACTTCATTGTCTTGTATGCTTTGAGAAGTTTGTCTACCAGCTGAATGGAGTTTGGGGCTCTGTAATTGCCCAGAAAATTGTCAACAATGTCTTTGAAGGCTTTCTAGGCTATTTTTTTCTGGCCCAACTAATAGATCTTCAAACCGCTTGTCACTCATAACATGTCTGATCTGGAGGCCAACAAAAATGCCCTCTTTGATCTTGGCGTCAGTTATTCTTGGGAACATCTGTCTTAAATAACGAAAACCTTCATCTTCCCTGTTCAGTGCTTTCACGAAATTCTTCATGAGTCCCAGTTATATGTGAAGAGGAGGCAAAAATATCTTTGCCAGGTCGACAAGCGATTCATGTGCCAATTTGTCTGTCCTGGAACTAACTTTTTACGGAGTGGCCAGTTCTGTCGAGAATAGTGTGACTCTTTGGCTGTCCCATTAACAGATGAAACAACAGTACTTTGTATAGCCGAGCTGCAGTCCTAGTAACAGAGGAGCAGCTTTAAGATCTCCACAGATATTCCAGTTGTACCTGTTATACTGGGCATGCTTCAGCAACAGTTCCATATTCTCATACGTTTCCTTCATGTGTTCTGCATAGCCAACAGGTACTGAAGGATAAATGTTGCTGTTGTGTAGCAAAACAGCTTTCAGGCTTAACATTGACGAATCAATGAAGAGACACCACTCTTCTGGGTTGTGATCACAACCCAAGGCTAAGAACAATCCTTCAATGTCACAACAGAAACAGAGACTGTCGACTTGTGCAAAAAATTTAGTTATATCATGATGTCGGCCTTGAAACACAGAATTTTACATACCTAGTGACAGCAAACACCATTCCTGCAGTCTCAAACCCAGCAGCTCGGCTTTTGCTTTTGACAGACCAAAATCTCTGACCAAATCGTTCAATTCAGACTGTGTTATCAGATGAGGATCGCCTGATGAGCACAGTTCAAAATCCGGGTCAATGTCACTGTCAGTACCCAGTTTCTTCATCTGGTTCATCTAAGGTCCAATCTTTGGTAGCTAAAAATCATGACAAAACTGAAATGGTACGTGATGGGTAACTTTTGATGGGATATTCATGATCTATAAGAAACACCCAACAGTGTTCTAGAAGCAAAAATTTTGTTGTGCAGTGAAATTGATAAAGCAATGATAAAAACAAGTTAATGTAGCAACAAATCAACCAACAATATGAAAAATCACAAAGCACAGTGTTTTTTTTCCAATCAATTAGACAGATATTCACAGAACAAATGGGTTTTCAGTAGGTTTAATGTCTGTAAATCTTTTTCTGCAAATTTTTGTTTGCAGTGCTGACCTGAACTGAAGCAGAGGCACTGGACCTCCAATTTTGTGTTTCAGAATTTAATCATAGTAGACTGAATACATTCTGCATCCACTGTGAATATCTGCATATATTGCATGCTGTTTCTCTGTGTTTCTCATTTGGTTTTTAAGTCTGTATTATGCTGAAGTTCTTTTTTGCCACATTTCTAATTTTTTTTGGGGTGCTGACCTGAACTGAAGCAGATGGAGTGAACTGCTAGTCTTGTGTTTCAGGAGACAATCATAGTAGTCTCAATATGTTCTGCATCCACTGTATATATTTGGATATATTGCATGCTGTTTCTCTGTTTGTGTTTCTCATTTGGTTTAACATCTCTGTTATGCTTCTAGTCTTGTGTTTCAGAGGAAAATCATAGTAGTCTCAAAATGTTCTGCATATACTGCATGCTGTTTCTCTGTGTTTCTCATTTGGTTCTTAAGTCTGCATTATGCTTCTGTTCTTTTTTGCCACATTTATAGTTTTATTTGGGGTGCTAACCTGAACTGAAGCAGATGGAGTGAACCACCAGGCTTGTGTTTCAGAAGACAGTCACAGTCGTCTGAATACATTCTGCATTCACTGTATATATTTGCATATATTGTATGCTGTTTCTCTGTGTTTCTCATTTGTTTTTTAAGTCTGCATTATGCTTCTGTTCTTTTTTGCCACCTTTCTAATTTTTTTTGGGGTGCTAACCTGAACTGAAGCAGATGGAATGAACCAGCAGTCTTGTGTTTCAGAAGACAATCATAGTAGTCTCAATATGTTCTGTATCCACTGCATATATTTGCATATATTGCATACAGTTTCTCTATTTTACATCTATATTATGCTTCTGTTCTTTTTTGCCACATTTATAATTTGCATTCGGGGTGCTGACCTGAATTGAATTAGATGGAGTGAACCACCAGACTTGTGTTTCAGAAGACAGTCACAGTCGTCTGAATACATTCTGCATTCACTGTATATATTTGCATATATTGTATGCTGTTTTTCTGTTTGTGTTTCTCAATTGGCTTAACATCTGTATTATGCTGAAGTTCTTTTTTGCCACATTAATAATTTTATTTAGGGTGCTGACCTGAACTGAAGCAGATGGAGTGAACTGCTAGTCTTGTGTTTCAGAAGACTATCATAGTAGTCTCAATATGTTCTGCATCCACTGTATATATTTGGATATATTGCATGCTGTTTCTCTGTTTGTGTTTCTCATTTGGTTTAACATCTCTGTTATGCTTCTAGTCTTGTGTTTCAGAGGAAAATCATAGTAGTCTCAAAATGTTCTGCATATACTGCATGCTGTTTCTCTGTGTTTCTCATTTGGTTTTTAAGTCTGCATTATGCTTCTGTTCTTTTTTGCCACATTTATAGTTTTATTTGGGGTGCTAACCTGAACTGAAGCAGATGAAGTGAACCAGCAGTCTTGTGTTTCAGAAGACAATCATAGTAGTCTCAATATGTTCTGTATCCACTGCATATATTTGCATATATTGCATGCAGTTTCTCTATTTTACATCTATATTATGCTTCTGTTCTTTTTTGCCACATTTATAATTTGCATTCGGGGTGCTGACCTGAATTAAAGTAGATGGAGTGAACCACCAGGCTTGTGTTTCAGAAGACAGTCACAGTCGTCTGAATACATTCTGCATTCACTGTATATATTTGCATATATTGTATGCTGTTTCTCTGTTTGTGTTTCTCAATTGGCTTAACATCTGTATTATGCTGAAGTTCTTTTTTGCCACATTTCTAATTTTATTTGGGGTGCTGACCTGAACTGAAGCAGATGGAGTGAACTGCTAGTCTTGTGTTTCAGAAGACTATCATAGTAGTCTCAATATGTTCTGCATCCACTGTATATATTTGGATATATTGCATGCTGTTTCTCTGTTTGTGTTTCTCATTTGGTTTAACATCTCTGTTATGGTTCTAGTCTTGTGTTTCAGAGGACAATCATAGTAGTCTCAATATGTTCTGCATATACTGCATGCTGTTTCTCTGTTTGTGTTTCTCAATTGGCTTAACATCTGTATCATGCTGCTGTTCTTTTCATGACAACATTTATAATTGGGGTGCTGACCTGACCTGAAGCACATGAGGTCGGAGTAAAGTACGTAAAGGAAAAGAAGTGCCAATTTTAAAGACAATGTTAGATTGGTTGATTTTTATCGAATAAAATTAGAAAATCCCACAACACTGAACTAGACTAACCAGGTTTGAAAACAGACGGATGGCTTAAAGGATGAGTTAAAGGTTAGCTGTCCAGCAAGGGAAACAAAAACAATTTTGGAAGCATTAGCTGAATAGAAATGAACAAGCTGTGCTTGGGTCAAGGGCTTCTTAATCTCCATCTTATTAAACCTGGTTGGGCTTGATGAACATTTCTTAAATCCTAAAGGATAACTTTTGTTATAATCACTTGCCCTATAAATAGAAAGGCAATGATGGAATGGGAGGCAAAACATCTGAGTAAGTAAGAAGTAAAGCACACTGCTGTAGCCGCAGACAGAGATCAACTTGCTCGTGGGAAATTGGCTGATTTATAGCGACTCAAAGTGCAGGTTCAAGTTGCCGATCTGTCTCATTTCAGGCTCCAACAGAATGTGTTTTATTATTTTTTTTAATCTAATTTTTATTCACTTGAAAGTAATTGTGTCATCATACCTTTGCATTAGCCGATAAGCCCGTGCTGTGCGGGGGCCTTTCAAAGATTCAATCAGGCAAATGCACAAAGTGGCCTCCATCCAGTCTGGAGGCCCGGCCCTCCTGAACTCTTTGGCCACAAACTCCTGATAGAAGCCTCTTGGCAAGAACCCTGACGCTTCTCGTCTTGTGAATCTCTAGCCAAGTTCAATATGCTGCTGTCGGCGGTTTCTGGCAATAGCTTTAACTGTTTTCAACTTCTTGACCTCAGAAGATGACATGTGGAATGGGGATAAGCAGAGGGGATGGAGCAGAATGCCGTTCCTCAGCCATCACGCACTTGACGTTAGGTAGGCACAGTAGGGGTAAGAGGACCATCCATTTTAATTGTGATCTTGTATGACAGCAGTTTTCAACATTTTTATGACTCGTGGACGGCCTGACAACTTAGAAAATCTTCATGGACAGTGGAAGTTTAAAATATTTATCTTTTTACTCTTTACTGCAATCTGTCAATCAGAGCTCAGAGTGGAAACACACCAATGCTTTCTTAATACAGCGGAGATTCTACTGTCCAGATTTACTAACATTTGATCGGTGAGCGGGGAACCCCCATGGGAGCTTTGAAAGTCCAGATTTACTAGCATTAGATTAGACCCCCTCAAGTTTCGAGCATCAGGATTTACTAATAAAAGACTGGAGATGCAGACCCCCACCCAGGGATTTAACCATCCAGATTTATAAAAAAAATCATGGAGTTTAGAACTTCTAGATTTAATACAATTCTATTGGAGAGTGGGTTTGATGTGTCCTCCTTTGTATTTCCAGTGTCCAAATTTAATATGATTTAATTGGAGAATAAAAGGATGGGAGTGGGGTCCCCTGCTCCCCTTGAAGGGGGTCCAGAGCTGCTAAAATTAGATTGAAGAGCAGGTTTGCTTTTGGAGTTTGAAGTGTCCAAATTTAATACGGATCATTTTTGGGGGGTCCGGGGATGCATTAATGGGGATGGTTCCCTATTTGCATTTCCAGCGTCCAAATTTATATATATTGTGGCACGCGGCTGGGTTGGTACCAAACAGGGATGCCCAAGAGGACCGGAGGAGGGCTTACGCCTCCTCCAGACCATGCGGGGACGACTGCCTTGGTGGCTTTGGGGACCACGGGTACAGAGCTTTGAAGCTCAGCCCAGTAGGGGCCCGTGGTCACCACCAGGGGGTGCCCCGATGCCTACGGAGCCCTGGACCTCAGCACTTCCGCCACACACGGAAGTGCTGGGGGGAAGAGGATCAGGGACACCCATAGTGCTTCCAGGTGCAGAGCTGGTACTTCTGCCACACTGGGGAGTGCCAGTAGAATGTTGTCAGCAGGCACCTGGAGCACATCCGGGTGATTATAAAAAAGGCCACCTCCCTCCATTCAATGGCTTGAGTCGGGAGTGGAGAAGGATGGAGCTTGGGAGGAGAGGCAAGGAGGCGACCTGAAGAGAAAGAGGCATTATTGTGAGGCCTGGACTTTTGGGGGACTTTGGGGTTGTGTGTGTGCACCATTGTAAATAGTAGTGTAAATAAACGTGTTGTGGATGACTTATAACAATGTCTGCCTGTCTGTGTCCGGGCCGAGCTCCACAATATATTGTCACACACGTGCGAGTAGGAAGCAGCTAAAGGGCTTAAGTAATGGTAATACCACATCTGAGCAGGGGGTGGCGGAGTGCACTGACTGTCTTTCTCCTAACCCTGCAGACCTTTCCAGAGAAATCCTGACAGGTTTCGGCACCTCAGAAGACCTCATTTCTGTCTCTGAGCCCTTTGATGTCATCACTTCTGGTCCAGACGATGTCACTTCTGGTTCTGGGGCCTTAGATTATGTCACTTCCGGTGCAGAAGACTTTACTTCCAGTCCTGGCCCCTTCGATGATGTCACTTCCTATACGGGCCTTTAAAGCCACCGTCTCACCACCAAGGAACCAGTTCTGTTTTGGATTCAGTCTTGTGAACAACTCTGTATAACTTTGTTATTTTCAAAAGCCTTTTGCAGCCTTTGCAGGGATTTTATACGGGTGGCTGCCACAAACCTTCTCATGATGTCTGGTCTGTGTTTCTATAACATATATATATATATATATATATATATATATATATATATACTGCTCACAAAAATTAAAGGAGCACTTCAAAGAAACACATTAGATACATCAGATCTCAATATGAAGTTGTATATCTATACAAATCTATACAAATTGTTCTTAGGAACAAAAGGATGCCAAGTCTTTTAATGGAAATAAAAGTTTTCTGCCTACAGAGGGCTCAATTGTGTAGACACCCTAAAATCAGAGTGAAATGAAGATGTGGCAGGCTAGTCCATTTTTCAAAACTTAATTTCTGCTACTCAAAATGCTTTTCAGTATCTTGTGTGGCCCCACGAGCTTGTATGCATGCTTGACAACGTCGGGCATGCTCCTAATGAGAAGACGGATGGTGTCTTGTGGCATTTCCTCCCAGATCTGTATGAGGGCATCCCTGAGCTGTTGTACAGTCTGAGGAGCAACCTGGCGCCTAATGGACCGAAACATAATGTCCCACAGATGTTCTATTGGGTTTAAGTCAGGGGATCGTGAAGGCCATTCAATTGTTTCAATTCCTTCATCCTCCAGGTACTGCCTGCATACTCTTGCCACATGAGGCCGGGCATTGTCGTGCATTAGGAGGAAACCAGGACCTACTGCACCAGCGTAGGGTCTGACAATGGGTCCAAGGATTTCATCCTGATACCTAATGGCAGTCAAGATGCGTTGTCTAGCCTGTAGAGGTCTGTGAGTCGCTCCATGGATATGCCTCCAAGATCATCACTGACCCACCACCAAACCAGTCATGCTAAACGATGTTACAGGCAGCATAATATTCTCCACGGCTTCTCCTGACCCTTTCACGTCTTTCACATATACTCAGGGTGAACCTGCTCTCATCTGTGAAAAGCACAGGACGCCAGTGGTGGACCTGCCAATTCTGGTATTCTATGGCAAATGCCAATTGAGCTCCCGGTGCTGTGCAGTGAGCACAGGGCACAGTAGACATTTGGGCCCTCAGGCAACCCTCATGAAGTCTGTTTCTGATTGTTTGGTCAGAGACATTCACACCAGTGGCCTGCTGGAGGTCATTTTGTAGGGCTCTGGCAGTGCTCATCCTGTTCCTCCTTGCCCAAAGGAGCAGATACTGGTCCTGCTGATGGGTTATGGACCTTCTATGGCCCTCTCCAGCTCTCCTAGAGTAACTGCTTGTCTCCTAGAATCTCCTCCATGCCCTTGAGACTGTGCAGGAGACACAGCAAACCTTCTGGCAATGACACGTATTGATGTGCCATCCTGGAGAAGTTGGACTACCTGTGCAACCTCTGTAGGGTCCAGGTATCGCCTCATGCTACCAGTAGTGACACTGACTGTAGCCAAATGCAAAACTAGTGAAGAAACAGTCAGAAAAGATGAGGAGGGAAAAATGTCAGTGGCCTCCACCTGTTAAACCATTCCTGTTTTGGGGTCATCTCATTGTTGCCCCTCTAGTGCATCTGTTGTTAATTTCATTAACACCACAGCAGCTGAAACTGATTAACAACCCCCTCTGCTACTTAACTGACCAGATTAATATCCCATAAGTTTCATTGACTTTATGCTATACTCTGATTAAAAGTGTTCCTTTAATTCTTTTGAGCAGTATATATATATATATATATATATATATATATATATATATATATATATATATATATATATATATATATATATATAATTTTAAATTAATAATTAAAGACATTATTTATATACATGCATAAATACAAAATATTTAAAAAAGCACAAATTATTACATTTTTGATGTGATCAGAGGGCACCTCACCTTCCCCTCCAGACATCCCATATAAGCGAAACTTGAAATGAATCAAATGAATCAAGAGAGTCGATTCACTTAAATGGGTAGATTGAAAGAACCAGATGAGTAAAAAATCAAAATACTTATCACCATTACATTTTTATAATAACAGACAAGCGAATCCATGGGAAAGGAAGTCTGCAGATAGCGAAGATTTAGAGTACTTAGACATAACAATTCTTGTGGCACCCAGGGGCATGGCACCTCTCCATGGCATATCCTCACGCTACTCCCAATGGGCCTCTCTCCTCCCACTCCAGATACTAGGATCTGCCAGGGGTGTCCTTTTTCTCTCTCTCTCAGGGTGCTGTCCCCTCTATTTTCTTTTTTTTTTCTTGTTTCTGGCCTTGTCCTGCGCTGAAGGTGCCCTGTACACCCTCAGACATGACCCCTTTTAAGTTTTGCCCCCTACACTCTAACAGCACAGGGCAGTGAGGATCTGGCAGCAGGAGGCTGGCGCACTGCTCGGCTCCTTTGACTTTTCTGACCTGCATACGAGACTACAAGCTGCAGTCTGTGCTCTCCCACGTCAACAGCAGATGGCACATTCTTTACACCGTTTTAGCGGAGTGGACAGAGTGAAGCCGAGCTCTCCTATCAAGAATGTGAAGCCGCGCTCAGTGACAGGTTATTTTTCTGCCTTGCACTCTGCCGGTTGTAACTGATGGAACAAAAATCAATAGAAAATAATGAGAAGACTTTGTATAATTCGGCGCAGATTGCAGCAAAGCACCAAGCTGATCTCGGTGATCCCTTTTACAGATTACATTTTCAAAACATTGCTTTTACAAATGAACTGTTTTTTTTTCTTTTTGGGAAGTTTTCTTTGCAGTTCCCTTTGTAGCTTCTCTTTTTATCGAAATGTTTGGCTCTGGTGAAGAATACCTGGAGGCGTCAGGTTTGATCACTCTTGTATTTTGAAGATAAAATAAGAGCAGCCTGCCCCATGCTAACCACTATTACAATGATCTTGTTATCTTGGATTGCTTTGTAAAGCACCTTAGAATGCTGCCTACTGCCAAAGACACTATATGAAATATAGACGGTGGCAGAAGGAAATGTTACGTGTGATACTAATCAGTTTAATTCACAGCCTGTACGTCTTTTGATTGCGGCTAGAGCAGAACTAGCATTTATGCTTCCAGCTCTTTCCTCCACAATAAAATGTGTTGGGCTGTGAGGCGCAAGTGGGTGGCTCTCTCCTCACGTCTAGACCTCCTTTTTTGAGCCTGAGCAGATCACTCAACCTGCCTGTGTTTGAGACGTGGGCTGACGTGAAAGCAACACGTTTGATAACATCACAAGCTTCCTACATTAATCCTCACTCCCCTTGTGAGTCTGAGCACGGCACTTAACCTGCTTAGTTACAGAGTGCTAATCCATAGGAATGGCAGAAATGAGGCTTGGGATAGGGCACACTTGGAAAGGCGCTATATAACATGACAAGCTTCCTACTTTAATAATCGCTCCACTTGTAACTCTGAGCATGGCACTTAACCTGTTAGGCTCAGAGTGTTAAAGCAAGAGAGAAGTGGTAATGAGGCGTGGGATAGGGCACACTTGGAAAGGCGCTATATAAAATCACAAGTTCCTACCTTAATAATCACTCTGCTTGTAGGTGTGAGCATAGCACTTAACCAGGTAAGGTACAGAGTGCTGAAACATGGGAATAGCAGAAATGTGGCTTGGGATAGGGCTCACTTGGAAAGGCAATATGTAAAATCACAAGTTCCTACTTTAATAATCACTCCATTTGTGAGGCTGTGCGTAGCACTTAATCTGCTCGGTACTGAATGTTGAAGCAAGAGAGTAGTGGTAATGAGGCTAGGGATAGGGCTTACTTGGAAAGGCGCTATATGACATCACAAGCTTCCTAGTTTAGTCCTCTTGTATGCCTGAGGAAATCTTTCAACCTGCTAATGTTAACACTGTTGAAATATGGCAACGGCCATCATGTGCTTGTAAAGAAACTCGACAGGAGCCATATAGAAAGGCACTATATTAAAATTGTAGGCTCACCTGCCATCACAGAAACATGAGGAAAGGGTGTAGCAAGGTTATGAAGGAGCTCGGGATGGGCCATATAGAAATGCGCTATATAAAATCACACGTTTCCTACTTTAATAATCACTCCTCTTGTAGGTCTGAGCATTGCACTTAACCTGTTAGGAAGAGAATGTTGAAGCAAGAGAGTAGTAGTAATGAGGCTTGGGATATGGCCATCTAGAAAGGCGCTATATAAAATCACAAGCTTCTTAGTTTAGTTCTCTTGTAAGACTGAGGAAATCTTTTAAACCACTCATGCTAACACTGTCGAAACATGGCAATGGCCGTCATATGCTTGTAAAGAAACTTGGGATGGAGATCATCTAGAAAGACGCTATAATAAAATTGCAAGTTTGCTTCTTTAGTCCTCCTTCTCCTTGTGAACATGAGCAAATCACCTAACCTTCTGAGGTTCAGAGTGTTGAAAAATGTGAAATGTTGCAAGGCAGCTTGAAATAGGGCTCAGTAGCCTGGAAAGGCACTCTATATCAAAGCACAAGCTTGCAGCTTTCATCTTCACTCTCCTTGTGAGTTTGAGCAAATTAGTTAACCTGCCATCATAGAAATGTAAGGATGGGGGGGGTTAGCCTGCTGATGAAGAAGCCTGGAATAGGACCATCTAGAAAGGCACTATATAAAATGATAAGGTTACAGCATTAACACTGACTCCATCTGTGCATTTGGGCTAATCACTTAACCCGCTGAAGTTCAGAGTGGTGAAAAATGTTAATTGGTTGAAACCGAACTCGAGAAAGGGCTCACCTGGAAAGGCACTATATAAAATCACAAAACTGCAGTCTGTGATAGAGAATGTGTGGGGAACATACAAGGGCAATAATGGCTCCCATCACGCCATCCAGGTGGGTGCTACACGCTGGTGGTGGTTGACGTGGCTCCCCTCTGTCTATCTAAAGAGAGAAAAGTGCTACATAAATCATCCTCTGTCGGGGTTTTTATAAATCAGCTTAAGATATTCTCATTTTCTTCCGCCTTTCACTGTGTATGATGGTATTGTGGGGGATATTTTAATTGGTTGTTTTATTAATCCGCTTCTTTATGATTGTATTGTGTTTATTTTAATGCTTCTTTGAACAGCACTTTGGCTGAACTTCTGTTGTTTTAAATATCCATCCTCCATTTTCTAACCCGCTGAATCCGAACACAGGGTCACGGGGGTCTGCTGGAGCCAATCCCAACCAACACAGGGCACAAGGCAGGAACCAATCCTGGGCAGGGTGCCAACCCACTGCAGGACATGCACAAACACACCCACACACCAAGCACACGCTAGGGCCAATTTAGAATCGCCAATCCACCTAACCTGCATGTCTTTGGACTGTGGGAGGAAACCGGAGCGTCCGGAGGAAACCCACGCAGACACGGGGAGAACATGCAAACTCCACGCAGGGAGGTCCCGGGAAGCGAACTTAATGCTGCCCCTGTTTTAAATATGCTTTTATAAAATAATCTGATCTAATTAATTCATTATTATTATTAGTTTTGCTGACATTAAGGGTAGGGTTATTGCTCTGACACCACTTAGCCAGCAGATAGACCTCTTCTCAGTAAGCTGTCTCATCATTGTTGGTGATCACATGTATGGCGGTGGTGTTTAATGAAGTTTAATGATGGAATTGGAGCCGAGTCTGATCATATTGTCAGAGGTGAGCAAGGAGTACAGAAGAGGGCTCAGCACACTACCCTGTGGAGTGCCAGTGCTGAGGGTCAGCGCAAAGGACGTGAAGCTGCTATTCCGCACTTGCTGCGGTCTGTTGGTTCGGAAATCCATAATCCAATGGCAGAGGATGGCCCTAAGCCCAGAATTCAGGAGTCAGGTGGATAACTTCGATAGAACAACTGGGTTAAATGCTGAGTCGTAGTCCATTGTACAAACAGGACCGTAACAAAAAGGGGGATGCGAAGATGTGAAATTAAGAAAACAAGAATCGAAAATATGAAAAATACATCTATTGAAACCAAAAAATTAACTTAAACTACATTCTGATACTAGAAAAATAAATATAGAGTTAGATAAATGTTGATAAAAGTTAAGTAGGTATAATAAAACTGGTAGCGGTGTATCGGCAGAAAAAAATATAGGAATACATTTTATTAGGGTTTCAAAAATACGTTAGGGGGCGCGATTAAAACTGTTATGAAAACTTGGGTCGCAAATATTTAAAGGTTGAGAAACGCTGATCTACAGACTGTTAAGGAGTAACGTTTGATGTTTTTGAGAGAGAGATCAGAGCTACGTGTATTTTAGAGGGTAGATGCTGATTGGCAGAGATATATCACGGCCACGTGCTCTTCTCTCCACGTGGGGGACGCTCTCTTTTTAGAGCTGAACACAATCAGATACAGTGCCAACGTTTGACCTTCTAAAGATACTTTCCTAACTTTTTACATTTTTGGCAAAGAGATCACAGCTACATTCTCACCCCTGATAGCAAAACCAAAAATATCGTATTTCAAGAGGACCTCGGATACGAAAACTATCAATATAAATTCAATGCAAATTATTAGATTTATTTTCTTTTATTGATTTTATTGAGTTTGTCCTGTTTCACTATTATGCAGGCGGAGCCGTGGGGGACAGTTAGTATGTTAGATTTGCACTTTTCTTTTTAACTTCCAGATTTTGATGCTATCCATGCTGATCCAGAAGTGAATTCCCAAGGTGCCATTGAGTTCAGAAATGACTGCTGGACAGCTGAACAACACAAAGAAGGCTCAGCATATTGAAGGTGCCATCCTGAGGCCAAACAAGTGACCTCAAGTGTACATTCTGTTGTCGGTGAAGTGACGTAGACAAATGCATTTCAACTTAATTTAATCACTGAGTACAGGTATAATACAAATCACAATTTATACAAATTAGACAACCTGCACACTCTTAACATTACTGTACTGTTTACCAACCAGCCAGGTCAGGTCAATCAGTCAACACGTCCTAAGGAGCCTTCTGTCTTCTGCTCTAACTCAGCACTGTGCTATTCTCAGATCTGCTTAATCCAATTAATTAATTTGTTAGGTAGAATGTCCAGAGGGGGCTGGGTGGTCCCGTGGCCTGGAACCCCTACAGATTTTATTTTTTCTCCAGCCGTCTAGAGTTTGTTTTGTTTTTTCTGTCCTCCCTGGCCATCGGACCTTACTCTTATTCTGTGTTAATTAGTGTTGTCTTAATCAAATCTTACGTTGTCTTTAATTTCTCTTTTCTTCATCATGTAAAGCACTTTGAGCTACATTATTTGTATGAAAATGTGCTATAGAAATAAATGTTGTTTCCAGTTCAAGGGTACAGAAGGCTGGAGGCTGTGTCTATGTACAAAGAAGGAACCAACCTTGGACAGGATGCTAGTCCACCACAATCTGGAAGCCATCCATCGTTGGGGACGTGTTATGATAATCTGCTTTGGTGTCACATGGTACACCCAGTACTAGAAACAAATTGCCAAACTACCACATTTTTAAAACCAACATTATACAAAATGTATACCTTAACCTGTAATTGATGAGTGCTTTGAGTAGTGAGAAAAGTGCTATATAAATACAAAGAATTATTATTATTATTATTATTATCATTTCAATCTGTATTCAAGAAGGAACGTTCCACCTTACTGTTGTCGACACGTTGCGGCAGGCCAGAGCTACCGACATGTCCTCTTGTAGCTCATCCTGCCACAACCCCAATTCCAGAATGAGTGATGATGTTCCACAGTGGAGAATACTCAATGGCCCCAGCTTTTTTGGAGCATGTTGAAGTCATCAGATGAGACGTGAGTTTATATATTCAAAGCAAAACAATTACTGTTCATAAGGTTAAACATCAAATAACGTGTTGATGGAATGTTTTCCATGTAGCGCAGGGTGAAGAGAATTCATAATTCCCTCCTTTGTGTTTTGAAGAATTTCAGGGGAACAAATGTTAAAAAACATGTCAATTAAAATGAAAGGAAAAGGAGTTAGAGGTAAAAAAGGGTCACTAATTAAGAGAAGCGTTAGAATGAAAACCTGTAGCCACTGTGGCCCTCTAGGACTGGGGTTGAGGATCCCTGCCCTAGTTGGTCATTATATAGCCAATGGGCACTGTCTGCAACAGCCATGAGTGGTTAGAACAGAGCAAGGTAATATTTGGGCACAGTCCAGAAATAACGTAGACAGCTCAGATGGCAGTTGCCCATACCTGGCAAGGTTCATAACAAATTCTATGAATTTGCAAATATTTAAGTATTTATACTGATGAGGGTCATTCACGAAGCAAGAAGCAGACCAATACTGCCACACACCCTGCCAGACCGGACTCATATACAGTGATCCCCCGTTGTATCACGCACCCCCGCTATATCGTGGAAAAATTCAATTAGTACATCCTACCTGTAGTGCATTTTGCAGTCAATTCATAACAAAGCATATGCTTTTCAGCAGACACTACGGTAGACAAAGAGTTTCACGTTACAGTACCCAGATGATTTCTTACAAAGCCCGTTATTGGCTGATAGAGGAGACTTAACCAATCAGAGCGGGATTTTCATTCTCTTGGGCTCTGATTGGCTGCTGCTAACGTGGTGTAATCTCGCAAGACCAGCGAGCGAGGGTCCCCGATACATGTCAGTTCTCTGCGTATCGTGTACCTTGCTTGTGGTCCAATTGTTGTGAGTAAACTTTTGGTGAACTTTTCGTTTTGTTTCACGATGGCTACGGTGGCTTCCAAGCATCCTGCATCTTCTGAGAAGGGAAGGAAAGCATTACGGCTTGAATGAATCAACGGTACGCTACATTATTATTTTTATATTATTATTATTATGTTACTCATATCCTTAGCCTGATATTCCACATATCATATGTGTTTTCATAGTGTTTTTTAATAAGTTTACATGTGTTTAAAGCATGTGGGAGGGGTATTTTAAGGCTTAAACTATAAAATAATTTTTATTTATATGGTCTTTCTATATCACGGATTTTCACCTATCATGAATGTGTCTGGAATGTAACTTCTGCGATAGGCGGGGGATCACTGCAGCTGTCAGCGTTCCCCATTAAAGAACTGAATGACTACTGTAGATTCCATTGGATTCTCTCTGGCTTGGATATGTAAGTATAAATGATTATACAATATATATGGGGTGGGAGAAGCTACACTTTGAAGCAAGTTGAATAAATATACAGTATCTCTTTATGTACCATATTGCTCTCGTTCTCCATGCTTACTAAAGGGAAGTGTATGGCTGTTTTGATTTGGGAAAATGGTTCAAGGGATTAAAACATAAGTAGGCAAGAATCAGAGAGAAGAGGTCCGATACTTCAATAAAATTTACTTATTCAATTATAACATTTAAATACATATAATGCAGTATAATGCAGTAGCGATAGATTATAGAAACAAATATATGCTTACAGTAATATATTTAAAAAAACAAACTTATGCTTACAGTAATAAGAATAAACTTATGCTTACAGTAATAAAAAAACATGCTTACAGTAATAAAAACAAACTTATGCTTACAGTATATCAAAAGAAACAAAGATATCATCCTAGACCAGTAGACTGAGGGAACCCACATGTCAGTCTCGTCAGAGGATCAACTCGTGCCTGGTCCCAAATACCAAACAGGTGTGCACTTTCCCCACAGTTGAGCTTCCAAAGAAACTGAGGGCGGAACCTTCCCTTATATACTAATTAGGTGTCCTTGCCCAAAAGTGACCTACGTGGAAGCAGTGTATGCAGAAGTGATCAGTTTCCGCACACACCCCTTTTCACGAGACACGGTATTGTTTTTCTTTTACTTGGCCCTGAGTGAAGCAGTGCCTAGCACTAGAAGACACAGTAATATGCTTACATGTGAAAAAAGCCTCTCAAAGTGGAAAACAACTCCTTACATAGACTTGGCTGTATCTTTAGAACATTCCCGGCTGTTTTTCCCAAAACATTAGTCTTTGCAGCTGGCTTTGCGCTGGAGCGACCAACGCCCATCTGCTCTCCTGATTCCCTTCCTCTCTTTATTTTCCTTCCATTACAATGGCTCAAGTCTGTTCTGCATCAATAAAGATCAAGCGCTCCCTGATGGAGACAGTGAACCGCTTCTGACAATGTGAAAGCATTTCTTTTACAGTTTATCATCGATGTCTCTATGAAGACCACCACTTAGCCAAGTTACCTCAGTAATATGATTAAAGTCAAGCTCTATTTTTTAATGTTAAAAAACAAAAGAATGTGTTGCCAAAACAGACAAATCCGGCTGGTTTAAGACTCCACTTAGGCAATGAGCCCAGTTCAAGTGCTTCTAAAAGGAGAAAGTGGGAATGTGGCCAGGAGCAGAATGGAATCAGAGAGGAAGTGGATGGAAACTGGGTGGAATTTTGTTGGAATGATACTATGATGGGAGAAGGACTGAAAAATGTCAACTCTGTTGTAAAGCGCCGAATTTGAAATTTCTAACATATGTACAATTATTTGAAATATGCAGCAACCTTGTGTGTGTGTGTGTGTGTATGCATTATTTATGTTTGCATTGTCTTAGGTCAAAGAAAACATTCCCCAAAGATGGATGGATTCTTCTTCTTTTTAGTTCTACTCATTTATTCAATTTCTCTGTAATCTATGTCCACCAAATACACAGAGAGAAAGAAAAAAAAATCCACTAACATCCAGCAGGAACTGGCCTCTGATAGACTTTCCCTTTAATCCGATTATCTGCTACCGTCCTCGTTTCCACCAATTTCTGTAAGCAGTTACTGTATTACACTAGAAGCTGTTGATTTTATCCACAGCGGCATTACTCAGTGACCAAAGAAAAAGAATATAATGCTGAGCTCTGAGAGGCTGAGGCAACCAGAACACCCAGGAAGTCTGCCGTTCACCTCATAAAGCCGCCTTTCAGGGGATTAGGAATTCTTGATACTTTAACTGCTTTATGGACAAACATCAGTCATTTTGTTATTCCACTCTTCAATGAATTTATTGGGAGCAATGACTACACAACCTTGAGCATAAGCATAGGCAGTGGTGGGAGATGTTCAGGTTTGTACTTCCCTGAAATATATGTGAAGAGAGTTGCAACTGATCGATCACAGACGGAATGTGATTCACATGTTTTCTAAACCCCCCGGTAATGAATTGCCTCTGACCTTGAGCACATCTTATGCTGTTTGTGATTCTTTTGGGGCTTCCTTCGTTAGGTTTTTTTTTTTTTGTAGTCATTAATGTTAGACAGCAGAGTTGAAAAGGGAAGTTTGACAAAAGGAATCTCTAGTGCAGGGGTGTCGAAATCCAGGCCTGGAGAGCCGCAGTGGCTGCAGGTTTTCATTCAGACTCTTTTACTAATCAATGACAAGATTTCACAGCACTTTTTCTTTACTCCCCACTACAGAGCACAGTACACAAAACACCAAAACCAAAACACAATGCTTTCTTCCTTCTCTCTTTCTCTGCTGCCTCCACTCCTGTTCCATCAAGGCTCCGTCCACCTCCACCCGACTCTGGCTCCTCGAATGGAGTGAGGTGGCCCCTTTTATATGTCCCCCAGATGTGCTCCAGTTGCTCCCAGATCTTCCTCATGAAGAGGTGTGGTGGAAGTGCTGCAACCCAGGGCTCAGAAACTGTCCAGGCACCCCTTGGCAGTGGCGAAAGACCCCAGCAGGGTTGAGCTTCTAAGCTGTTCTCTCATGTTCCAGGGGAGGTATTGCCCTGATTCGCTCAGGTATCATTTCTAGCCAGAAAAATCAGACCATCATAGTTGGCAGATGCATCCGTAGCCCTCAGGGGACACTTAAAAGACCACTGCACTATTATTATCCACTCAAAACAAGCTCAGTTTCTCCTTCCCGAATGGCTTCAATGCATTTCGCTGTGTTCACTGAAATTCCCAAACATTTCCACAGTTTTGACAAATTTGAAGTGAAGCAAATTAAGCGGCATTCACTCATCAGTGCTGATAAGGTGAAGAAGAACTGATGGACTGGAAAGGAAAAACAACCAATCAGAACCCTGTATTGGCATCACAGCATAAAAGCAGAGTTGTAGCATTACATACCAGACTTGCAAAAATGGCTTACTAGAGTTTGTCGAACAAACTCGGTTATCCATACTGTAGTTGGAACAACTATTTTTAAACACATATCAACCAAATGACCCCTTTGGTTTTCACTACTGAACACAATTTTGGTGTCTGCTTAAAACGCAATACAGAAGCTTATTGTATTTTAATTCATGTCCTTAGATTGTGTGCCATAAGTAGAATAAAATCAAGCAAGAGGCTGCTCCGAGTTTACTGCATTTCGATTCAAGACCACGCATTAATGATGGCGAAACTGAACATAATCAAAAGGTGGGGCAAGGGGTTTCAAATGTTGGGGCAAGAGGTGTTCCAATTACGACTGTATTCACCCTAAAGATGGGCAATAGGGAGTTGATAAGGCAAGGGATTCGCCGTTTCATTGAACAGGTGCAAAAATGTGATAAAAATTTCGAACGGTTGCTGGTAACAGAAGCAGCAACAGAGGAAGAACTTCCAACTGCTACAGTAACATCCTTAGGCCGGAGTTATACTTCACGCGACGCGACGCATGCTGCAGCGGACGCTCCTGCTACGCAAGCGTTGTAGTGTTTATACTTGCGCGCGCACTTTACGTAAATCTGGAGGAATCCACCAGGTGGCAGTGCAAGATATTATCGCGGTGATAACATGTTCGGCTTCTCTGTGTTGTGAATTGCCTAAAACACCTATTAAATTCCGATAACACCTTACCGCATTATCTCTGAAAAGGATGTTTATTGATTAAATCCATAAATCCAGGGATGTATGTGTCCATTTCAGGAAGCATTGGGCACGAGTGAGAAACAGTCCCTTGACGAGGCCTCAGCTCATCGCAAGGTGAATACAAGCACACACATACACTAGCGTCATTTTAGCGGCACCAAATCCCCAAATCTGCATGTCTTTGGAAGGAAACCGGAGCACACTGTGGAATACAAGCAGGAAATACCAGCAACATAACTCCCTGCGAGACAGCAGTGCTATCGCTCCGCCACCGTGACACCCCCATGTGTGTAATTATTCCCCCATGTGTGTATTTATTAACAGTATTCATTATTTAAACGAAATTATATGTAAAATGTAACATACACATTTTAATGCATTTCATCATGAAAGTGATATCAAGTATAAATCTAAAGATTCTAAATGTGCAGAGAGTTGGAATATCATACATTTAATTTGTTCTGTTTGGCGATCTATTGCTGCTTTCCGCTGCTGAAGCAAAATGCCGACATACAGATGCATTCGTGGTGCTTTTATATTCAAGCGTCGCATATTCCCGATCGTAATGACACGATACATTTTAAAAGTCTCACATACCATCTTTTGTGCCATCTATTTTTTATTGTTTTACTTTACCTGCTGTCAGGTCCAAGAAGCTTGTAGCGATTAAAAACTGGGATGACGCTTTACGACCGTCTGCTTTAATGATAAAGTAAACTACGAGGTTAAAGTGGACATTTCGAGATTAAA
This sequence comes from Polypterus senegalus, assembly GCF_016835505.1. Classification (NCBI taxonomy): domain Eukaryota; kingdom Metazoa; phylum Chordata; class Cladistia; order Polypteriformes; family Polypteridae; genus Polypterus; species Polypterus senegalus. The sequence goes on from NC_053166.1 coordinate 146,264,640, forward strand.
GCTGAAATTTCCACTTTAATCACAAAATACACGTTTTCACCGTGTCCTTTATTTTCTCAGTGGCTCAAATAAAACGCTATACATTATGTTACTGTTGTTAAGTTGCAAAAATTAAAACATAAAAAAGACATATATAAATGACACGATACATTTTAAAAGGCTCACAGACCATCTTTTGTGACGTCTATTTTTTTTTTTTGCAACTTCACATCGCTACATAATGTATAGCGCTGTATTTGAGCCATTCATCAAACAGCAAAGTGCGCACATCGATCCCCGAAGGATCTCCATAGAGGCTTGCTGTCACATGTAGATAGTAAACAGAGACTCTGACGTCACGTTCTGACTTTTAGCACACTGCGCCCCCCGACTTTTTGCTGGTACTGCAACTAGCGCACGCGTCGCATTAATTTCTGAGGACCTGCTCAGAGGACGCGTGAAATGAACGCTGGGAACGCGCGTGGCAGCCATGATGCGGGCGCGCACGCGTTCTGAGCGTGAAGTATAAATCGGAGAGATATAGCATACAATTATGGAGATCATCAACTGGGGTGTTTGTAGAGCAAAATTCCACTAACTATGGTTTGTAATTACCTACATGTGGGGATGATAGTACTGGCTATAGCTAAAAATTTGACTTTAGGCCAGGTCTATCAGAAGAAAAATGGAACAATATGATATAAGGCAGGCATGCCACATGATTTAAACAACAAAAGAGTTAACGTTTTAGTGAGACCTAAAACATACTTTTTACAATTTCGGTTAATCACTCCACATCAATGAAATTTACGCATGCCGCCACCAAATGTAAATGGTGAAGTTCAATATTTCTCACCCCAGTAGTTGACATCTCGTGTCCTGTCTTTTTGATGCTGATTGGTCATTTGATTACATTCAGTTTTTCTGTGAATAATGCATGGGGTTGAATCAAAATGCAGTGCAAACATCCCCGGGTTATAAAGAAGATCCGTTCCAAAGTCTTTTTCAAGTCAATTTTCTATGCGTCAGAACAGGCACATACAGTTCTTATTTAGCGTCAGTTACTATATACTGTCCTGTCAAGAAATGGGCAGGCGATTTATTTACTGAGCTAAACTGGGAGAAGCCTGTTGAAGATAAAACCAAAACAAATAAAAGTAAACCTAGCTACTAAATCCTAACAAGAAACAAGAATCAAAGTCAAACCAAACCAAACAAATCTCGCAAGAAGTGCAATAACATTTTTATTTATTTAGGAGGTTTGTATCTGCAGATCGGATAATGAAAGGAACTCCCAACTGACCTTTTATCCCATCACACCAATTATATGCGGGTCATGACCTTACAGGCCACACCCCTTGCAATACAGGAAGTGGTGCCAACGACAACTCTCAAAGCGGCAATGATAGAAGGACCTAAAAATGTAAGAGTTCAAGGCATAGAAAATACCACGTGAAACCTAATCATAACATATATATTTTTCCCTTTTATGCATATAAAACACTTAAGAAGCACTTAAATATCTTAAACATAATATGGTAATACACAATAATACTAATAATACAGTAATAATTAATTAACTACAGAGAGAGAATCTTTATACTTTAAAAATGTTCCGAGTGTTGATCGACTATAGACTAATGCTATTCCAATGGTCGATGCCATTTCATTCATTCATTCTTTCCGATCGCTTTATTATTTCCATTTTTTATTCTTACAATCATAATTGTATTATATCACCGGTTTTCAAAGCATAGTTACGAGGGTAAATAAGAGAAAAATTGGAAAGTTACACGCTCAACTCAGTGTTAACAACAACGTGATCTGACTTCCTTCTTCAAGCCAACGAGTCGCCAGAGCCAGAAGCCACGCAGTGTTTTCAGGAGTGACGTAAAGAACAGTAGTGCGAATGTTCATTATTACACACCATTGTATTTAATTTGAAATTTTAATATATGGCAGTCCATTCTTAAGTACGAGTTGCCTGTGTGTTGGACATTCTTAACCCGGGGATTTCCTGTATAATCGGAGAAGCTGCTAAGTGAAATGCAACACGTTTGCTTTGATTTTAGTTATGACACACGATCTATGGACATGGATTAAAATGTAATATGCTTTCAGATTGCATGAAGGCAGCTGAATTGTGAAAATTGTGCATCATAGTAGAAAGCGGTCGATCATGTGGTTGATGTGTTCTTAATCACGACCAAATAAAACCGTGCTGAAATGAAATGCATCACATGCATATGCAGAGTCATTGCAGTGTAGTTAACATCTTTGCATTTCATTTTGGCACGAATGTTCTTCCGTAGTGGTCCACCTCAGGGCACATTCTCCAAATCAGGTCTAAATGAATGGAAAACGAACGTAAAAGGAAAGTCATTGCACAGCAGAAAAAGCCCTTGGCCCTTCACTAAAATGTCTGACATTCAGAGGTGCTAATCAAATTCTGGTCTATTAAAAATACACTGAATAAATTTGTTTTTCCAATGATAATCAACCAAGGCATTATTGATTTTTAATAGACCCAGTTTAGCTGACTCCACTTTACCCTGGGACACCAAATTACCCATCAAGTGAATATTTATAAGAAAAGCAGTGGGGAAGCGAAAAAATCAAAGTTCAATCAATAAATGGGTGGACTTCAAAATGACAAGAGTAATAGCCAGTTAAATTCAGTCGTATGTATTGTAATTAATGGAGCAGTGATTGAGCACCTTTATATAGCAGCATTCCAATTAGTGCCCAGTTAGCTTAGTCTGGAGACCTAAGCACATTTGGGCCAAAAATGAGCTGAAATAACATCAGTGGAAAGAAAAGAGGAACAGAGGCAGATCTTTTGGAATTTTAATCTCAGCCATAAATTACAAAGCTAAAATAGAAAACAAACGTGAAGGATGTCTGGAATGGACAGGGCATAATTACTGGACTCAAGCAATCCAGGGGTCATGTGCTTAAAGGGGATGTGGACAATGCTAAAGGCAATGTTTTAATACACCGCAAACCCAATGGAACCAATGACCAGTCTCCCTGCACCATCCCCGCTACTTCAACAGCTCCTACTACGTCCACTGGAATGGCCAGTGACAAGTTTACCTCTCACCGTCATTGGGGACTGTCCATAACTGAAGACCAAGTAAGGAGACAACTGAGGAGGCTACATACAGGAAAAGCTGCAGGACCAGATGGAGTCAGTTCTCGAGTTCTTGAGGCCTGTGGTGACCAACTTTGTGATGTCCTCTGTCAATTGTTCAGTCTGTCCCTAAGGCTTCAGAAGGTGCTGCTTCTGTGGAAAAAAATATCCTTTATTGTTCCTGTTCCAAAGAAAATGGGCACCAATTCACCTAATGAGTACACACCAGTGACACTTACATCACATATCATGAGGACCTTTGAGATACTGGTCCTGGACTACATGAGTCCTCTTGTGGTTGACCACCTGACCCACTACAGTTTGCCTATCGGACAAAGATTGGAGTGAAGGATGCTATTATTTGTTTGCTCCAGAAGGGTTATTATCACAAGGACAAAGCTGGCAGCACTGTGAGGATGATGTGTTTTGATTTCTCCAGTGCCTTCAATTCAAACCAGCCATCTCTGTTAAGGGGTAAACTCAGGTATATACAGGTGTCCTGGGTAATGGACTATCTGTCCAGATTGTGAAGGTCAAGGACTGTGTCTCTGATATGGATGTGAGCAGCAATGGAGCACCACAAGGAACAGTCCTGTCTCCTGTTCTCTTCACCCTGCACACCGATGACTACAAATACAACAGCAGGTCATGTCACCTGCAGATATTCTCAGATGATTCTGAACTTATGGGGTTTCACAGACACTGAGGAATGGAGTTAGGGGGAGAACTTTGTTTCTTGGTGCAAAGAGAATTGTCTGCAACTTAACATCAGCAAAATCAAGCAACTAGTTATTCATTTTCACCACACCAAAGAGTCTCCATGTCTGGTCACTATTCAGGGAGTGGATGCAGAGGTGGTCTACTCCTAGAAGTACTTGAGGGTTCAGATTAAAGACAGGTTGGACTGGAAGTATATACGAAAGGACAGAGCAGGCTCTTCTTCTTTAGAAGATTCAGTTTCTTTAATCTGGGAAGTGACATCCTTCACATTTTCTACAACTCTGTGATGGCCAGTTCGATTTTCTACTCTGTTGTGTTCTGGGCTGGTAACATCACTTCAAGAGAGGTCCACTGAATCTACAAGCTAATTAAAAAGGCAGGCTCAGTTATGGAAGACACTCTGGACCTCTGGAGGTCGCAACAAAGGAGGGAATGAAAACAAAACTCAGTGCCATTATGAACAAAGCTGCACATCATATCCTTGACATGCTAACAGTGAGGATGAATCATTCAGCGGAAGAGTGTCAGGAAACACTATGGGGATCCTTTACATGGACAGCAATATTCCTGCATAAGCCCTCATGTACATCTGTGGATCTATTTAATAGTGCCTTTCATATCTATCTATCTATCTATCTGTTAAATAGTGCCTTTCATATCTATCTATCTATCTATCTATCTATCTATCTATCTATCTATCTATCTATCTATCTATCTATCTATCTATCTATCTATCTATCTATTATATAGTGCCTTTCATATCTATCTATCTATCTATCTATCTATCTATCTATCTATCTATCTATCTATCTATCTATCTGTTAAATAGTTCCTTTCATATCTATCTATCTATCTATCTATCTATCTATCTATCTATCTATCTATCTATCTATCTATTATATAGTGCCTTTCATATCTATCTATCTATCTATCTATCTATCTATCTATCTATCTATCTGGCTTCACCTAGGGCAGCAAAAATGCTAGAACCGGCCTGGCATCCAGGACTGCCCCAAGGATTACTTTCAGGGTCAAACTGACCATATAAAATAACATGGCATAACTTGTTCAGTCCTATTCAGATTCACCGGGAGCCGTATCAAGCATAATGTGGACAATGACCCTAGAAGGGGTGTGAGTCCATCATTAGGCATAAGCACATGCTTACAGACCCACACTGTTAAACTAACACACGTCCTTGGGGTAACCAGGGGGAAAAAAAAATCATACAGACACAAGGAGAACATGGACATTTCATGCAGTCTAGGACTGGGATCCATCTTACTAGCGCAGCATTGCGGCGTCCCAGGCAGAAGCTGGGGGGCTGACTTGTGCCATATGCTGACGACTGGAATTATTCAGGTTTTTCCTTTTCTAGTTCACTGCAGGATTGAAGAACAATTTGTGAAGAGCACTTACCATGTATGTTTCTAAAATCTTTTATCAGTCATCTTCAAGTTAATTATGGCTGTAAATAAAACCTTTCTCTATCAGCACCCTTCGCCTCATACCTTAAACAGTTCCTTCATATTGATTTCAAAAGACTTTTAATAACAGCTCAAGGTGACTCCAAATTTCACTGTCTTTTACCTCCTTTTGATGAATGATGATCTTTTGATCAGCCATCTGAAAAAAAAGCATGTTTTATTACTATTCACCTCTTGTGATGGCCCAGCCTTCATTAAGATGGTGTTTGCTGCAAGAGAAAAAAAATATACATGTGTGTATATATACATAATAAATGGCCTACACCTTACGGCCGATAAAGGAGAAATTGGAAATTTACATGAAAATGAAGAAGAAGACTGGCAGCTCTTTGTGTAACTAAACTTTTATTCATTTCTCACTGAGGTGTTTCATTTTATGCTGCTCAAGGTCCAATGTCGTGCATCAATTTATTAGGAAGAATACAATTTCTTTCCCAAAAATACATTTATAATACCCCAGGAATTTAAGACGAGTAATCACCTCCTTTCACGTACATGGAAATGCACCTTTATTTTCACTATCAAAAATGTATGCCGATTTCTACAGCTATGTGTGCAGTCCACTAACTGTTGTAACTCTTCATTAAATACTTCACCATCTTTCATTTTTTCTTCTTCATGCATCCCACGTTCACTGTTAGTCAACCAAATAAGCACAAGCATTCAAACAGGACAAGAAGCAAAATTAGTTTTGAAGTTGCATGCCCGATCTACCAAACTATATTGAAACTGCTGGAGCCGTGAATGTTTGTTCCCAGCCGGTGAAGCAGGAACAAAATGCATTTATTTTAAATAATAACATAGCTCTGGACGGCTGCATCTGATTTATTTGGGGCTGTGTAAAAGGCAAAAGACAAATAATAGCCTAAAATGGTGTGTAGACGTCGGGGCTGGCATCAAAGTGAAGACATCCAGCAGCAAGTCTCTATCTATCTATCTATCTATCTATCTATCTATCTATCTATCTATCTATCTATCTATCTATCTATCTATCTATCTATCTTAATATTTAGTGTTTTTAAATATGCATTTTCTTAAGATTTATACATTATCTTTCATCTATCTTTCAGCCTTACATATTTTTAAATTACTTTTGATATTTGAGTACTTTATTATACAAAGCATTTTCAATCTATCTGTTAATATTTATATATCACCTTTCATATGTCCATCATTCCAAATCATTGTGTAGCACTTTACATATCTATCGATTATATAGTGCCTTTCTAACTGTCTATCTATCTATCTTATAGTGCCATTCTATCTGTCTATCAATTATATAGTGCCTTTCTATCTATCTATTATATAGTGCCTTTCTATCTATCTATCTATCTATCTATCTATCTATCTATCTATCTATCTATCTATCTATTATATAGTGCCTTTCTATCTATCTATCTATTATATAGTGCCTTTCTATCTATCTATCTATCTATCTATCTATCTATCTATCTATCTATCTTAATAATTATGTTGTGCTTTCCATATATGCCATCTTTCTTAATATTTATATGTTACCCTTCATCAATTCTTCAAACTTTCATATTTAAAAAGCACTTTTCATATTTGTGTTATTAATTATAGAATGCCTTTCACAGCTATCTAATAATATGTATATAGTGCCATCCATATATCAATCTTTCCCAATCTTTATAAAGCAACTTTCATCTATAAAGAATAAAATTTATAAAGTGTCTTTCATATCTATATCTAAATTAATGTTTATATAGTATCTTTCATCTATCTATCAATGTTACATATTTATAAATTGCCTTTCATAATCATCTTATTTATTACAGTGTCTTTTTTATCTATCTATCTATCTATCTATCTATCTATCTATCTATCTATCTATCTATCTATCTATCTATCTATCTATGCCATTCTACCTTATGTTTTATGTTATAGTATGATTAAGTTACATTATTTGGGGTTGCCTTTTATTAGGTTATGTTGTAACATGGTGTGTTATGTTACACTATTATAATACTTTTTTTGTTATATTGTGTCATGTCATGTGTTGTGTTATGGTACAGTATGGACCATTTTAAATGATGCTATGTTATGTAATGTCATTTTGTATTGTGTTGTGTTATATTATGTTATATTATTTGGTGGTATATTATAGTATGCTGACATATTTTTGCTTGTTGCTTTATGCCATGTCCTGTCCTGTTGTTGAGTTAGGTCATTAGAACACTCTAGACAAGAACAGCACATTCAGCCCAACACAGCTCCCCAGTCCTGTCCACTTAATTCTTCCAAAATAACATCAAGTTGAGTTTTCAAAGTCCCTGAAGTCCTACTGTCTACCAAACTACTTGGTAGTAGGATATGATATGTTACAGTATGGTGTGTTTTGCGGTATGTTACGTTGTGTCGTGTATTGTCATGTTATAGTATGGTGGGTGGTATGTTATACGGTTATATTTTCAGTTAGTACCACGTCACGTCATTTCATGTCCTGCTGTGTTGTGATGTGTCCAGCCATGTCATGCTGTATTACACGGTAACAGAGTGGGAGGCGAAAGAAGAGACCAAATGAACATTTGTGCGTGTTTGTGTATGTTCGTTTTTCAATCCACGCGTTGTAAGAAACAGAAGAAGGTGATTAAAGAAGAGACCCCGCGCAGGCGCACATCTGAGGCAGCGCGGTCTTTGTCATGTGCGGCGTGTAAAACCAGGCGACCGCGGCGCACGCGGATAGCCCCGCACATCCAACGCGACCGTAACCTCCGCTCTCCCATCCGCGTCCTTCACAATTGCAGCAGCCGCCGATAACGCAGATGAGACGGCGCGACTTCAATCCCACAGCCCACCGTACGTCTCCCAAGCCACTGGCTTCATTTTTCTCCCGTTTGGAACTTCAAAGAGCGCGAGGGGCTTATGCCGCTCCTTTGAATCCCCCCGCCGCTTCCATCCGCACGCACTCGCTCGCTGATTTGTTTCCCAACAACGTGGCTTCTTATTTACTTTAAAGTCGGCAAAGTTCACTAATGCGCGGAAGCGCTGACTTCATACATATTCCTTCTTTAAAAAATGATAATAATACAATTTCTTTTTTGCGGCGCTTTGGTCAAATCTAAATAACGTCGGAAACGGACGGATGAATGACTTTGTGTCTGTAGTCGGGAGGATGAAGAACGAATGGACCTTCGAAAGTGAGCCGAAAAAGTAAAGCAAACCAAAACTCAATCAAAGATGGGGGTTCATGAAGGCGGGGTGGTCGTCAGCAGGGACATACGTCTTACAGGTTGAAGTGATGAAATCTTTCATTGATGCTGAAGAGGAGCTAAAAGAATTCCATCCGTGATCTCAGCGGCTTAATCCTGGACAAGGCTGGAGAGGCCACGGGATGTTGTGTACGGGTCGCAGAGCTCACTTGTACACTCCCACGGGGCCTCCCTGATGGAGGATCACAGGAATCATGGGAAAGAGGGGTCCTTTCATCGGAGCAACGTTTCAGCCGTGGCATGGCCAAATGGGGAGGCAGCTAGATGGATGAGGTCTCCAGGACTCTAAAAATATCCAAACCTAATTATGTCATATCATCTACTGTTAAACCGTACTTCTAAAATTGTTATTATTATGCTGTCTTAAGGAATTGTTCTGTTCTGTGTATTGTATTGTATTGACCCCCTACTTTTGACACCCACTGCACGCCCAACCTACCTGGAAAGGGGTCTCTCTTTGAACTGCCTTTCCCGAGGTTTCTTCCATTTTCCTACAAGGTTTTATTGGGAGTTTTTCCTTGTCTTCTCAGAGAGTCAAGGCTGGGGGGCTGTCAAAAGGCAGGGCCTGTTAAAGCCCATTGCGGCACTTCCTGTGTGATTTTGGGCTATACAAAAATAAACTGTATTGTATTATTGTATTGAATAAACTAAATATGTTCTATTTGAGGGACACTGGAAAACCCCGAACAAATACCCAATACATGATCCCAGGGAGAATGTGCAGACTCCACTCGTGGAATTTGAACCCGAGCCGCTGATCTATGAGGCAGTACCACTGAGTCACTGTACTCTTAACCAGATACGAATATCAAGGCAGCATTGAGAGGCAGGCACAGACTATCCGTGGAATTGGTGTGCGACATTCCGCACCAGTGGTGTCAGGTTTGGTTGGGGGGCTGCAGATGCATAAGCCCCTGATCTTTTCAATCATATTTTTATGTAATAATTTGTAATTATTCAACCAATTTCTATGTTTTATATGCATATCTGCTCCAAATATCTGCCCTGAATAATAATAATAACAGTAATAATAATTCTTTACCTTTATATTGCGCTTTTCTCACTTCAAAAAGTGATTTAGTGACTGGGGAGCCACAACCACCACTAATGTGCTGCACCCACCTGGATGATGTGACATCAGCCATTTTTGTGCCAGTGCACTCAACCACACATTAGCTGTTAGATGGTGAAGTGGTGAGATAGTTAGCCAATTAGAGACAGGGGATGATTAGGGGGCCAGAATGACTAGGCTGTGGTGACCAATTTAGCCTGGACATCGGGATACACGCTACTCATTATGAGCGATGTCCAGGGATTTTTAATGAGCACAGAGAGTCAGGACCTCAGTTTTATGTCTCATCAGAATGACAGCATCATTTTTTCCAGCACAGTGTTACCATCACTGCATTGGGGCATTGGTAACCCACATTCAGACCACAGGGTAAGCGCCCCCTGCTGGCCTCACCAACATCTCTTCCAGCAGCAACACAAGCTTTTCCAAGATGGTCTCCCATCCAAGTACTGGCCAGGCCTGAACATGCTAAGCTTCAGGTGGATGACCTCTTCTGAAGTGCATGAAGTGCACCCCTCCGCTCTCTGATTTTATATTACTATATGAAAATGCTCAAAACTCCTTACTTTTATTCTATGTTAATTAGTGTTCCCTAATTTTAATTCTTACTTATTTTCTCTTTCTTCATCATGTAATGCACTTTAAGCTACATTTTTTTGTATGAAAATGTGCTATAGAAATAAATGTTGTTGTTGTTGGTGTTAAGGGGGGACCCCCTTGCTCTTAGATGTTTAATATGTGTATATCAACATGCTCAACACCCATAAAGAAGGCTAAGACCCTTGTATCTTCCCACTCCCGTCCATCTCTTTGTCCATCTACCTAACTCCCTTGTCCAATGCAGTGGCACGGAGCAGCTCGAGCCTATCCTAGCAATCATAATAGGGTGCAAGGAAGGAATAACGCCTCCCATATGGGCAACTTAAAACTGCCAGTTCATTTATCAAACATGTCTTACAGAGAAAGACTGCTCTAACTGGAGAAAAATGTACAATGACACAGGAAGAACGTGCAAACTGAACTTGGACAACATCCACATTTGAACCCAGGTCTCTAGAGCTGGCTATAATGCACCATATGCTCATTGTATTGATCACATGACACAGCATTCGCAGACACGGCCCAGGTTTGGGCTCTCCTGGCAGCATAACTCCGGGTGGGATGTACTCATGTACGCATTCACAAGGGACTATTTAGGAATAGTAATTAAACCAGCGTGTCTCAACGTTTAAGTATTTGCGACCCGAGTTTTTATAACAGTTTTAATCGCACCCCCCTTACATTTTTTTGAAATGTAGATGCATATTTTATTATACCTACTTAACTTTTATCAACATTTATCTAACTCTATATTTATTGTTCTAGTATCAGAATGTAGTTTAAGTTAGTTTGTTTTGGTTTCATATTTTTGATTCTTATTTTCTTTTTTTTTTACATCTTCGCGCCCGCCTTTTTGTTACTTCGTGCCCCCCTAGGGGGACCTGCCCCACAGGTTGAGAACCACTGAATTAAACTAACATACTTATCTGGGATGAAAACTGGGGTCCCTGGAGCCCATACAGACATGTGGAGAACATGCAAACTCCACAAAGACAGCAGCCATGGGCGGCACTTGAACCAGGAACTCTGGAAAGTGTGGCAGTAATGTTGCCATATCTTCAGTATATTCACCTCCTAGTTGTCAAACTAATCTACTCCTGTTTAAGGTGATGTGGGGATGGAGCCAATCCCAGTAGCATGGGCTGGAAGGCATGAACTGATGCAGTGGATAAAGTGCCTGTCAATCACAGGACCCCTCAATGCAAACATTCACAGAGGGCCACTTTATAATCACCAATTGACCCTACACAGCCTTCTTATAGGTTTTCAAGTTTGAGAGGAAAATGACTGTACTTAAAAAAAAAAAAACACATGGACACGGGAAGAACATGCTAAGTCCATACAGGCTGTCTGGGCTTTCAATATGACCCACAGACTCTGAAGCTTGGAGATAGCAGTGCTAACTAATGTGTCACTATGCTACAAAAATATTCAGTATATACAGCGGATTCAGAAATTTTTCAGAACCCTTCAGTTTCTGCACACTTTATATTAAATTTTAAATGGATAAATTAGCAACTTTTGACCATCAATCTACACTCCAAAACCTATAATGACAAAATTGGCAGAATTGTCTGCAAATTTCTTAAAAATCAAAAACTGAAATCTCACATTCATAGAAGTATTCAGACTCCTAATTCATCACTCTGTTTAAGCCCCTTTAGGCAGCAAATACAGCTTTGAGGTTTCATGATTAAGTCTCTACAAGCTTTACACACCTGGATTTGGGCAGTTTATACCCTTTTCCCTAGCAGATCCTCTCAAGCTCCTCTAAATTGGATGTGCAGTGTCTGTAAACTTTCATCTTCCGGACCCTACACAGATGTTCTAAGGGGGTTTAAGTCAGGGCTTTGGCTGGGCCACTCAAGGACACTCAGAGACTTGTCCTAAAGCCACTCCAGAGGTGTCAGAGGGTCATTGTAGTCACCACAGTGTGAGGTTGTGTACACTCCAAAGCAGAGCTTCTTCAAACAGTTGTCTGTATTTGGCTGCGTTCATCCTTCCCTCATTTCTGAATAGTTTTCCTGTCCCTACTACTGAGAGGCGTACCCATAGCATGATGCTGCCACCATCATGCTTCACTGGAGGGATGGTATTAGGCAGGTGATGAGCAGTACCTTGTAGCTTTTATTCAAGGGACCTCTCTGTATTTGGCTGCATTTATTCCCCCCACCAGACCTCCACTTCTGACCAGTCTAATATCCCTGCACTCCCAGAGTTTGATGCTGCCACCACCCTGCTTCACCGTAGGGATGGTATCTGGCAGGTGAAGAGTAGTGTCTGGTCTTCACTAGACATAGTGCTTGGAGTTCTGCCCAGTGTGTTAAATGTGTCCCATCAAACCAGATAATCTTTCTCTTCCTCATGCTCTCAGAGTCTTTTAAGCTCTCAAGAGTGACTTTTGTCTAGCCACTCTACCATATAAACATCTGGTTGATGGAGTGCTTCTGAGAAGGTAATCTTTCCTGTGGGTTCTCCCATCTCAGAAGAGAAGCTCTGTTAGAGTGACCTCCCTGACCAAAGCCCTTCTTGCTCAGTTACTCAATTTGGCCAACTCTAGAAAGAGTCCTGGTGGTTCCAAACGTTTTCCATTTCACAATTATTGTGGCCACTGTGCTTCTGGGAACACTCAAAGTTTTTGAAATGGTTGTATCCCCTTTTCTTGGTCTTTGCATCACCACAGTTTGTTCCTGGAAGTCTATAGAAAGTTCTTTGGATTTCATGGCTTGATTTAATGTCTTGACATGCGGTGTGAATTGTAGGACCTTCTAAACACAGATACACATGTGCCCTTCTAAATCATGTCCAGTCAGTTTAATTTGCCACAGGTTAGAGTTAGGGTGTGCTAACTCAAACCCTAAACCTAACCTGTTCAAAGCCAAGGCAGAAAACATTGTCACACATGTGAACATGGCTGACAGCAGGAGGGTCTAATTAAAGTTGAAACTCCAGTCATGTTTAGAACCTTAGAAGAATCTAGATGTACACTAATACCTCTTCTCCCTCCTTACAGGAACAAGTAAGGCCTAGTCCACTTCTTCTTTCGGCTCCAGACCACGCCCTCCAATGACCTCACTTCCACATTTTCCCTCCAGATGACCCGCCTTTTCCTCCCCCTCAACTACAAAAACCCACCAGCTCTGCTCTGCAATTCAATCCTGTTTAGAGACTCAGTCTTTCATGATTACCTTTGCAGCGACTCTACAATATATGGGGTGGACCCCCAAACATTTTTCGTTGTTCTTTGCTTTCTTTATAACATCTACAGTCTGTGTCAAAGGCCCTACTACCCCATTACTGTAGGCATCTCAGTGCTACATCCATTTTAATTTTGACATTTTGACTCGAAACGCAATTTCAATTTTAATCTTGACATTTAAAATTTATTCAGAAAATTACTTACAAGATTAAAATCAAAATGACAAAATTAAAAGAGAAATTTCATGTTTAATCTCCAATGCACTTTTTAATACTCTATTTAGGTGCCTTAATGCGTTTCAATATGGAATACCACGACTGCACAATAAACAAAATATGATCTCAGATAAATTGTTAAAATTTGTAAATAGCTACTGTCACAAAATTGATAAAATAGCCACTGAACGGTTTGGGGCAACTACCTGTATATTATTTAATGGAATAAATAATAGCAATTTGAAGTGTATAGTTCAAAGTCCAGAACAGAACTGACTTGCTGGCACCAAGATGGCGCTTTTAAGGCAGAGTGGAGGAAGTGAAGTCATCTCTGGGGCCTGAACCAGAAGTGATGTCATTGTACCATGAACCAGAATTGACATCATCTCTGGGACCAGAACCGGAAGCAGTGTCATTGTGCCCCGAAACCGGAAGTGACACCATCAGGGCCCGGTGGAACTTCCGTAACGTCTTCAGCAGAGAAGTGAGAGAAAGACTTAGCGCACTCCGCCAAACCCTGGCCTGGAATGGAATTACTCTCATTCAGGTCCTTTAGCTGCCTCCCATGCGCGCGTGTGTGGCACTATGTAACTACAGTTCTATGTAGTCTAGCAAAGCTGGAGGGAATCTGCCAGAAGAATGGAATAAACTGGCCAAATCCAGTTGTGCAAAGCCTGTAGAGACTCACCCAAAAAGTTGGAATTGCTGACCAACTTTGTGACACAATTATTTGTGAGAATCAACCCAGGGTTCAGGTGCTTGAAGGGGTTGTGGACAAAGCCAATGTTTTAATAGATCTTCTATTCCCAGTGCCACCTTTTTCCAATGACCAGTCTCCCCATAGCCATCCCTACTACATCGACAACTCCTACTGCATCAACTGGAATGGCCAGTGATGAGTCCACCTCTGACTGTCAGTGTGGGTTGTCCATTACTTAAGGCCAAGTAAGGAGACAACTGAGGAGGCTACATACATGAAAAGCTGCAGGACCAGATGGAGTCAGTCCTTGATTTCTTAAGGCCTGTGATGACCAACTTTATAGTGTCCTGTGTCATCTGTTCAGTTTGTCCCTAAGACTCCAGAATGTGCCACAGCTGTGGAAAACATCCTGAGTTGTCTGTTCCAAAGAAGGCAGGCGCCTCTTCACCTAATGACTACAGGCTAGTGGCACTTACATCTCACATCATGAAGACCTTTGAGAGGCTTTCTGGAGTTCATCAGGGGACTTTTCTGTTCCTATTCTGTTCAATGCTTGCATGGACTGGGTGTTGGACATAGCTGTGGGCTCCAGAAGCCATAGGGCATCTGTTGATGAGAAGAGATTCACTAATTTTGACTTTGCTGATGATGTTGTGATCTTTGTGGAGTCAATGGAGGCTCTGATTGGGGCTCTTGAGAGACTGAGTCAGGGGTCGGGGTGTCTGGGCTTGCGAGTGTCCTGATAAAAACCAAGAGCCAGGCCTTTGATGACCTCTTGGGCATGACCATCAGCAGTGTGCCTGTCTGCAGAGAGAGTGTTGACCATGTCAAGAGGTTTACTTACCTTGGTAGTGACATTCATGTCAGTAGGCGGATTGGGAGAGCATGAAGGGTCATGCGGTCTCTGATAAAGGGGTGTGTGGTGCTCCCAATATCCCTACATAAGGACGAAGGACCAAGTCTTTAGAGTCCTGATGCTTCCTGTCTTGCTGTCCTGTCTTTCATGTTGCGAGACATGGACGCTATCCAGTGACCTGAGATGAAGACTGGACTCCTTCAGTGCTGTGTCTCTTTGGAGAATACTTGGGTATTGCAGGTTAGACTTTGTGTTGCTCATGGAGTCCTGAGTGAGGCACATTACCTGTATTGTAAGGTAGCGTCAGTTAGGGCACTACAAACATGTGGTGCGATTACCCGAGGGTGATCACAGGATCCTCATTGTCGAGGACCTAACCGGCTGGACCAGGCCAAGGGGACGCCCACGTATCCCCAGGCTGCAGCAGATAGAGGGTCGGACTGGACCGCATATCTGACTGGGGGGTTGCCAACCAGGATCCTAAGCTGTTTCGTTCTGTGGTTGGTGCGGGAATGCGCTGTACCAGTGCATGCCCCCAACCTGACCTGACCTGACCTGACCTGACCTGTTACGATGTTTGTATGCCCTGGGTCAGAGCTGAAATGACACGTGACCCCCTGTTGGTGCTCTGCTCAATGTGGAAAAGCCTCTGAAATGCATTGGAGAGCCAACATAATACATAGGGACAGACTCTGCTGCATGGCATCATTTCATCCAGATGCTGCAACTCAAGATGGGTAAACAATAAATATGAAGATCTCAATTCTTGTTGCTCACTCGAGTTCAGCAAATGAACGTAAATAAACCAAAAAATAAACCTGTTGCACTAAAGAAATCATTTCTCCTACCTCTTCAGTGAAGTGACGACATACACCGAATCTTTAGTGGTCGGCCGCTTTGGAGTTTAAATTCTGATCAGTGTTGCATAAATGGAAAGCTTTCAGATTGAAAAAAAAAATATTGCTGACTCTGTCAAGGAAGAAAAATGGGAGTCTTTTAATCAGCATATTATAATTTAGTGAGGGTAAGTAATGACTAATACCATTATGCCTTTAGTCAGAGGCCGGGCTGGCTACCGAGGTTCTAAGTAACCGGTGGAGGTTTTGATCAAGCTGATAAAATTCATCAAAGACAATAAATTATTTTCACAGAGATAATAATATTAAAAGCCCAGATGTAAAATACAGGCCATCGGAGAGTTTGTAAATGAAGAATGCAATAAAAATTTGGAAACAAATTAATATCGAACATTCAAGCTCAAGTAGGCCATGCGTTTCTCATTCGGTTGGATGTTGATCAATTGTGTGTTTTTTTTTTTTTTTAAATGATGGAATAAACTGATCTATGGTCCCATGGGAAGGGCCCACAGCCGCTTTCTGATCAAACTGCCCTAAATCTTTCTAGCTCCGTCTAATTAATATTCTGGGAAAATCAATATGAACATGACCTGAAAGATTTTCAGCTCTCTTGTCTAGGAAACTATTACGGCTTCGCAATAAACTAGGTCTCAGCAGAACATAGCTCATGCTTAGGCTAATACATTAGGCCAGGTTTACAGAAAATGTGCTTAACCCTTTAACAACAAGAAAGTCACTTCTTCAGACAATTCACACGAAGGCTTGGACACGGCTCACATCAAGGACAAAGCAATGGCAAATGTTAGAGTGGTGAAGGCCATTCACCCTTCATTCTAAAGACCACATTCGTGGATCAAGCGACTTGTCTGAGACCACCACCTGTTGTAGAGGATGGCGCAGTAATTACTGCTGCTTTACAGTTCACAGTCCTGGATTTAAATCCCACATCTGGTCAATGGCTGAGTGGATATGCATGTTCTCCTACTGCAGACAGCAGACTGACTTTAACCATTTTAGTTTGCTTTGTCATACACTCCTTTACTTAAAACTCTATTTTTCCAAAAAAAGTCATGTTTTCTGTAAAGCACACAAAGCAATGGTTTCACACATAAATCAGCATAAAACGTCTGTTTCTATGTGCTGTGGCTGTTGCTGGCGCATGTTCGGCATCACAGCAGGAGAGTGGCGGTGGTGGTCTTAGTGTGACGCAATCTGGTTTGTACCTCTTGTCATCATAAGTGGTGGTCCTCCCAGGCGAATGCTTCTGTAGGCACATCAGCAACACGAAAGTGTTCAGCACCACGATCAGCTGGGGACCAATCAGATGATGCCGGTACCTCACTTTCGTTTTCGATATCCATCTCCTGATCACTTGCATCAAACTCGGAGTCCGACAAGTCAGAGTCCTATTCAACGAAATTACGTAAAACATCCATGGAGTATTTTGCTTTGCACATTCTTTTTGGTCTCTCGCCAGATGTCGATGACATTTTAGACATTTTTGCTCTTCACTACTCAAGCATGTGCAGGGAATCGAGGTGAAATCAACAAAGCTATGTAACTTTTTCCTTCTAGCAAAGAGAGTCAAACTAAAACGTAAGGGCGAGTTTTGTCATAGTTTACAGCTGATTACCGTTCTCTACCCATGAATTTTGACAAAAGACAGCATCAGTCCTGAAAGAGTTAAGAAGCAGCTGCCTGAGCATATTTTAATGGCATTTAACTTCACCTCAAGTGCTGGTTCTCCTCACAGATCCTCTCTTTTCAATGCGGCTTCTGGTTCTCATCTGATAAGTCGAATCATTCACAGGCAAAATTAAATCCAGAGATGTGGCAAAGATGCACCACGTGGGCAGTGAACAAAAAGCCCATAGCTCTATGACTGGCAGTGCCCTCCACTATTATTGGTACCCCTTGTAAAAATAAGTAGGAAGGGTTAGAAACAAATCACTGTTTGCTGAAGAACTGTCATAAAAAATGAGAAACGTCTGACTTTTAATTGAAACAAGTCCAGTCAAAGAAAAACAAAACTCTCATCAAGAAATACATATTTTTAACAAAAAACACATGTGCCACAATTGTTGGCACCCCTGCATTTAACCCGTTGCAAAATCACTTCAAACTGCTTCTGGCCTGATTGAAGCCGAGGTGGTGTATGTATCCCGCCAATGCCAGTTGATGCGTATTCGATACGTACCAAGGATTGTATTGGAAGCACTGGTCACACCATCTAGCAGACGTGGTGGAAACTACATCCGCCTAATGGAAGCGAAGTGTTGGTGTGGCCATGCACATGGATTTTGACTACTAATTTCGAGAAATTATCCAAATTTGAGGCAAATTGTGGTAAGATAAAAATACGTACCAGCTTGTTATTTGCTTGTGTGCTATTTTCAAATTAACAATCTCCACTTAACTTCAACAGAGTGTAATTGCAGACCGCAGTACCTATGAAGTCAGTCATGTAACGCCCCGACATCACGAAACACCCTCAATGTCAGTCATGTAACACCCATTGCATTAGACTATGGTTAACATTAGGGCCCCTTTACACATTGGTTAAGATTACGGTCGTAGGAGGGTTATCTTATTCAAAGGGCGTTTTGTCACTGATGTTGTGGGCATTACGTGACCTGTGTCATAGCTATCACAGGCTGCAGCTAGATCCTTCTCCTTAATTTACCATCTGTGTGACAGAAAAAATAATTTCTTTTTTTATATACAGTAATCCCTTGCTATATCACGCTTCGACTTTTACGGCTTCACTTTATCGCGGATTTTATATGTAGGCATATCTAAATATATAACGCAGATTTTTCGCTGCT
This sequence comes from Polypterus senegalus, assembly GCF_016835505.1. NCBI lineage: Eukaryota > Metazoa > Chordata > Cladistia > Polypteriformes > Polypteridae > Polypterus > Polypterus senegalus. The sequence goes on from NC_053166.1 coordinate 146,283,516, forward strand.
TCGTGGGTTTCTGCACACAATGGGTCTTTTTACTTCTGGTACCTGCTTCCTCAGTTGGTTTGCCCAGTTGATTTCATACAAGGGACGCTATTGGCGGATGGCTGAGAAGCTAACCAATCAGAGCATGCAGTAAAGTTCCTGTGTGCTGATTGGCTCAGTGATGGAGCGCCAACTTAGATTTCCCTGCGTTAACCAGGAAGTCCCGTCTAGCTCATTCGGCATCAACGTGTTTCGCTGTGTAAAGAGTTAACTTTTGTGCTCTTTTGTGTTTATCTTTGTGCGTAGTCAAGCCCTTCATTATGGCTCCAAAACGATCTGCTCCTGCTACAGCTTCAGGGGCCGTGCCCAAGCACCAATGGAAGACGCTAACGATGCCGAAAAGGCAAAAGTTTTTGATATCTTGAAGGAAGGGGACAGCTACACCGCTGTAGGACACCATTACGGCATCAATGAGTCCACGATTCTTTTTATTTAAAAAGGAGGAAAAGAATATAAAATCTACAGCTACAGTGTCCTTTAACCAGGGTGCAAAATGAGTTGTAAGTGAATGTAATAAGGCAGTAGTCCGGATGGAATCTGCTTTAGGGAATTGGATTGAAAACTGCCGGAAGAAGAACAACGGCAGTGCTACAAAGTCGCCTCTCCTTTGTTGTGCAGTAAAATTAAACTCATTGTTATCGGACAAGTCGTTGTTGGTGAGTAACCATAATTAATTTTCTACGTACAGTACTTAGTACGTACGTTTAGTGTACCTGTACACACATTTACTGTATACAATTTTTCTTGCATTGTATGTATTTATTGCTGGTGGCCTGTCTATCGTAATGGCTGTAACATATGTGATATCGGAGATGCTCAATTTCTTATAAATAATATTTAGGTTTTACTGTATATAAACAGTGTGTTTACATACATAATTTCAACTAATCTTACCTAATATCCAAGAGAATACAAAGGGTTTATGCTGTATAACTCTGCGGGAAATGTTTATAAGAGTGTGGGAGGGCTTAAAATATATAAAAATAACCATATGAACATATGGCTTTTACTTTGCAGATTTTCATCCTTCGCAGGGGGTTCTGGAACGCAAACCCCATGATTGAGGAGGAATCACTGTAATTGTAAATACATTTAGGCAACAACAACCTCCCTTTGCCAAGATAATAGCACAGAGTCTTCTTTTGAAACCTTTTATAAGGTTGGATAGTACAGAGCATGGCATCTGAGACCACCATTCTTTATATAATCTTTCCAGATCATCCAGGGTCCTAGGTCCTCTCCTGTGTCCTCTCCTCTTCAGCTCACTCCACAGGTTTTCAATAGGGCTGAGGTCAGGGGACTGAGATGGCCATGGCAAAACTTTGGTTTTGTGGTCAGTGAACCATTGCAGGGTTGATTTGGACATGTGTTTCAGATCATTATCCTACTAGAAGATCCAATGACGAACCAGTTTTAGTTTCCTGGCAGAGGCAGTCAGGTTTTGATTTAAAATCTCCTGATATTTCATGGGATCCATGATGCCACAATGTTTCTAGGGCCTTTGGAGCAAAAACAGCCCCATAACATCACAGAACCTCCACCATAATTCACATGTGGGAGAAGTTGCTTTTTTTAATTATAGCCATCCTTCTTTTTACACCAAACCCACCTTGCATGTTTATTGCTAAAAAGGTTCATTTTTGTTTCATCAGACTATAGAACACGGTTCTAGACAAAGATGTAGAAACGTTTTACAAACTCCAGGCACTTACATTTGTGGATAACTGACAGAAATGGCTTTGTTCTGACATACCTTCCAAATAATCTGTTGGCATTGAGATGATCTGATGGTGGTTTTGGAGACTCGATAACCCCAGGATTTTACTTTTTTCAACAGTGATCCTTATTGCTTCACTTACCATCCTTCTCACTGTATGTGGGGGTAAAATAAGCTTGGGTCCCCTTCCAGGCAAGTTTGTCACAGTTCCAGTTGATGACCACTTATTTATTATTGCCCTAACTGTAGAAATGGGCATTTTCAGGTGAGTAGCTATTTTATTTTAACCATTCCCAGAGTTATGAAGATCAACACACTTCTCCTTCATTTGAATTGGGTGTTCTCTTTTCTTTGCCATGATGATGGTTGGCTAAGGAAATCTGGTTCTGTGTCTCCTCACATTTCTATCCCAGTTAATCAGGAAGTCATTGATTTCAGCTGGAAAGTTCCCATATGCTCCAATCAACTTAACAATGTCCAATTTAAATGGAAAATATGCTTCAGTTACATTGTTTTACATTCATTGCCAAAGGTGCCAACAATTATGGCACATGTGTTTTTGTTAAAAGTTTTAAATTCTTAATGAAGGCATTGTTTTTCTTTGAATTGACTTGTTTCAGTTAAAAGTCAGATGTTTCTCATTTTTTCAGTGCAAGATGACAGTTCTTCAGCAAACAGGGATTTGTTGCTAACCCTTCTTACTAAATTTTACAAGGAGTGCCAATAACGGTGGAGGACACTCTATCTATCTATCTATCTATCTATCTATCTATCTATCTATCTATCTATCTATCTATCTATCTATCTATCTATCTATCTATCTATCTATTATACAGTGCCTTCCATATCTATTTACCTATCTATCTACCATATAGTGCCTTTCCTGCCTATCTATCTATCTATCTATCTATCTATCTATCTATCTATCTATCTATTATACAGTGCCTTCCATATCTATTTACCTATATATCTATCTGTCTGTCTAACGTGTGAATTCAATGTTCCCATCTGAACCTTTTGCTATGCAGACGACTTGCTTGTAAGCAGCAAAAGTAAAAGAATTACAGACATTCTAATAAATTAAAGCAACGTCAGGTTTTCAACTTTGTTGTGCCTTTTTTAAACATCACAGCAGATTGCTTTAGGTGCCTTTTTCAATTCACAGTGCATAGTTCTATCTACCTATCTACCATATCTATCTATCTACCATATAGTGCCTTTCCTGCCTGCCTATCTATCTATCTATCTATCTATCTATCTATCTATCTATCTATCTATCTATCTATCTATCTATCTATCTATCTATCTATCTATCTATCTATCTATCTATCTATCTATCTATCTATCTATTATACAGTGCCTTCCATATCTATTTACCTATCTATCTATCTGTCTGTCTAACGTGTGAATTCAATGTTCCCATCTGAACCTTTTGCTATGCAGACGACTTGCTTGTAAGCAGCAAAAGTAAAAGAATTACAGACATTCTAATAAATTAAAGCAACGTCAGGTTTTCAACTTTGTTGTGCCTTTTTTAAACATCACAGCAGATTGCTTTAGGTGCCTTTTTCAATTCACAGTGCATAGTTGGCCTCCTCCTGCCTCACTTCACTGCTCAATTAAATGGAAGGTGTTAGACTGCTGACTTTTCATTGGCAGATCTATCTGTTCACAGCGGTACAAATGGTGCTTAGTTATTTATTTATTATTTTGTTTCTGATTGAACAAGCACAGATACAAATTCCAATATACTGAACTTGAAATGTCATGTAATTGGCCTCAGAACACACTAAAGCCAAATAATATGCCGGTTTTTGAGAAGAGTTCTATCCATCATCTAACCATTAAATTCAATCAATTGGCTCGCACACCCTCTGAGGTACTGGTTACAAAAAACAATCCAGAAGGGATGCCAGTCCATCCCAAGGCTTTTTCATGCAGGGCTGGTGGGCAGTCCTGTTGCAGTCCTTGAGTGCTGCTAGGGGGATCTGCTTGAGGTTCTGCCTGAAATGCTTCCTGGATGTAACATGGTAGCACCAGAAGTGCAGCCATGTCCGGTATAATAGAGGCTGCCCTGCTTCACCTCAGGAGTCAGAGTCGGGAGAGTATTCAGACCTGGGAGGAATTGTAGAGTGTGTATATGGTATTTGTGACAATAGATCTAATTATAGGCATATATACAAAGTATATATATATACAGTTACTGTATAGCGAAGTACACATAGCTATATATACTGGATGTTTTTCCCTTTTCACACCATTCTTTGTAAACCCTAGAAATGGTTGTGCGTGAAAATCCCAGTAACTGAGCAGATTGTGAAATACTCAGACCGGCCCGTCTGGCACCAACAACCATGCCACGCTCAAAATTGCTTAAATCACCTTTCTTTCCCATTCTGACATTCAGTTTGGAGTTCAGGAGATTGTCTTGACCAGGACCACACCCCTAAATGCATTGAAGCAACTGCCATGTGATTGGTTGTTTAGATAATTGCATTAATGAGAAATTGAACAGGTGTTCCTAATAATCCTTTAGGTGACTGTATATATATATATATATATATATATATATATATATATATATATATATATATATATATATTTAGTCATGCATGCGCGTCAGAGGGTCACCGTACTTATTCATCCCAGGTATGTACCAAAAGGAGACGCTGCTGCTAACTGTCTTGTCTTCCTTTTCCTCAACCGTACTGAGAAACTGCTCAGCATCTGCCTTCAATCCTTCTGGTCCTTAAGCAATAAAATCACAACTGCCTGGAAGGAGGCCTCATTTTATGACCAAGCGACCAGAGAGAAGGAGCTCCTCTATAACCAGAAGGAACGTTCAGAATCGGTCAGCTCACGTTATTGGGTGGCTATTTTTTTGTTCTGTTTTGACGCTATTAAAGCGTTTGTTTTTGTTTTCCTTTAAACAGGGACGGCTGGGTTGCAGCCCCCAAAATGTATTTTTTAAGCCTGTCATTCCCTCAGATGACCACAATATATATAAGCAGATGTTTTGAGGTAACACAGTTATGCTCACAAATCATGGCACCAGAGAGTCACATATAAAGCAACAGAGAACCCGGTCAAGACGGAGGCTGCAGCAAGAGGCACGTTATACAAGTCAGCAGTTGGGCCCTAAGAGGTCCATGGAGACCGGCTATACACCAGCAAGTTTAACTTTAACCGTAGACTTTAAAAAGAGAACGTAAAGGAATGATGGCATGTGGTTCTCACTTCCATTCTTACAAATCCAATCTTTTAACTTTTGGAGAGTTGATGTGAATGTCCTTGCAAATTCTTTTGAATTGTTAGTCCTGCTTCTGTACTTACTGCCAATCTGCAACAGCAAGTAAGTGAGAATGATCACAAGCAGAAAAGAAAAGGTGCTTCAGCAGAGCTCACTGTAATTCATGAGGCTTTGGCCCCAGTAACGTGGTATCCTAATGTTTTTTCCATGAAGTTCCACAAATGAAGCTGTGATGACTCATGAAACTTAAGACAAAATCACACATCGCCATAATGTCTTTCCCATCACTTTTTCTTACAAAGAACACGGTAATGACTCTTGAAGCTTTGAGCAGATTTACGTGGCATTATAATGTCTTTTCCATAAAATTTTACAAATGATACCATGATGATTAACGACACTTTGGAAACAGTTACACGCTGTTAGAAGGATTTTTCATAAAAACCTAACAAGGGCAACATTTCACGGTTTTAATGTGCAATTTTCTGTAAAACTCAATGAAAAAAAAACTCATAATAATAAAACTTTGTCAAACCGAAACTGGATTAAACAGGTTTGAGAGCGGTAAACAATAGCATCCGAAAACCTGTTTAAACCAGTTCAGGGTCAGAAGGGGCCAGAGTCTGTCATAGCAGGGGCGGATATGGCCTTGGGTGGGACCACTTAACGCACACTCGCCAGGGGCCAGTTTGGAATTGTCAGTTAACCCACAATGCATGGCTTTGGCAGGACATTATTTTAATGACTTGTCGAAATGAAGTACATGGCACAGATGGTGTGGTTTTCACTAGGAGCTGTCGTACATTTTGTGCGATTGTGAAACTTTTTGGAGAAATATATTGGTGAGAATTGTTGTGATACTAAAGAAAAACATTTGGTGAAGTGAAGGTTTCATACTATTGTTTTTCTTATAGAATTTTAACTTGCATTTAATAATATAGTGTACAGTAGATTAACGAGGAAGGAATAAATGTTCATTTGTTCATTCATAGAAATAATTGGATGACGTAACAAATCCGTAACTGAACACAGCATTGTATGGCGTGCAAACCTCACACAGACAGCGGCAGGGTGTGGGATCGAACCCACGACCCTCAATCTGTGTGGCACCTCCTACCTTAACCAGGAAACAGATATTTTATTATATCATTTTATACCAATCTAAGTAAATTTTATATATGACTAACTGTACCCCGCGGGTGCGCCCACATAGTAATGAAACAGTGCAAACCTTAAAAATCAATACACGTTGGCACTGTATCTGATCGTGTTCAGCTCTGACGGGAGAGCGTTTCCCCGCGTGAGGAGAAAAGCATGTGGCCGTGATATCTCTGCCAATGAGCAGCTACCCTCTAAAACACACGTAGCTCTGATCTCTCTCTCAAAAACATCCAACGTTACTCCTTAACAATCTGTAGATGATAATGTCTGCTGAACAAACACGTATCGCTAGCTAAGCAGAGGCGAGGTGCACTCCAACATGTGCCGAGACGTAGAGTGACTCGAACGGAGGCTGGCGACTGAATGAGGAAGGCCCCCCCCCCCTGCTCTCAGCCCACGGCCACTTTCTTGGATTTGCATAAATAAATCGGTACCGCAAGCAAACTATGGTACTTAGCGTGATGAGAGAAGTCACAAAATCAACCGGAAAGTTCAAGCAAATTAAAGAAAACAAGCAGATCTAAATCTGTTAAGTAATTCTCTCATGAAAAAGCGGACAGACATACACACACATCACACTTGGACCACAAACTATTTCTTAGCGAGCACTTATGGGCCAAGGGTTACCTACATTCCAAATTTCAAGTCCCAAGTCCTCATGGTTGGGGAGATTTTGTGATGACTGAGTCAGTGGTGTTTGGCTTTTATATATACAGTATAGATAAAGAAATAAATGAGCAAACGTTAGGCTTGCAGATCATACTGATGCATAAATGAATAACTACTACAAAGGCAAAAGATTCAGAATATGGAACCATGTGCCACACTAGAATGTTTTACAATCCAATTGATTATCTGCTCTTTAAATCACAATTTATAATTTCTCACTCTCCTTTGAAGGACCTCTCACTGTAGTTGGAATTCATATGCGACTCTGGCAGGCTTGCCATATTTTTGCTAGGCTCCCCTTCAGCAGGCTCTGAAGCTGCTTGTTAAATTATAACATTATATAACATGACATTACATAACACAACCTAACAAAGCAGAACATGGCATAAAATTACGTTCAGTCTCATGGTCGGCCCAGTTCTCAATCTGATAATAGCACATTTTCAATTTGGCCATCACAGAATACACTCATGAAAAACCCACAAGGAGCAACTTTAGTATCACCCATTAATCAAAAACTAACCTGTCTGGGATATGGCAGAAGGACCAGAGTACTCAGAGGGAACAAAACACACTGACACAGACAGGACATGTAAATGTCACACAGACAACAGCTTGGATGGAGGATTGAACTTACAACACTGGATCTGTGTGACAACAACTCTCCTAGTCAGATATCTTAATATTTGATTAATTCTTTGCCGCTGCAATATTTTTGAGAGTTTAACTACTTCTAAAGAAAATAATAACATGAGGAACAAGTTTGCCCGAGCATAAATCTCTCAAATATGAACAGCTTTACTGTTGCATTAGATGAATTACTGCCCTGTGAGGATTCAGCATGTTCAAACTGTTAACAATTTTTAGTATTAGACACAAAACATCTGCCTCGTGCACGCATGTGATAAGGTAAGTCCTCTCGCCGGCTGATTCCCACATGTTAGGCTTGCAGGGAGATTTAAATTTGACGAGGGCACCTCTAGCTCTGTTTTGATTTCTAATGTGGCCCTTATGAAGATCACTCGTAAGGATGTATAGTGCAGTATATATCAGTTTATAGAAGCTCTTCATATAAATCATCAATATTAAAAATCTATATCTATTCAGTGGCCCTAAATCCATTCAAAGTGACACTTGAGATAAAGGCGTCTATATTAAAAACGCTCTGAAATGATTTATTATTGCCCATTAATAATGCATTAGTAAGATATCCGTTTTACTTATTGATGGTTTATTGAATTCCATATAAAGGTGTTATGGAGCTTCTATTTATAACATTGTTATCACAAAGAAGGGCATTCTCTCTGTTTGCTGAATGCACCGTGACTACCTTTTATCCAATCTTTAAGTCTTTTGCTGATAGTAAATCATTTATATCTGTTATGTTCTTCATATCGCAGATGGCCAGGTTGGAATTTGAACTCAGATGAGTTGTATATATATATATATATATATATATATATATATATATATATATATAGTTTATCTCAACTGCATTTGGAAGGAGAGTCATTCTTGTCAGAGATAAAGACTGTTTGCCTCTGTATGTAGGGGAGCAAGAAATGAAAATAATCACTGATCCTCCGCTGTCAGTCACACTGATGACTAGTGAGTGCGAATGTCTGTGTAGCATAAGAGCATCTCAAGGCGTCACCGGAGACTGCCAGGAAACAAAACAGCAAAGATGATGAAGGAGATGAATTCTTCAAGAAATATTAGCTTAGCACAAATAGTGGAAAAGCAGTAAAGAGTGGAATTCAGAGTGGAGAGATGAGACCAGTGAAGGCCTGGCCTTAATTCAAGTTTTCCGCTAAAGCTTCAGTTCCTATTTATGCACGTGATTGATGATTGTTACACAGTTTTATCAGTGTGTGTTTTTAGGTGTGAAGGTTATGAACGATTCACGTTTTTAATGCTAGGCAAAAACTGCATTGATAATTTAAACATCAATGAAATCAGAGGTGTCTTTCCAAAGCATGCCGGGCTTTTTTTTTTCTTCTTCTCCTTCACTGACTGATAGTTTTCTGTCAGCAAACTGGTAGATAAATGTTTTGAGCAAAAATGGGGAGATATGTGTAAAAAACAAAAAAAGAGGCTACACCGAAGCCCAATATGAGGAACAATAATAATAAGCCAAATAATACCCATTTTGCAGCCAGGGCATAATATACGGGTGGCTGCCCCAAACCCTTTTTGATGTCTCATATCAATCATTGTCACAACAGAAAAAATCTCAATCTAAATCCGTTAAGTAATTCTCTCGTGAAAAGTGGACAGACATACAGACAGACAGACGTTAGATTTTATATATTGTGATGAACGGCCGGCAGCTCAACCTGGCCGACACACCCAGGATGCCAGATGGCGACTTCCCTGCAGCTTGGCGGTGCCCTGGATTCATGCAGGGCACTATGGGAGATGGAGTTTGGCTTCACAGCCCTGCTGGGTACTGTGGGTGCCACTGGGTGACGCTGCAGGGAGACACAGGGATTTTTATTTCCCATATATCCCGGAAGTACTCCCAAGGCATGGGGACAGAAGGACAAAAGTACTTCCGGGCTGAAGAAAATACAAGTTTCCATCTGACCCGGAAGTGCTGGTGAATCACATGGACGGAAGGACAGAAGCACTTCCGGGTCAAGAACTATATAAATGACTACTGGAGACCCAGCGAGGAGCCAGAGGTGGGAAGGAGTGTGACGGAGCTGCTGGGTGGAGAGAACTGTTGTATTTATTGTATTAGTTTATTGTTATTGTGGTGTTGTGAGGACACTTTTGATGAAAGAAAATTTTAAAACCTTCTTGGTGCTTTTACAGTTGTGTCCAGAGCATTTGTATGTTGGGTTTCACGGGGACCCTCAAACATCCACAATATATAAATATAATAATAAAGAGAATGGGAAATCAAGACTACTTCTTTGCTGACCTCAGACAGTACAGCTAATACCACACTGACTGTAAGTACAAAAAAAAACGTTAGATGTATATACAGTGCCCTCCATAATGTTTGGGGCATTGATGCATTTCTTTATGATTACCCCCTCTGCTCTACAGTTTAAAATTACAAATCAAACAATTCCAACGTGATTAAAGTACACATTGCAGACTTTCATTTTGGTCACACCACGTAGGAATGACAACACTCTTTTCCCGATGGGCTCCTCATTTCAGGGTACCATGATATTTAGGACAATTGGTATCACAAGTGTTTGTGATTCCTCAGGTGGGTTTCATGGCTTCATAAGATACCTCAGTGTGCTTCTCCGTTGTAGAGTCTGTAGTCACTATTGTTCAACATAAGGATTAGAGTTGTGTCAATGAAAGTCAAAGAAGCCATAATGAGTCTGAAACCCAAGAGTAGGACCATTTCGCACATCAGTAAAACCTTTTAGGATGACCTAAATCAACTATCTGGAGTATCATGAAGAAGAAAAAAAACGTTACTGGTGAGCTCAGTACTCGCAAAGAGTCTGGTAGGTCAAGGAAGACCTCCACTGCTGATGACGGAAGAATCCTCGGTGTGGTAAAGAAAAAGTCAGTCTGCATCAGAGTGATGGCGAGAGCAAAGTGTGGAGACGAAAAGGAACTGCCTGAGATCCAAAGCAGACCGCCTCATCTCTTAAACGTGGTGGTGGGGTTGTTATGACTCGGGTATGTATGGCTGCCACAGGTCCTGACACACTTCTCTTTCCTGCTGATGGAGCTGCTGATGGCAGTCACACAACAGAAACATCTGATCTGCTCAAGTTCTGGCAAATTCTCCCAAACTTATTCAACAACAAGATAATGATCCCAAACATACTGCTAAGCCGACAAAAGAGCATTTCAGAGCTACAAAATTGAAAATTCATCAATGGCCAAGCCAGTCACCTGATTTAAATCCAATTGAGCAGGCCTTCTATAAGCTGAAGAGAAAACTTAAGGGAATAAGCCCCTGAAACAAGCATGGCAGCATTAGAGGCTTGGCAGAGCATGCAAGGGAGATGCGACAAAGTCCTAAATATCACTGCTTTAACAGACCCTGTGTCCCAGACAGTATGGTGCCCTGAAACGGGGCAAGTGATTGAAATGCAAGCAAATCCTCTTAAATAAAAATCTGCAATGTGAACTTTAATCACATCTGATTTGTTAATTTGTAATTTTAAAGCAGAGCAGAGTGCTAAATCAAAGAAAAAAGGATATTTATCCCAAACATTATAGAGGGCAGTGTATTTGAATTGAAAGAAAGAAAATTATAACAAATGCCCGTCAAGCAACGCTCTCCCCAATGCCTACCAACCACGAAAGTACAATACTCAGCTCAAAGCACACAATCCTTAGTGAAATGATGGAAAATGATTGGAAAAAAGAAAGCCTAACAAGTCCTCAGAAAACCAAAATGACTGAAAAGTCAATTATATGGAATAGCTGAGGAGTCTACGCCGATGGATGGTATTTGTCCACACCACGGGTGTCAAACTCCGGTCACGGAGGGCCGCAGTGGCTGTAGGTTTTCATTCTAACCATCTTCTTCATTAGTGACCTGTTTTGGCTGCTAATTAACTTCTTTTGCTTTAGTTTTAATTCACTCGACTCAGGCCCCTTAGTTGTTTCTTTTTCCTTAATAAGCAGCCAAACAATAATGAGACACATAACAAGCCGCCACATGACCAGCACATCACACAATATGTGAAAATAAGGGAAGGGGATGGTCTCGGTGAGGCTGGTCTCTCAGGACACCAAAACATCTTGACTGTGTTCTTAGAAAAAACGGAAAAATCAACAGTTTTGGAAATGTCTGCTGTGGCAGAATGAGAGCAGCAACATGACATGGAATTAAATAACGAGTTTAATTAACAGCAAGAATTGGCTTCTCATTAAGAGATTGGTTGGAGTGAAATTGGTTGGAGTTTGAAATCCCAGTTTAGCTGGCCCTCTCTTGGCTCATTTCGCGTCTTATTTCTGTTTGGCTGCCATTTAATGAAGAAAGGAATAAATTCAGAAGACTGAATCCTTAAAAACAGGGCTATTAAAATGAAGGGAAAAGGAGTTAATTAGCAGAGAAAACTGGTCACTGATTAGGAAAAGGGTCAGAATGAAAACCTGCAGCCACTGAGGCCCACCAGGCCCGGAGTTCGACACCATTGATCTAGACAATAAAAAATTGAAATACAGTTTGCTCTGCCAGTAGGGTTTAACAAGACTTACGAGTTTTTTGACATCATTAGAACTTCCAAACTCCAGCTAAACAATAACTAGACATGGGTTTCAAATTTTGTACTATTATTCCATAGACCCTAAAGAGTGGTGGCTCTGAGGCTAGGGATCTGCACCCACAATCGGAAGGTTGCTGGTACAAATCCTGTAAACACCAGAAGCGATTCCACTCTGTTGGACCCTTGAACAAGGCCCTTAGCCTGCAATTGCTCTATCCTGTGTATGACTTTAATCCGCATCCAGCCCTGCAATCAGGTCCTCCAATTTATAGGGAAAACTTGGAGGTTGGTGGCAGGATTGGCACTCCAGCCACCATACAGAACCTCACACCGTTCCAGTGTGGTGCTGAGGTGTCACCCGCTGCACTCGGGTCCCAATCCAGGTGGTTCGCGTATGGTGGGAGCGGCAATGTGCTATCAGCTGAAGGCTCCTAACTTCTCTCTGAAGAGTCTGAACACTTGTGTCATTTGGATATAATCGTTTTTTTTATTTATTATTTTTAATAAAGTTGAAAAAAAATTATTGTAAAATCTTGATTTGCTTTGTCATTCTGGGAAACTGAGTGTTACTTCATGAGGAGAAAAAATAAAGTTAAATGATTTTTAGCACAAAGCAGCCACAGAGCAAAATGACTAAAAAAGTGATGGGGTCTGAACACTTTTGAAAGGCCCCGTGCAGAACAAATCTGAGGATTTTATTACAGTATCGCCTTCCTCAGACAATTGCAGGGCTTTTTTGGAAGTGAGGCTTAAATCACGGTGTTTGCCTGACACAGGACATCCTGGCCCAGACAGTTTTCTTTTTCTTCCTCAAGCAGAGGAAAACAAACCACCAATATAACAGAGAGGCCTGGGAGCTCCACTGAGGAATCGAGAAAGTGAATAAAATACGACATTCGAGTGTGTGAAGTGCACTTCAAGTTAAAATTTAAAAAGCCGAGCAATTTAAGGCAAAGCACTTTAAGAGCACTTCACAGCTGGCTAGTTTCTCCTGGCAGATTACCAACAAAGCATGCAATATTCATTGTGTGCCTTGACTTAACATAATTCAGCACAATATTTGATTTAATAGTACAAAGATGACCGCTGAAATGGCACTTTAAAGAGGAGTGAAGAGCCCTCCTGAAGAATTCTTAGGCCATTTTTCAAAGCGGGGCTGACAGGCACCTTCTGGTGGGCTGAACTGGTCTGCATGCCACCTCTAATGCCTCAAATCATTCGACGCCGTCGCATTTCGAAGGTTACCGCTGCTTAGGAGATGAAGTCGATCCTCTTTAGTAAACAACTCCTCGGGGATCACTTGAGCTGCTTCTCGGTATCCGGGGCTTGTATTACGGAGGTCTTCAGCGCTTCTTGATTGAAATATGAACAGGCCTTCCTCTGAAGCACTCCATCGAGTTCCTATCAACAAGGTATTAATAGTATCCGTTAGTATAAACAGAGATTTAATTGTAAAGCGATTACTTGGTAAACAGGTGCTTAGTGCTATTAATCTGTTCTTTTAATCCTCTGACCTTCCGAGTCCCTCAAGATTAAGTCATCAATCCGGAGCATCTGACTTCAGGAGAGTAATACATACCTACCATAATGGCTGCTTTATGGACTTTTATTCTCAGGCTTTGGCCATCAGCGTTTTCTCTAATAATCATTTTGTCAATAGTGTCAGGTCAAATAAATACAATGGTAACGGTTGCTGCTGGCCCTGTAATGGCTTAGCCAATAGCAATGGTGCAGATGCACTTCATAATTCTGAGTGCGAGACCAAGGAGTAGAAACGCACACAGGTGGTTCAAGAACAAAAAAGAAAGCCAAGGAGGGGAAGGCAATCTTGAGTTTGTTCATCAAGAGGAAAAGTCAAGAACTGCACTATATGACCATCACATCTGTATGAGCAGGTTGGACATCCCATCCCAAAACCAAAGGTAGTACGATGGAGAGTCTCTACTCTTTTGGGAAGGCTCTCCACCAGATTTTGATGAATATTTGTTGGAATTTGTGCCCATTCAACCAAAAAGAGCATTTGTGAGGTCAGGAAGACCTGCCTCATAATTGGTGTTCTAGTTCATCCTAAAAGTGCCCCATTGGGTCGAGTTCAGAGCTTTGTGAAGGCCACTTGGGCTCCTCCATGTCTTTATGGACCTAGCTTTATGCACAGGGACACAGTTATGCTAAACCAGAAATGGGCCTTCCACAAAAGTGTTGGCAGCTCACGACTGTCTAAAATGTCCCTGTTTGCTGCGCCATTAACGGTACCCTTCACTGGATCCAAGTGGCCTAGCCCAAACCATGAAACACAGCACCAGAACATTACTTTTCTGCCTCCAATCTTTAGGCCGCAGTTATACTTCACGCGACGCATGCTGCAGTGGACGCTCCTGCTACGCAAGCGTTGTAGTGTTTATACTTGCGCGCGCACTTTACGTAAATCTGGAGGAATCCACCAGGTGGCAGTGCGAGATATTATCGTGGTGAGAACATGTTCGGCTTCTCTGTGTTGTGAATTGCCTAAAACACCTATTAAATTCCGATAACACCTTACCGCAATATCTCTGAAAAGGATGTTTATTGATTAAATCCATAAATCCAGGGATGTTTGTGTCCATTTCAGGAAGCATTGGGCACGAGTGAGAAACAGTCCCTTGACGAGGCCTCAGCTCATCGCAAGGTGAATACAAGCACACACATACACTAGCGTCATTTTAGCGGCACCAAATCCCCAAATCTGCATATCTTTGGAAGGAAACCGGAGCACACTGTGGAATACAAGCAGGA